>NC_142009.1:157544475-157849328 GCF_049901735.1 Notechis scutatus
ATATGAAGCCAAAGGATCTTCCTCTCCTTTCTGCATCTTCTTTCTGTTTTTTAAGACTCATCTTCAATTCCTCCAGGAGTGATGCCATTTTAAACACTTTTGAACAACTACCCGATTGACTTTAAGTAAAAACAGAAAAAGAAAGAAAAAAACCAATGCCAAAAACTTTTTTTAAAAATCACCAAATGATCCCAGACTGTTCCTTCTTGTTTCTTTCCTTTACTTTTCCTTTCCATGGGTTACTGTATCTTTTAATAAGATTTCAGTTACAATGTATCCTCGGGAGTCTTTTCAAAGTTTCACTGTTGATCCTCTTTATTTTTCCAGGTGGCACTCCATTTTTCCATTATTCCTTTTGCCTCCACTCTTCTCCTTTTTAGGGCTTTAAAATGACCAAGAAAAAATCTTTATTCTCCTTTTGACGCTTAGATTTCAGCTTAAGGTTGCCTATTAGTGTCAAAATAGATTAATATAAATTTCTTTCCATACCATTTGTAATTGTCAATATAAAGGTTAAAAAAAGGGTTTTTAACCTCCTTTTCTCTCTTCTTCGCCGCTTAAAGATCTTCTTTCAGAAGTATCCCTCTAGGTACTTTTAGATTCAGGGTACCTTGCTTAGATGTTCTCTGTTGTTTAGCCTGGTCTGTCCTGCTTTCCTCTTTGTCTTCCTCCTGCACAATCTTATCCAGTTGGGTTTTTCTTTGAGGTGGCCATTTCTGACCACCGCTGCAACCGCCTTCAGGGAAGAGAATTTAGACCAGCCAAGGAGGAGAGATGTGGCTCCCCTCCACCCGGCTAGCAATCTCCCCACTCTTCACCACCTCTACGGGGTGGCTTCAGCCCCAAATCCAAAGGATCGGGGCGCTAAAGTGGCGAGCACAAATCAAAACCATGCACGATCGTGGATTTCAGTCTGTTGTTTAAGAGACCCAAACCGGAAGTCTGAAGTAGCTCTGCTTTTAATATTAGTATTCCTTTGATGTCCTCTGAATAAGCTGAACTATTTGCTAGATTGAGATCTTTAAAACTTAAACAGGTAATATAGGTGCACATGAAACTAAATACAAAGAGAAAGAATACATCTGCTAACAGAATTAGATGCTAATTCTAACAGTGAAGTAACCACATTTGCATTATATACAAGTACTCCTTGACTTACAACCTAAAATTGAGCCCAAAATTTCTGTTGCTAAGTGAGACATTTGTTAAGTGAATTTTGCCCCATTTTATGACCTTTCTTGCCACAGTTGTTAAGTAAATCACTGCAATTCTTAAGTTAGTGACACAATTGTTAAGTGCTCAGGAAATCCTATACCATTTCAGACAAATGGTTGTCCAATCTCTTCTTAAAAGCCTCCAGTGTTGGAGCATTCACAACTTCTAAAGGCAAGTTGTTCCACTGATTATTGTTCTAACTGTCATGTTGCTTCTCTCCTTGATTAGTTTCCATCAATTGCTTCTTGTCCTGCCTTCAGGTGCTTTGGAGAATAGCTTGACTCCCTCTTCTTTGTAGCAATCCTTGAGATATTGGAACACTGCTATCATGTCTTCCCTAGTTTTTCTTTTCATAAAACTAGACATACCCAATTCCAGCAACCATTCTTTATATGTTTTAGCTTCCAGTCCCCTAGTCATCTTTGTTGCTCTTCTCTGCACTCTTTCTAGAATCTCAACATCTTTTTTACATTGTGGCGACCAAAACTAGATGTAATATTTCAAGTGTGGACTTACCAAGGCATTATAAAGCGGTACTAACATTTCACGTGATCTTGATTCTATCCCTCTCTTAATGTAGTCTAGAACTGTGTTGGCTTTTTTGGCAGTTGCAACATGCTGCTGGCTCATATTTAAGTGATTGTCCACTAGGACTCCAAGATCCCTTTCACAATTACTACTATTGAGCCAGGTACCAGAGAGTACCTGTAGAATGTAGAATGAATGAAAAAGAGTACAGTAGAATGAATTGCAGAGGGACAGAAAAAATAATAATAATAGAATAACAGCAGAAACAAAGTGTATGTCTATTTCCTTGTCTATTTCCAACTGTCCACAATTAAATGAGGTTATTCTCCCTTTCCAAAGTTCCTGCTAATCAAACACACTAATTTGATTTTTTTTCTTTTCTTTTCTGGCTGTACATTTGGTTTTTCTTGCCTAAATGTAGAACCTTACTTTTTCATCATTAAAATGTATTTTGTTAGATAGCACCCAATGTTCAAGTCTGTCAAGATCTTTCTCTATCTTAAGCCTATATTCTGGAATGTTAGCTATTCCTGCCAGCTTGATACTGTCTGCAAATTTGATGATTTCCCCATCTACCCCCTCATCCAAATAATTGATTAAGCTGCTGAAGAGTACTGGGTCTAAAACAGGTAGTCCACTACATACTTCCCTCCATGGAGATGCAATTCCATTGAGGTCTACACACTGAGTGTGGTTGGTCAGCCGGTTACGAATGCATCTGGTCAGAGGTGGTATTCAGCAGATTCTGACCAGTTCTGGGGAACTGGTAGTGGAAATTTTGAGTAGTTCGGAGAACCAGGAAATCCCACCTCTGACTGGAGATTTTACAGTATCCTTCCCCAGCCACGCCCACCAAGCCACGCCCACAGAACCGGTAGTAAAAAAAATTGAATCCCACCACTGCATCTAGTGGTGATGCTGTCTAACCCACATTTTTCTATCTTATCAAGTAATAGGTTGTGACCTCTCCACTCTGAGTGGAGAGTAAAAGTAAGGCGAGGAGCTACTTTCTACTTTGCTATAAAGAATTACAATTTTTCTTTCCTTTCTGGACAAAGACCACCACAATGAAAATATATAAAGTTTTATTTTATTTATTGAATTTGGAAGGCTGCCCATCTACCTAGTGAATCTTTGGGGTGGGGGAAACAAAAGTTCTTTTAAAAAAATCAAGAGTTGTTACGCACACAGACATACATCCAGGTTGACGCTTTGAAATATATATAAATGATGCCACCATAAAAGCAAAGGATGCAAAGTATTTTTCCACCCAACTAAAGCTAGTTATTATTTTGAAGATATACATTAACTACTTATTGTGAGTTGAATACATATGATATGTCAAAACTGAATATCCCTATATCTTTGCCCATATGTAATAAGTGGGTTGTATAAGAAGTCCTTAAGTTATGATTAGTTGATTAGTGATTATTCAATCATATGATGGACCTCCCCAGGAGTACCTGGTTTCCAAATTCCAATGGCTGCTGGCCCCTGCAGTCACATGACCACAAGTCAGGTGCTCAGCAACTAGGCTGCATTTACAGCTATTTGCATTCGCATTATATTGTATGATGTTTTTACCCAGCATTTACTTCTTCTTTTTTGGCAAAATCAGCCCATAGTGAACAATCAGTTTGCTTAATGACTGCAGCACTCATTTAACACCTGTGTCAGTTGTTTTACAACTCTGGTACTCACTTAATGAGCCTTTTAAGATTGTCATGTCTTAGGACCATGATGGGCAGGATCCATTACAGTCATAAGTCAAGGACCACCTGTAATTGAAACAGGGAAATATTTTTCAGCATCAGTGAAAAATTGTGGTTAAATTCAAACGTTAAACCTCTTCCCCAGTTAAATTAGAAATGATTAAGCCATATTGGAAAATGGTGTAAAGCAAATCTAATCTTTCTGATTTTACTTGAGAACATGCCATCAATTGATTTTAAGTTTTCTCCAAGGGTGGCTACTTCAATTAAAGTTATGCGTTGCCAGGCAACTCTGGAGACCTCGCAAATAGATTTGGAGAAATGTGTAATAAATTGCAAGTGTTTTATTAGTAGATTTGTGTGAAAATCCTATACATTTTGTACACCTGTACTTGCTTGGTTATCTTCTGAGTTAACAAAAGTATTTAATTAGAAATTCTGCTGACATAATCATACAGATTTATAAAGTCAAGGTCAGCTTTTGATAGCTACAACATGTCCATACAGTCTTCTTAACAAATGCATAGGACTAGTTTACCACTAGCCTTCTTTCATGCATATTGCTTGACTTTCTAATTCAATCTTTTGCTGCAGAACTCTATTATTCTCCCACAAACCCATCCCCACTCTACTTAACTCCAAAATTCAGACAGGGTTAGCCATCTGCTGAAACAAAAGTCCAGAAGCAATGCTGAAATGTATCTTACATGTAAAGTGAAACTTTTCTGAATGAATTGAAACAACAATTATACGGGTTAAGATGAAGTGAAAATGAAATTGAGTTCCAAGGAAGTGAAATACAGTTTCAAGATTGAAGGCTGGAGAGAGGCATGCCACGTTTAATAGTATTTCTTCACATTTTAAAGAAAAAAAAAACCCATAATATTTCTTTACAAGCAGAAAGTTGGTAGGAAAAAAAAAAAAGTCTGTTAGGAAGATTTTATTTAGGACAAGCACCAAGAATAGTGTCCTCCCCAATCTTAAATGGTACAATCTGTTTAGCTATTTTAGGACTCTGACATAACAAGTGGGGCTACTAACACTGACTAGATGAAAATGTTTACTTTCTAAGATATCATTTTATGGTGTTCAATATATTATGCAGATTTCACCCATTTTTTTCAAAGTTATGTTAGGCAATCTTAAAAAGTCGGAATGTTAATGTTAAATAGATTGTACATGTAAACAGTGATGCTTCAAAATTTACACTTAGGATGAAGGAGCAGTACAAAGGGTTAGGGTAGATCTTCTTTTTTATATCTTCCTTATCAAATTATGTCTGGCATATTTTCCCCTCCATTTTGGAACTTTGGATCAAGAAATACAGACAGGAGATTGTTCTTTTCTCAGTAACTAATTTAGCTTCATTTTTCCAGGAATGTATTGTATTTCTACTTTCCCCATAACATTCTGCTTGGATTTAGAGACCAAAATTATCTTCTGCCACATTTTGTCCATAATGATAGATTAGTAGTTCATTAATTTTAGGTGTTAGACTTGAACTGGATTACCGGTGACTTAAATGGCTATGTAGTCTCAGCCCAACTAAAGGGAGAAAATTAAAAGAGATATATATTGTCTTTGCAACTTATAGAAAAAGCAGAGCATAAATGCTATGAATAAGCAAATGTATATCCAAGGAACTTGCTTATTATGTACCTAGTTCAGATCCCTTTCCTATTCTTTTTATAAATCCATAAACTTTTCAGTTCTTTAAATATAGGGTTTCCGCCCCCACTTCTCATGTTTATTATATCACTAATGTAATATGATTTTTCACTAAACTACTCATTTCTGGATAGATAACACATGGTTAAATAGATGACTGACTGATTATGTAATTTTTAGTGAATTCAATTAATGTTCTTTCTTTTCTCTAAAATATAGCTCTAAAATTAGTAGTGTAGCCCAGATAATCCTTTTTTTCAATGATAAATGATAAAGTTTCAAAAATGGGCTTACCTTCATTTCAAAAGTTTATAGATACTAGTTGAAATTTTTTGCCTGAACATCCCAGTTTGAAACAATATATGTTCACAACATATTAACGTTAATATGCTTTAATACATATTAATAGCAAACATTATTAGTGCAGGGGACTAAGAGAAACAAAACAAAAAGCAAATATATTGTATGTACTATGCATAAGCTTTTTTTATTGTAACATAGTGCAGATACTTTTATTGACTACCTTAATTGTAATGGAATGTTCTGTAGCAAAACAGTATAAATCATAAAAAATACAATATAAAGAACATTCTTGTAAGCTTAATTAAAAACAAAATCATGTGCATGTGGATAATATCCCCTCCCCAATAATTAAGGGGAGACCTTGACTTGAACATCTTTGAGAGGCAATTCATATAGGCAAAACAAAAAAATATATCATGATATCAAAACAGAACAAAATATCAAAAGTTGAAGTGTCTCCCTCTCAAATCCAATTTTTCTATTTTGCCTGAAGAAAGGGAAGAATAAAAATAACAACCATCAAAAAGCTAGAGCATGAAACTCTTCCAGGAGTCTTCCTGAGATGCTCAAAGTGCTGTGCAGCAGTTATCCGCCAAGAAACCAAATTAGCATTAATTGTATTGTGGCTTGCTGTTGTGCAATCAATGTGACTTCACCAAAGGAAACTGGTGTTGATGTCACTAGGTGGCATAGTTCTGACACATTTACAGATCATTACCTAATGCTAATAACATTTCGCAGTGAGCACGGCTAGGGAAGGAGGGAGTCCTTTTAACGTTACTCAGCTGCCTAGGATCTCTGAGTGAGAGCTGCATCTCGGTTCCCAAAGGGTATGAACTGAAGCAGGGTTTTATCATTAGGCCTTGAAATTAAACAACAACAAACAGCCTGCACCTTGTAGAATGATGCTTAAATGCACCATGACAACCCTAGGGAGGATGCCAGGACCTTGATCTTGGAAATAATGATCCATCCAACCAATTAATAAATGCTTTTATATCTATAAACTACTATTCTTAATTTAGACTGGTCTACCCTACCTGGGTTGCAAACCTCTGGATGACCACCAGAAGGCAGTAAAAAGTTGCAGAAACATCACCTACTTGTATTCTGGTGCTGGTGGCGTTATGATAGAGTTTGAAGTCAACTACAGCCTTTGTGCAACCATAAATCCTTTGATGTTCAGGAGCAGAATACCCCAATCTCTTAACAAGCGGGCCTATAAAGTCGAATCTGTTATAACAATCACGGATTTAAGCACAGTTTACACTATAAATGTCTCCATGAATTTTAGGAATGTCATATGTCATTTGTGGGGCTGTTCTATTAGAAATCCATAAACTCACTCCCTGCAGATATTTGGGATTATCACACTCACAATTCCTTTCCATGATCCATGTTGGTGGGTATTAAAGGGCAAAACCTTTGGATGGGACAAGATTGTCTTTCCCTGATTAGAAACCCATATTCCTCAATCCCTAGTAGCTTGACTGAGCTTCTTGTATATATGCTCTTGAAATGTTGGCTATTTTAGTATACAATTCACACTTCTTTTTTCAATCTTTTGCAAGTATTTTTTTTAATCTCTAACTGGTTGAATAGCACAGATGCTCAGTGGTCAGGTTTACACAAGATCCAATTTACTTCTTTCAAACAATTTCTAAAGCATGCCCAGCTATAGAAAATTCTTTATCTGTTCTCATGCGATTGCTTTTTAATTTAAGGGTCCTTGGTGTTCTCTCAGCTTAGTCGTCGGTTTTTTTTTTTTTTTGCAGAAGTTTCATTACCCAAAAACTAGATAACATCATCACTGAGTGTGCACTGATGTTGTTACCAAATTTGGCTAATGAAAATAAGAGAGCACCAAGGATCCCTCATTTCAGTCCTAAACTACAAATATTCCCATTTATCAGTTTTTTAACTGTATGAGCTGAATTGAGCAATTGTTGCCTGTCTTTTTTGAAAAAAGTAAAAACAATTGGGAATGAAAGAATGATAAATGGGCTATCTTACTAATGTATTAGATTTTTTTCCAGTGGGAGGGGAAAATTTCCACCCCCTATTTTGAGTTCAGTACCTGACATTGATGAGGGCGCAACAAAAACTCAGGTCAGCTCACTGACACAAGCCAAACATACGTGCAGCTGAAGAACCTAGCACTCTCTTATCACATTCTGCTAGTCCTCCACTCTGAAGGTACAGATTAACAGGAAGGGATCTTGTAGATCATCTAGTGTAACCCCGCCACCCAAGCAGGAGACCCTACACCATTTCTGACAAATGGCAGTCCAATCTCTTCTTGAAAGCCTCCAGTAATGAAGCTCCCACAACTTCCAAAGGCAAACTGTTCCATTGGTTGGTTGTTCTTACTGTCAGAAAATTTCTCCTTATTTCCAGGTTGAATCTCTCCTTGTTCAGTTTCCATCCATTATTCCTTGTCTGGCCTTCGAAGATGCCTTGGAAAATAGATTGACCCCCTCCTCTCTGTGGCAGCCCCTCAAATATTGGAAGACTGCTATCATGTCTCCCCTGGTCCTTCTCTTCAATTTCTGCAACTGTTCATTGTATGTTTTAGCCTCCAGTCCCCTAATTATCCTGGTTGCTCTTCTCAGCACTTTTTCTAGAGTCTCAACATCTTTTCTTATAGTGTGGTGACCAAAACTGGATGCAGTGTTCTCTGATTTACTTCTCCTTAGTAAAAATTAATGAGGGAGATACTTGGAAGAGGAGTTAGCTAAAAACAGTCATCTTAGCCAGGACTTATTACAGTCAAACTCCTCTTGCCTGTGGGGTGAATGGGGTTTTCTTTGCTGTCTTCCTTGATTGTTTCATTTATGTGGCAGGTTAGGCAGCCACAGAGTTTGGTTATTGCCTTTCCTCAGTGCTGGATATTCCCCCCCCCCCCCAGCTCAAGCCCCCTCAGGGCAGTTCATCCCCACCCACAGCTGGTCTGACAGGAGGAGCTCTTCTCCCTTTTTCTCCCTCCCTCTTGGGTTCAATACTCAGAGCTGAGTGGCAAAAAGATTAACAGCTACACTATTAAACGGGAAGCACTGTCTCAATTTCTAAATTGCTCCAGCCTTTAATAAGAGAGAGAAAGAGAGAGAGAGAGAGCGAAGGATGGCGATGAAGAGGGGGAAAAAACACTCCTAAACTCAGAACATCTTCTGAAAGCTCATGTTCTATTTCATCAAATGTTAAATTAGTTTCTCCTCTTCTCCCCCCCCCACTTTGCTTTCTTTCTCTCGTTCTTTCATAAGTACATTTTCTTGTTTAATGCCAATCTTTCTGTGCTCAGAAAGGATCCTTTAATCAAATTGCAATGGGAATCCATTTAAGAGGGAAAGAAAAGTGGGCTAAGCTTTATACATCAGGAAATCTCAACCCTAGGGCTGTTTGGGGGAGAATTAGCTCAGAAACTTTTTTTTTTTAATCATCAGTTATTTCTGAGTATTTTCCATTAATCTTTTCACAAAACCTGTTGAGAAGAGATGAAAGAAGCCAAGGAAGGAGATTTATAACACGAAGACAGAACAGCAGACTTTTCCAGGTACATATTGTACAGCATATCAGCCCAAGCACTTATGCACACTATAGTTGCATGTTAAAAATACAGCAAACATAAGATCTGTGCAGATTTTTCTGTAGGCCTTGATTGTCTCCAAAACTTGATTCATCCCATTTCTGTTTGCCATACTTTTCCTTGCATTTCTGGAGACATTTGTATAATATAGACCCTAAGTTCATGTCTGAAGATATAGACACAATTGCTGCAAATGACCAAACAAAAATTAAAAAAAAAATAGATCTTCAGATATTCAATTTTGAATAGATGCTTTCAGGACAACAACTCAAATAAATATGAAATCACAAAGGCAGTTCTGCTGGAACTAAATTTGAATCTGTTCATCTCTCCATCTTGATGTAGCAGAGAATGCTGTTTTTCCCCCTCTTCAATTGAAATACCTGCCCTTTGTTTCAACTGGGACAAGTATTAAAATTCCAATTAGTTTTTATTTCTTTGGCTACAATTAGTTCAAAAACCTATTATTTGTGAAGAAAATAATCTGGATGTAGTAGCCTTATTGGAAAATTAGGATAATTTAAGGAAGATAATTAGTCCTAATGTTTCATTAATGATGCCCCCTATTTTTAATACTAAAATTTAAATTCAGTAATAATTAGGGAACTTGCATACATTATCATTTAGATCTCAGAGAGCTTGAAAGGTTTAATGAGAAAAGTATGTATCTGTGCAAAATTGAAATAAAAATTGGTTATTTTTTAATCCTTGGAAGCTATTTTCGAATGTATGGATTAAAGATATAACAGTAATAAGATATCAAATGAAATGGACAAAATGATGGTGAATATAGTGCTAATTATGTTTAGTATAATACATCAATAAAATACTATGGATTGGGGTGACATAAAATATAATAATTACATATTTAATGAATGGAATTCACTTGTTTAATACATGGGATTCACTAAGATTTTTATTTCATTTTTATGTTTATGTTTATTTCATGTATTTGCTTGCTAGATTTATATCCTACCCACTTCAAGGAGGTCTTTAGGAGGGAGAGAGGAGGAGGGAGAGAAAGAGAGAGATAGAGAGAGAAAGAGAGAGATCCAAAGTCAACAAAGTTTCCAGAATGAACTAGAACCTGGATCTATCTGAGACCAGGCCTTGCCAGCATTTTAATCACAAACATAATTAGTTATGGTATACTATATATGAAATGGGAAGCCATAACATTTATAATGAATTAAATAAATAATACATTTTAAAAACCCATTGAAATTGTACTGTATATTTTAATGGATATTAAATTACTCTGGTCACTCAAATGGTTCAAGATTTCCCATAAGCTAAATAACAGCGGCACTAATGTACCTGATTAATGTGCATATATAGAAGAGCTCAGAATGATAATCTGCTTTATGGACAAGGAGTTTCAAGTTAAATCTCAGATTTCTACATAAGTCTGGAAAGATTTTGCTATGAAACTTGGAAAGACAAAACTAGCAATCAAGTCAACAGTTTTGAACTAAATGCACTTCTATTTCTCCCGTGTTTGTTTACTCCCTTTTCTCCTATCCCCAAACATGGCAGGAATATGCCTTTGGATCAGAAATGCTAGGAACAGCTGCTTTGAAAGCATTTTCTTGGTTATTTTTAGGAGAGGAATTGTATCTCATGCAGTAGGAGAGGAATTGTACCTCTTGTTAAATGAGGAAATTTCCAAGGTTCACTTCTCACCTGAAACTCTGAAGAGCTGCTGCCAGAGTAGAAGAATTGGCCAAGAAGGATAAGTAGTCCGAGAGCCAAGACTTGATTGAGTAAAATAATGGATGGGATAAAAATGGGATAAGGACAGTCTTTTTAAAATTAGATCCCATATCAAAATGAGGGGATGTTTTTAGAGCCCTTTTATCTAGAATTATAGGATCTACAAAAATCCAAATGACTACTACCGGTAGTTGGCAGCAAAGTGATATCATCTAGTGATCATCTGGAGTTTTGCATCAGTTATCCTAATATTTCCCACTTGTACTTCAAAATCCTCTGCCTAGAAATTCATCCCGTCTTTCATTATTTCAATAAACAAAGTCAGTGGAGGTGGTATAAGTGAAATCTAGAGGAATTATGAAGTTATCACAGCCTTCTTCTGATTTGTCACTTCTATCCTGGCAGTTTGCATGGACAGCTGGGATCTTTAGTACTGGGAACAGTCATCTGAGCTGTCTATGGAGTTTCTCAGTCATCTAGTCATGGTTATCTCAAAGGTGCTTTTTCAAGAGGCAACTGGACTTTCTAGTTTTTCTTTGAAGACGTTTTGCTTCTCATCCAAGAAACACCTTCAAAAAAAAAACCCCCCAGAAAGTCCAGTTGCCTCTTGAAAAAGCACCATTGGGTGCTTTTTCTGAGCTATTACTGCTCCAGGAAGTGCTTTTCCAACTTCACTGTTTTTAAACTTGAAGCAAGGTAAAAGTTATATAACCTTGCTGGACCAACATAAAAAGATCACCCAACAGTGTTTCATGTGAAGAATAAGTAATCTTTAGTTAGTAATTATCATTTGCTAACAGAAAGCTAACATAATAATCATGACACTATCAGAGTTTTTAGAAGTTTGTAATATCCAGGGCAGGACCTTACTGCAACTTAACCTCAATTTAAAGGGCCCACAGCACCCCTTCATTTCAGGTGTTTTAATACAAATAACTGTCCTTTCCTTAGGATAGTTTGAACTGGATTAAGCTACATGCATCTTTTGGGGGGTAGAACGGGAAGGCTTAAAATTAATTAATCAGATCAGATAGTTCAAAAATAAAACAAAATAAAAACTACATTTAAAATTCACCAATGTAGGTGAATGCATATGTACCCGGGGAACCACTTTGTTCCATATTGATTTTTTTTTTTTTTTCCCAAATAGAGAACCCATGTCTTAGAGGTAGATGAAGGAGAGCATTCAGTCTGATCTCTTTTGAATGACAAAGAGATTGAAAGGGGCAGACATCAGCAAGAACCAATCAAGGAGCTTTTTCACCCCCCTCCCCGGGTTGGAGCCAGCCTCTCTCTCACCGCTGAGCTTTTGTCCTCTTTGCCAGAAGCCTGCCTGCCTGCGGGCAATATCCAGCTTTCTAATAAAGCAACCCCTTTGTCAATGACAGCAATGATTATCTCCTGCAGCTGCCCAGAGTGTTGCATTTTGTAACACAATTTGGCCTCCTTTGGCCCCTGCTTAGTCCTATTTAAAGTCCTGCAGGGGGTTCCCTGTTTGATCTCTAATTGATATAATTGACTGGGAATAATCAGTGTGGCTTTATAGATTTTTATTGATAGTTAATTTTCCTTCTTCCATTGTTTCATCGAGAAGACTATAACCTAATTTACTGCCACCCCAATGGGGATCCATCATTGCCCTTTTTGGCAAAGGCTGTTGGCAGCTTGTCACCAAAGAATCAGAAAGAGCTGTTAAACCTCCAGTGCCTACCATTACTTAGCAGCAATTTAGAGACCTAATGGGCATTATAAATTACAATCAATAACTACATATAAAATACAGTTGTTCAGCAACATAGTGTCATGTTATTAAACAAACCGATAGGGTGTTTATTTGGTTTCATATGTTATTTCCCATTTACCCACATGGAGTGATTCTGAATACTGGATAAGGCTGACTGATTAATAAAAGAAAGAGTCTCTTGCCTAGACTGAACTGTAAGAAAGATTCCTAATAGATCTTGAAAAGAGAAGGAGAATGGCCAACCATGCTTTATTTGCTCTATAAGCAACCTGAGGGCTGCAAGTACTCTAAGAGAAAGCAACAGCCCTTGTGTCACTAGATGTTTGATCTGCTCTAGTGTTGCTTCAAACACACGATATAACTAGTCGGCAAAGGAGAAGCTTCTGGATTTATAATAATAATAAAGCAAAATAAATGTTGTGGCGTGTAATATATCACTCAAGTGTTCCCCTTAACTCTTCTCCAATCCCAGCATATTTCAGGATAATACTGTGACAAAGTCACAGACCTTTCAGTCAAGGGCAGTATGGTATATAGGGAGAGAGGGAGGAATTGCCAAATACTAAAAAATTCTAGTGGAAAAGAATATTTGTAGCTCAGGATAGAATTGTGAGGTCTTTGATGTTCTCTGAGTTTGGTTGTTTTCTCACAGACCTTTCATTACCAAACTAGGTAACATTGTCATCAACATACCTTTCCATTAGTCAAATTCAATTAGTCAAAAAAAGGCATTGTCGTAATATACATTTGGAAATCTTTATCACTTAGAGATAAAGTTTTCTCATTCATTCAATAAATATTCAGTCCATTCTATGAATGAAATAGATTCACCACCTCAATCCTGACCCGACTATACATGTTTTACACATTCTCCTGACTTAAGCTTCCATCAACCCTCTTTTAGCCACAACAGAGACAATTAAAAATCCACCCAATGTGATTTTCAAAGAACAGAAGAGTTGTTCTATGCCTGGCCTGTGCAAAGTGGCAGGTTCAATCTTCAGATATCATTTTCTAGCAACAAATTTGTCTATATACATATTTTCCTTCTCGTAGGTTAGGGCTTTTTTTTTATTGTCAGGGAAGTGTGAGCATTAGCAGATGGATCTATTGTTATTTAACAAATGATGGTAGTTACAGATGGCTGCAGAATGGCAGATTGAAATGGACTTCAGTCCATTCTAATAAGTCTTGCAATTCTGATGGCTGCCTCTTGCTAATGGAAGAGCAGAAGCAATCAGATACGGAGGGTAAAGAGAAAACAGAACCGGAATCACCAGTTTTGCTAGGAATAAGTCAAGGGAGATTACAAAACAGATGTATAATTCTCCACAGTCCCTAAAGTCTCTTGCGAAAAGGTGGAAATGAACTAATTTATTAGTGAAATCACATCAAGGGCAGTAATTTCATGTTAGTGAATTTACATGTAATAACATTAGATTTCCATCCCTGCATATCATCACAGCTCAGCCCTCCTAGATGATGAATGAGCTGCCTAAAGAAAGATGATGATTTGATTGTTTTCACAGCAAACAGAGCAGCATTTTAATTTCTTGCTTCTGTGTTTATTGCTTATTTGGCCCCATGCTTAGCTTGTAAAAGCTCAGGTAAGTGGAAATGAATAAATGTAATTACTGTGGGTGACAGTGGTAATCTGCGTGGGTTTTTCCTACTGGCTTTACTAGCATTAATCTAATCAAAGGAGAAGATATGTCATTGCACTGAAGCACTGACAGAAAGCAGAAGCCCTCAGCCCCTCATTGGCTGAAACAGGAAATTTGATACTGAGAAACAGTGGAATAACATGGCATGAGCCTAGGCACATCTAATACATTGTGCTAGAACCTTTGATCTCCACACTGCAATGGTTTTCCTCACTCTATAGTAGTCATACATGCCAGTGGTGGGATTCATTTTTTTTAACTATGGTTCTATGGGCATGACTTGGTGGGCGTGGCAGGGGAAGGATACTGTAAAATCTCCAGCCAGAGGTGGTATTTGTCAGTTCTCTGAACTATTCAAAATTTCCATTACCAGTTCTCCAGAAGATCAGAGGTGGTATTCAGCAGGTTCTGACCAGTTCTGGAGAACCGGTGAGTGAAATTTTGAATAGTTCGAGAACTGGCAAATACCACCTCTGACTGGAGATTTTACAGTATCCTTCCCCTGCCAGGCCCACCAAGCCATGCCCACAGAACCGGTAGTAAAAAAAATTGAATCCCACCACTGCCTCTGATACATGCAGAATAAACTTATATTAGTCAAAGCTCGGAGCCAAATATTGTCATAACTACAGTAGCTTAAAAAAAAGGCAAAGGGTCCCTATGGATTTTACTAGTTGTTTTTCAACTATACGGAGCAGTACTCATCTCCATTTCAAGGCCATTGAGCCAGCGTTGTCTGAAGACATTTTGTGTGGCTATCATGACATCAAGGAGTGGTGTTACCTTCCCACCAAAGTGGTACCTATTTGTCTACTCACTTTCAAACTGCTAGGTTGGCAGGATCTGGTACAAGGTACAGGAGCTCACCCTGCTGCGTGGTGCTCAAGTCTTGAACCTGTTCTGTGGCTTTCCAGCCTATATGCCCAGCATCTTAACCGCTGAGCCATTGTGCTGCCTGGCTAAACTAAGGTGGAATTTAAATTGCCAGAAGTGAAGCTGAAGCTTCTTGTGTTAGTTTAAAAAGATGCCATTGCATTCCTTCAGATTTTTGACTACCACAGATTAACAGTTCTCCTCCTGCAATAGTACCAGGAGCGGGCTCTAAACTGACTCAAGTTAGATTTTATTTTTTCCAGAACAACAGTATTCGCAGCTACAGATCTACTTATGTTTAACCTGTTAATGTTTATTCATTATTTAACCTCTAACCAAGTGTTTTTTTTATAAAGGAACAGATAGGAATTCACCACATCCCATGTTCAGTACAGGATTTCCTGATTATGTTTTTTCTCTGTATTTGTTGAATAGACAAGTAGTTGAAGAGTAGGGGAGGGCCCAACACCTTTAGAATATTTTTTTAGCAATAATTGTCAGAACATGATTGCATTATAGGCAAACTGCTTAGAGATATCGTGTGCAGTAGATAATTTTCCAGAGCATTTGATATAGAATATGCGTTTCCCCATAACACTTAATCAGTATTAACCAAGAATTTGTAAAACATAAGGAAGGAAGGAAGGAAGGAAGGAAGGAAGGAAGGAAGGAAGGAAGGAAGGAAGGAAGGAAGGAAGGAAGGAAGGAAGGAGGGAGAGGGAGGGAGGGAGGGAGGGAGGGAGGGAGGGGGGGAAAATAGAATTTTGATAGGAGAAAATGGACTTCTAGTCAATGAACTTACTTTTTTCTTTTCTTTTCCCAGTGAAATGAAAATATAATGCTCCATTATCTGAAGTAGTACATCTCATTACCATATTCTTAACAAATAATAATTTTAATTTGTTGCAGTGATAGGGTTTAGTAGAAGAGGTAACAGTGTATGGGACCAAATTATCATGTTGAAGGAAATGAATTGAGGGTAAATAGAAACTAAGTAAATATGCAATGGCAAATAGGGATAGAAGAGTTAGTTGCTATTAATATTCTCAAACAATGGTTAACAGAAGGCAAGAGACAGAATGAGAAAAGTGAAATGAGTGACTAACCCTCCACACCTTTGTATCAAAATGTATGTGAATGTGCATCAGTTGGGAAGGAGATGCCAAAAAGGCGTACAGATTTCATACTTCCATTGCTTTTATTTAGTATATTGTAATTCTTCATGGCATTAATAAGGTGAAATGAATTAGAAATTGCCACAACAGATCTTTGGAAGTTCTCTATTAAATTTGTGAACAAAGAAATTGAGTGGATGATTGCAAATTGGTTGGAGACATTTTCCAAGTTCTCAGAAGTAACACTCCCTTTTAGTAAAGACAGGAGCACTGCTATTGACAAGACGCACCAGAAGGCATTCCCCATAACATATTTTGTTGGGATTAAACTGAAATGTGGGAAATGAGCAAGTCTATAGACTTTATAAATGAGATTATATAATTAAAATCAAGACAATCAGACATACCCATTGGCCATCAAATAACCAATTAAATTGGTGAACATTAGTTAATTCCTAAGAATTTGCTCAGAACTGATTTCTCTTTTGAGGACTTCCCAATGAGTTTTCTTTCTGTAAACAGGTTGAAAGAATGGAAGGAAATTTCTGCTTATTTCTTATGTACCTATTTGAAAATGCATGTTACATGTGAAGATTGTATTAATATAAATAGATGTGATAGAAGATTTGGGGCAACAAAAAAAAACCACAGGCAAGATGCACATGACTCATAAAATGCTGCTGGGACACAAAGGCTTGAAGTGTTTGAGTAGTCCTATTTAATATTAGTATTCTCTGTTGTACAATTTCTGCTTAATCATCACCATTATTTTCCATAAAGTGGCTTACAATAAATTATGAAGTTAAAAAGAACCTAGCAGTGAAATAAACAGCAGTGAAAAAGTGGGGGAAATCACAGCGTTGTAAAATTCATATCAGGTTGTTCCAGTATGGAAATGCATCTATAGCCTATAATCGGAAAAGCTCTCTGGAGTATGCTGCACTTCAATCTGACTATGTTGTCAGAACATTCTCTTGGTATTCGGTGGCCTGAAGGGAACTGCTCAGTACTGAAGAAAACCTTAACATTCATATCATTATTGGAAGCAGCTGGTGAAATATGTCTCTGATGAAAAAGAAAAAGCTGAGTTAATTTGAGAAGTAAGGACAGAGGTTAGTAGATGTTTCCAAATGCTCATTAAAGGGAAGAAGATGTTTGTAACCCATCAAGTGACAAGCATTGAGAAGTTGATGCAAAAAACACCCACCAAAAACCTTGCATAGTACCATCCTTGTCCAGATTCAAAATTAAACATATGTTTTCCATTTTACACTTTGCAATGTATACGTTCACATACAAGTACATGTGTTTGTCATAGGCTTTTCTGAATGAAGTTTTTTTTTAAGGTTTCCAGTTTGCTGCTATGTTCTCAAGACCACGCTATATATCAGAGTGATGTATTGTATTACATTAATATCCATAATCTTTCTTTAACCAATGTGAAATTGCTTAGGTTTATCCTGATTATGAGCTTTGTGCCATGGAAATGGGACATTTCTCTTTACCCCAAAGTCCCTAGAACAGGTATTTCATACCTTTTTGCATGAAGCCAGCTGTCCTCTCAAAGACTTACATAGTCTTTTTCTCTGTCCATTATAGCTCTCCGTCTGCCTATGAGTCAGTCAATCAAACTAACCAGGAATAAATTAAAAATAAGGGGAGAGGAATCTCCTGATGCTACAAAGTAATAGTACATAAAAGTAGATATATTTCACACCTAAAACAAGCACTTCAATTAATATTTCAGTGATTTCTACAACCCATTTTTAAAAAAAATCATTACAGAAGATAAAGAAAGTGCTCATTTTTATGGATTGTCCTGTTGGTGGCAGCAGTGAAGTGAAAGTGTAGCATTGATAGAATTCACATCAGGTAAGGATTTTAAGACAGCATTTGCTATTACCAGAGATTCTCTTAATCCTTGGTGCAAAGCCTGAGGCTGACTTGGGTTTCAACACTTATCTGGACTCAGAAAAAAGCCAGCCATATGCTGGTGAAACATTGTGAACCAGCAAATGTGGAATCGGAGAAAGCAAAAGTCTCCTCTGGCATTAGTCATGTATTTATACATATGTAAGGAAAATAAAAACTGTTATACTTAGTTTTTGATGCCGTCACTTGTCAGGCAAATCCAAACAGCCCAATAGCATTACTCAAACTGAGTTACTTCCAATTAACATAGAATTACAGGAGTAGAAATTTTGCAGCAATCATTCGGCTGAACACAATATGAAAGTCTCCCCTTTAGGCAGATCAGTCAAATACCAGCATCACCCTGATATACAGCTACTGCTTCTATTAAAGTAGTTTGATCAACTTGGTTCTCAATCATTTTCCTTAAATACAAACTAAGAACGGGAGCCATTTTGTTGATGCAGTGAAGAATTACATGAGAAACTGGCAACCCACATTTCTGTTGATTCAATAAAGCTAAAGAGGACATCAATCAGTGAATTTGCAATCCAGTGAGGACCTCAAGTTCAAATCACTTGAATGAACATGGCCTACATTGACCATGATTTTTAGAGTCTGTCTGGTTAACACAATGTTGGCCCCCATCTCAAAAGAACAATGCCCAATTTCAGAAACATTAAACATTGATTTAATTCAACATATAAATTTGCCTTTCCTGTGCTGAATTGACAGTAACCAAAGAGAATAA
Organism: Notechis scutatus; assembly: GCF_049901735.1. Taxonomy (NCBI): domain Eukaryota; kingdom Metazoa; phylum Chordata; class Lepidosauria; order Squamata; family Elapidae; genus Notechis; species Notechis scutatus. The sequence continues at coordinate 157,563,256 of NC_142009.1, forward strand.
GCCAGCCTTCTAGAAACTCAGTTCTTCTCAAAGTATTCAACTGAAACATATACAAAGATAAAGAAATGGAACTTATTGCAGCAGACTCACCAATCACTATCTTGGGCTGGATTAAGGCAAGCTAAGAGGATGTGCCAAAGCCACTTCTACCATTCTTTCAAAGTCCTTTGGCTTTTTCCCCCTAGTTCAAACTTCATTAGCATCAGGAATGAAAAACAAAGTAGGAAAGAGATGTAGGAGCCAGAGGACAGACAAAGGATAAAATTTGGTCTCTAAAGTGGCAACTACTAAGTGGTACTCCAGCTCAACTTTTTAAAATGCACTTCAGGAGTAATATGCAAATATCTTTTTTTTAATATTGATAATAAATTGTACTCTAGTCTTGAGGAAGCAGCTTCGTAATCCCAAATGTGGATGTACAAATCTATTAAATCTTAGAAGTTGCTAATATTGAAGACAAGTACGTTTTGCATTTCATCAGGAGAGGAAACAGTTTACTGTATTAACATAAAATGTCCTAGTAGAGTTTTATATTCTTTGCCTCTTGATATTAGATAAGAATTGATCTCAGCTGTAATGGAACCCCTTTTTTCAATAAAAATGAATTAAGTTTGAAATTAGAGACAGGAGAAAGAGCTTTCTTTTTTCAGCCCATTATTATCTCATTGTAATCCTGGGGATTGCTCTGAAGAATGCATGCAGGTGCTTCACTCATCAGGTGGCCCAGAACTTGACATGAAACACACATACACACAGGAATTTTTGCCTCTTTTCAAAAAAATTCTCTTTCACAAGTAGTGATTTCAAGTGAAATTTAGTCAGTAATCCACGTTCAATATAACCTTTGTGCACTATGTAGATAGATTCTTTTTTTTGCATGTTAGAGGCAATATCAAATATTTACATATCTGACCAATATAAACACTATCTTATAACTCTATTTTGTGATGTTTTCTCCAGTTGTTTAGTACCATACCATAGTAGGAATTTCAGTTTATTGCCATCTCAAAAGTTAATATAATAAAAAAACCTAAAAACTATAAACTCCTCCTTCTGATAATGCTATGCCTCAGGGCTGTCACACTCACTATCCGTGGGCCAGATGCGCCATGCACTGGCCACGCCCATGCCTGGTTTAGCGAAGGGAGAAAAGTTGTGATACACCACATGACAATGCTGTGACAACACGAGTTTGATACCCCTACTATGCCTGGACTGTAAGGCCCCACTAACTAGAAATCATTAGATAACATTACATTTCATGGAGGTGGGATGAATATTTTCATTACTTTCAGTAGTATGCAGCATATATAAAAGATGAAATAAAAGATTCTGGCATCCATCTTGTAAACTGTTCCACTTTCTTTTATAACTCTGGGATGTTGTTGTTGTTGTTGTTGTTGTTGTTGTTCTTCTTCTTCTTCTTCTTCTTCTTCTTCTTCTTCTTCTTCTTCTTCTTCTTCTTCTTCTTCTTCTTCTTCTTCTTCTTCTTCTTCTTCTTCTTCTTCTTCTTCTTCTTCTTCTTCTTCTTCTTCTTCTTCTTCTTCTCCTCCTCCTCCTCCTCCTCCTCCTCCTCCTCCTCCTCCTTCTTCTTCTTCTTCTTGCAGAAGGCCGCCCTTTTCACATTAAGGGCAATTCACCTTAACCTTCAAATAGTGATGTTTCTGCAAAATTCTGCCACCTACATGACACATGACCAATATGTAGATTTTACAATACTGACCATTATCATTGTTTCTCATTGTGTTATATTATTTGCTTTTGTCCATCCTGTTTCCCAATCAAGTAGATGGTAATATTCATTAATATGGAACTGAAGAACTGTAATCTTTCACATGTTCAATGGCTTAACTATTTAACAGTTCAGAAATAACCCATTTTTGTAGATACTTTTCTAAATACGTTGTCATTTCAGATGTGTTGCAGGAAATAAATCTCAGGAGTAATGCAGCTGTGCAAATGAATCATTCAGAAATATTCACAGAATCATTGCAAAAAAGCAAGGCTCAAAAGGCATCCCAAAGAATCTCCTTGAAAACACACATCACAAGCTGTGTAAACTCACATGACAAAGACAAATAGGGCTGGGTGTTGTTGTGTTTTTTTTAATCAGCTTTTTAAAAAAAAACAAGGTCAATCAGGGATTCAACTGGTATATCTTATAGCTGTAGAATTTGCTGAAAAGAGAAAATGAAAAAATCCATTTGTGTGTGTGTTCAAGTGTGCTTAAGGATACAATATAAAAAATAGCACCAAACATTCATGTCAGTAATCAGATCTGTGTATACTTTGACCTCTTAAAGTGCAGCAACATATGTAAGAAGAAGAAGGGCACAGGTCCGTCCTCTTAGCTTAATCTTTCTTTATTCATTATTCATCCTTGGGAGTGAGGATGTGTGTCTCTTAGTCCAAAGCCCATAATATAAACCACCTGCTAGCCTTCCCATTTACTTTTATTGAGTTCGGTGCTTTCTTGAGTTCATAATGCTCTGCAGACCAGTTGCCTGTAATGATCATGACTAGTTCCTTTTTACAACAGTTTTTAGGACTACTGTTGCCACTGTGTATTGATGTTCTTAATACATTATTAATTCTCAGCATTAAAATCCAAAAATATCAAAACAAATCATTTCCTGAAAAAGAATGAGGCATTAGAACATTACAGTACTTCGATTTAAAAATCTTTTGTTTTTAATAAAAATGTGGATCTTGCTGCTAATTGTAATTTTAAAAAATCATTTTCTTTAAGAAGAGCACGAATATTAGAGCTGTCAGATAGGGCAAATGATAATTCAGGGGGCCTTAATGCTTAATGCTTTCCTACTATATAATAGCTATCCTGATATTTGCAACTCAGATCTGGTTGCTCTATTGTTGTGGTTCGCCAGCAGCTCGTGCAGATGGCAGTGGAATCAGACAGTGAGGAAGAAAGGGAACCAGTCAGGGAGTCAGTAGAGGACTTGGACGAGGGTCCTGCATCCGATGCAGGGATGGGGCCAGGACCATCAGGGAGTGGGATGCTGCCTTTGGAGTCTGGCAGCAGCGAAGCAGAGGACCCAGGGGAGCCTGTTCCCAGTGCGCGTGTGCGCAGAGTGGCTAGAAGGCGAGAGCAGCTGAAACAGAAGGGACGACTCGGGAGTAAGGCTGGGAGGTGATTGCCCACCCATAAAGGATAAAACTCAGACCTCAATTGTTCCATATTAGCAGGCTTGAAACCCTGCATTCCTATTGGTCCGCTAAAACCACTACGTGATTGGACAGTCTGGGCGGTTGTGATTGGCCCGCTAGGAGTCTACCGCGATTGGTTGAAACCAATCACGGGAAACTCAAAGCGGTGTCATTGGCCGCCAAGCCACGGTGAGCTCTATAAAAGAGCCGCCGCGAGTGCTGCTTTTTTACTCAGATCTAGTAAATAAAGAGCTGTTGTTCACTTAATCTGAGTCTCTCGTCTCTATGAGCCCGACCTTCCGAACTTAACATCAATGATGAAAGCTTTGCAGGAAGCAAAATAGTTCGATAGATTCCAAGCCCTCCTTGAAGCTCTGTGTACTCTGGTTGTTTTTTTCTGGTACTTCGGTTTGGTTTCTGTTATAATTAATTGGATACTTCTGTTTTTGGCAATATTCCACAGCACTGAAAGGCGTGTGCTTATCTTGGGGAACATTATTAGGTATGCTTATCATGTAAAACATAAGATCCAACCCCATGTCTATGCATTAAAAATTTAAAAGGGGTATATATGACAATTCCATTCCAGATGGAGGTATTCTACACCCGGAATAAATTTGTATTAATGATTTACTTCATATTTTAAGGGGCATGATGGCTCAGTGGTTAAAGATGCTGAACTTGTCAGCTGAAAAGCTGATAGTCCAGGTTTGACAACTGAGCTCCACATAATGGGGTGAGCTCCCATTACTTGCCTGACTCCTGCCCACCTAGCTGTTCAAAATCATACAAATGCAAGTAGACTAATAGGCAACACTTCAGTGGAAAGATAACAGTGCTCTGTATGCTTTTGATATATAGCCATACTGGCCATATGATCATGGAAATTGTCTTTGGACAATGCTGGCTCCCTTGGCCAAGAAACAGAGATGAACACCATGCCCCAGAGTTGGAACAACTGACAGGGAAACCTTTACTTTTTACTTATTTTAGAGATGTCAAATAATCTCACTTTCCTCAAAATAAATACATAGGATTCTTTTCCTCTGTGTTAGATGTTTAGGCAGAATGAATCCAGCTGGTCAAGGATTTGACAAACTTTCACACGTTAGGAAATAAAATAGGCTGGAGAAGCTCCAGAGGCACAGACATATGTTCACACAACGTTTTAAAAAGAGTTCATCTCAAAATAAACAGAAGCTTGAGAGTAACACATTCAGATCCACAAAATACAATTGTTGAGTTAAGTTTTTATTCTTCCTTTCTCCAGCAGTTTAGGTGGAATGGAATCAAAATCAAAATGCCCATGAAAAACCTGGGAAGGAGGAGAGTTTCATAAGGAGAGAAATATTTTCAAAAATAGACTCAGACACAATAGTATGCAAATTGAAGGATGAAGTTCAGCTAAAATTCCCACATTCTCCAGTCAAAGTAATGGGAGACTCTGTAAAGAATAAAAAAAATAACACAGTTCTGTGACAGAAATATATTGCGGGAATCAAGGTCTCTCTTATTCCTTTATCACAATAGTCTTTAGCAGTTCATTTGCTTATTTCTTTAAGAATTGTAGCTCCAGGAAGAGTTGTTCAACTGACAGCAGTTATATATTTATCCAAAGAGTGTGCTAGGCCAAGGAGTAAAGCTTCAGGCATCCCTCATGCCTGAATCACCTCTTGTCCTACAAGGTCCACCTTTTTAGGAAAGGAGGCCAATCTTATTCCAGTCTTCATGTACTTTATTGGCATCTGTTTGGGAATGTCAAGGTGGCCTGGATAGCTTCTCTGGACAGAAGAAAGCAAATGTCACTATTGTTATCAGTCAGGATGATAATTTAACTCTCTAGTGGCATTGAATCCTTCCTTCCTTCCTTCCTTCCTTCCTTCCTTCCTTCCTTCCTCCCTCCCTTCCTTCCTTCCTTCCTCCCTTCCTCTAGTGAAGGGAAGAATATAATCTCTTTCAGAATAGACATGATATACAGAAAAAGAAAATAATTAATGCTAAAGAACTGTGTTGGTGAACCTATGCCACGCGTGCTAGAAGTGGCATGCAGAGCCATCTCTCCGGGCATGCAAGCCATCACCCATTGCTGTTCTGGGTTCTGGCAAGTGCATGTGCATGGTCAGCTGGTCTTCATGCACTCTGGAGTGCCGGAAAGCAGCTCCCTGGTGCACATGTGCATGCCAGCTAGCTGGTCTTCGTAAGCGCACGTGCATTAGAAAATGAAAGACCAGGTGGCTGGTGCAATGTGTGTGCCGGGAAACTAAGCTTCCGGTTTCCGGAACTCCCACGCAGGTGCACATCGGAGAGCTGCCAGTGCACTCAGTGCCAAAAAGGTTAGCCACCACTGCTATAGAAAGATTGCCAGTTTACATCTAGAATGTCAGTGTCTGGAATACTCTGCCTGACTCTGTGGTTTCGTCTCCAAACCCCAAAACTTTAACCTTAGACTGTCTACTATTGACCTCACCCCTTTCCTAAGAGGTCTGTAGTGGGGGGTGCATAAGCGCACCAACGTGCCTACCATCCCTGTCCTATTGTTTCTTTTTATTTTTTTATTTTTCTTATATGTATCAATGTATTCATAACTATGTTTTTACTTATACCTATTATCTTGTAAGCAATTGACAAACCAAATAAGTAAATAAATTTTAAAAATGTTGCAGTTTAGTTTTAAAGAATAAATAAATGTTCAAGCTCACAAATGTGTTTTACTTATGTGCCAATAGCAACATGTTATTATATAGATTTGAAATATATTTTCCATTAAGTAATTCATAAGTTGGTAAATATTATATAAAGCTTGTGCAAGGTAGCTTTGCTTCATTTCAATAGGATATTTAACACTGTGGAAACAATATAAGCATCAGAGTGCTTCCTGTTTGTTCTTAAAAACTCCTTCAGCATTTTTAGTAGCCATTAGAGTTTTTTGTTTGTGTGCAATAAGCTTCAAGTGCATACTTGAACTGTCAAAGGAGGCCTCATGTAGCAAAGCATGTGTGTGTTAGTGCATATGGACATACACAGGACAGGAACTAGCATAGTGTATTGACTAAGGTGATAGATTAGGAGTGGGTGGACCATATTCTTGTACTCCCTTAGGCACAGAAGGTATATGACTTTGGACCAAAGTCTTACCTCTAGACTGGGAAGTTTTTTTTTTTAAAAAAAAAAACCTTATCATCAGCAGTGCATTATCAATCTGCAGTGAATTGGTATGGTAAAATTTAGTCCATAACTTTTATCCTGCGGTGAATTGATTCAATGACATATATATATGCAGACCCAAAGCAAGGAGTAACTCTAGTAATCAGAATATGAAACAAAGTAGGAAGTGTAGTTAAGTATTAATTGTAAAAAAACTGGTGTTGGATACATTTCAACTGTTCTTTGAGACAAAAATTTCCCTAACAACCAGGCCAACAGATATCTATTTTCCAGAAATGATTATTCTCTCCCAACCAGGGTGTAAAGCCAAGCACAAAATGGATACACTTCAACTTCTGATTGGGAAATACATCCTGGTAATTGAGCCATCAGTTTCTCTACCCATCATAATTCTTTATCCTTTGCTCACAAGTACTTTGAATATAGAATTCTAGTAAGGTAATGTTGCCTGATGAGAGGCCATCAGATTTGTGTTTCTGTGATAATTCATTCTCCTACTTGAGAAGGCAGCATTCATCAGAGCATTGACTAATACAACAAGGTTCAAAAACACATCAGAAGATGATGTTTGAGACATTTAACTGTATTTTCTGCCTTTACCTTTACCAAAATAATTTACTTTTCTTTGTATTTTAAAGGATACAGTTGCCATTTTCTTTTGCTTTTCCTGGGTGTAAATCTGTTTTTCACTGTTACAGGACTTAACACTTATTTATTTCAGGTTTTCATTATTTTATTGTAACCCTGGCTTACTTTAACCCCTAGATGTAATTTGCAATTATTACTAATCCTATTATAAATGGAGTGACCCATTCCATTTTCGGCAAAGGCAAGGTTCAAGCAAATGATAGTTCTGATGAGATTTTTGAACCTTATTGGGTTAGTCCATGTTCTGATGAACACTACTAAAAGTAAGGCCTTCCTTGAGTCAAACTCAGCTGGTTAGCCTATGAACATAGCCATGTTTTCTTTTTTCCAAAAATTTTTGGAGGAGTTTGCCATTGCTTAATACAACAAGTTACAGCTCAATCAGTAGTCTTATAAATGATTTTTAAAACTCTGGTTAAAAATAAAATATTTGTTTATGTTAATAGGAAGGAATTCAACATACTGAGATGTTCTTGTTATTGCCTTATAAATCATGTCCATCATTCCTGGTATTTATAGGGAGGATTAGCTGTTTAAAGCCTGTGCTTGGTTTGTTTTGTCTGGTTTTGAGGATATTTAATTTATTTAATAAGCAAATTAATTTACTGAAACTTGGAAACATTTGGAATTTTACAGTAGTTTTGAACCATGAAGAATGTAGTCTTGCACTGACATCACTGCAAAATCAAGTAGAAGTGCTTCTGGTAATAAAACACATTCCTGTGGCCTATGGAAACAATTATAGGAAGCAGCCAGTATCCCATTGCACCAAAGCCATCTATTCTCTGAAGGAAAAAGACAGAAAAAAATGTCATTTTCAATGAACTTTCCATATTTTTGATACATCTGTGATAAACCAAACATAAACTATGGTTCATATAAATCTTACAGAAACAGAAGAAGACATCAACTTAGAAAATAGCTGAATGCTTTCACTATTATTATAGGATATCACAACTCTTCTGGTGGGTTCATGAAAAAGAGGCAACATGTAATGTTCTCTATAAACTATTCATAGTCTGTCTTTATTTGTAGGACATCGTTTGTTTTGATAACTGATATAGATTAGCTACAGATATTGACAATGAAATATGCTATCATTGAAAGGCTTGTGTATAACTTCTAAACATTTATAGGCATTTTTTACTACATGACTACAAAAAAAGTATTCTTTTTTTAAAATGTATTTTTCCTGTTTGGGGATTGAGTTGTGGTTTTTTTGCATTCAATTAATGTACATATATCCTTTCATAAAGCCAGTTAACAAATTATGTGCACATGCATTTCTTGTACTTATTTATTATATTGATTTATGTAGCTTCCTATACTGTAATCCTGATTCTGGGTGGAAAACCCAATATTAAAAACCAACAGAACAAAAAAATAAAATAATTACTAAACTATAATAACACAATAATAACACAATACCTTCTCAAGACAATCAAACTCAAACCACATAGCCACAGTCATGTAAAAAAAACAACACAATGATGCTATCAAAGTATGGCAATGTAGTAGCAAAATTAAATATTACAAAAAATATTAGGGTAATGTAAGTGTAGTATATGCACTGGTGTATATGTGATTTTTCAGTCAAATTAAGCCAAACAGAGGAGATGCAATACATTTCTAAACAGAACAAAATTAGTTTCTTCAAAGTGATCTGTGAGTTGTTTTTTTTTTACTATACGTTCACATCAATAAGTGATATCACATATATTGCACAAGTCTCTCCAAAATACTGTTCTTTGTGTTAGGAAATCTCAACTGCAAAACAGATCTTGCCTAAAATTTCACTTATAGTTTATCATCTGATAGCAAAGGGCATACCTCAAAGCCTAAGTGGTCTTGTTTTGAAATTACTTAATTGTTTTCTTCATTCAGTGATTATAGCTTTCTTTATAGAACAACAGTTCTCTCAAGTACTTGACAAGCAACATAAATAACAATGGCAAATAAAAGTACAATATTATTTAAAAGAACAAAGCAATGTTTTCTCTCATTATTTGAGTATATAATTACAGTGATAATCACAAAATAATCCCATTATGCAAACGAATTAAGTATTAATTACCAGGGTAAATCATTTGATCTCTATAAACTGAAAAGGTAATTCTCTCAGGACATGCAAAAATCTTATTATCCACTCAAAAGACATAAAACAAAACATACACTAAAGTGTCACTAATTTCTGTGATAAATTAGACACTGATGTGATTCCACAAGGATTCAGATATTTTGAGTTGCTTCCTCATGTGAATATTGTACAACTCCAAGAAGCATGTGGATATCTACATAGCCTTTGCAAAAACTAATAAAAACCAAGAAGGCTTTAGGGAATATTCAGCAGGAATCCAATATATGCCATTAGTTGTTAACTTTGGAGTGTGGAACTATGGGCCTTATTTTCAGAAAAAAAGAAAACCTCAAATTCAGGGAGATGTGTACTAACTGTTATGGATTTATTGAATGAAGATTATGAGCAGAGTTTTTCTCTCTTGTTCAGTCAGCAGTGAATAGCAATAGCATTAGGACTGTGAAACAAGGAGATTAAAAAAAGTAGAAAAGAAGGAACAAGTACAATTTTTCAGAAGAATCCATTTTGTTTTTTCCTTTCATTAAAACATGTAAGCTATCCTTGCATACATTCAAATTAAAAAATTGTGCACTTTTATTACTTTCAAGACTTATAAATGCACAAATGAATGAAACAAGACTGCAAGACTATATTCATAGAAAACAAACAGAATATAGTATGACTATCAGAGAACTTTCCGGAACTCAAATATTATTTCCAAGATTGCATCAGATTTTTCCTTTCCTTTCAAAATACAAACACAATTTCCTACCAAAACTAATTCTGGTGAGGAAAATTAATAAAAATAAAGTATTCAGCAATTATGGAATATATCTAAAGAAGTATTTCTTGAACATGGATATATTGCAAATGTTATCTAATTATATAAGATTGACATAAAATGTATACAATAATTCATCTGAATTTGAAGAGAACAAAATGTACACAGCAATCTACCACATGCATATTTCAATATGAATATTCCAGTATGAATTAACATCCACAATGTAAAAAAAATGTCCAGGCCAATGTTTTTCTAAGAGATTTCAACAGCTAGTACCTAGAGTTTCATAAATCTACTGCAGATCTTGAATGTTAGTACAGAAAGCAATCTAGTATTTAAATTGTAGGACTTAGATTTCTGATATATGACCTAAACTTAAAAGTTAAAAAAAAGGTTTTGAAAACATTGCTATTTGTGATTATTTCTTTTTTAAATGAGAAGTTTATGTGTGAAGTAATGGAAGCAAGGACCATTTGCTTGGATAGAAAGCTATGGAGATGTATGGTGGATGAATAATATGAAGTAGATTCTGCAGCCCATACGGGCCACCACTTGTCTAGCCAAGAGAGCCCCAATATGCATATGTCATGTAGGGACTGAACGAACTTCCACGACTCAGGGGGAAATTCGATGGGGACTCAGATCAACTGGCTCTATTCCTTGACTCTGTTAGAATCCACCTAGAGAGCTATGGCCACCTCTACTCATTGCACAGAGCCATGGTGAATACCATCACTGGGGGGCGGGGCTAGAGGGAGAAGCAAAAGAATGGCTAGTAGCCCTCCATAAGAGGAGAGCCCCCAACTGCAAGACATTGATGATTTCCTTCCAACACTGTGGAAGTGTTGGGCAAGTGCGCATGTGCAAGTGAAACTGCAATTGTAAAGGTGGCACATGAGAAACCATGCCCTCTCCCTCCCCAACTGCCGCTGGTGTTGCCACCAGTCAACTGAGCCAGAAAGGTTGGGGAATGCTGGACTAGACAATTTACATTTCCTTTCTTTTTTATCTCATGACTGTAATTTTTTGGCTTTTCCTACTCTTTTCCTATGTGGTATATAATGCTGTTTACCTTGAATAGGATTAGCATGATTATGTCTATACAAACAAAATATTATCTGAATTTTGAACATCTTATTACACTGTTCACTATTTTTTTTAAAAAAGATGTTTTTTCTCCATTTATATATGTGCATGAGACATCATTGAAATGGGAAAAAGATATTTTATTTATTTATTTCATTTAAGGATTATTTTTATCTGGCCATTCCAGTTCCAAAACCATGTTCACATGTGTATATACTGTATATAGGAGAGAAAATTAGAATAATTTAGTAAATTCCAGTAACCAGATACTTTAGATATTTCTTAGCTTAGCAAAATCTTTAGCTGCTGTAGTAGGTAAAAATCAATCAAGCAATTTCTCATTTCCCTCCCTTTATCTATGTGATCCCACATGATCTTTTCTTGTGAATGGTGATTGTACACTAACCATTTCTATTCAGGAGAAAGAAAACAGTTACTTCTTTATTTTGAAATAATTAACTTATTCAAAAACTGTAACATATTTCTGCAATAATTCAACTGACTACTAACAAGAATATATATGGCAAAACTGTTGGCACTGCATAATCATATCAAGACAATCTGATTAATGTATCTTGAAAAGCTTTCAGTCAGTTTCTATGTAGCCATACATGACTGATGGCACATTCATATTAAGAGTTTTTACTGCTTTAATTTAATTTTCTAGTTTTTTACTGAAAATTGGGAATACATTTTTGTAAAGGGTAAGGAGAAATGAAAGTTAGATTCATTTTTTTTAACATATTGCATATAATTGATCTATTATTAACTCAGAAATAAATATGGGAACCTGATATGTATCATTGGTACAAATAAATCTCTCACTTACATTTTAATAAGGAAAAAACAGCTGGAGGACTAGTGTGTATTAAAAGATACAATTTGGTTACAAGATTCTCTAGTGAAAAGATCTTCGCACCAACTAAAACACAATTCCCAATTTTTTGATAAGGCCGATTTTTAAAAAATCAATATAGTGTTATAGAAATTGTAATTGCATTTTTAACTGTAAACCCCTTTAATGGCTCTTTTAATGGGAAGCAATACGGAAACATTAAAAAAGTAAGCAAGCAAACAAGCAAATAAACAAATATAAGATCAGCTGTAGTTGTAGAAAACCAGGTAAAGTTCTGGAGCCCAGTATGAAGATTTTGAATACCTATTGTCCCATGTCTGGGTGATTTTGACCTCTCCCAGTTATGCAAACCTTATCTTCCTTCTCAATACACTCAATACACATTTGAGCATCAATGTCTGATTACCGATAATATTATGAAAACTTGGACTCTTCTAGTTCTGGTGTTTCCATTCTGCAAATAATGGAACTGTCATTCAAATGGCAAAATTATAGCTCCTGTGTAGGAGATGTGACACACAGACATCCTTAATTAATGTTCTTCTTTATTGGATCTGTCAGGAGCAACATTTATTTTAGTATTTTATAAATTGAAGGTGATAGAATTGCTGTAAGAATTGCTGTTTTTAGTGTTCATGAGCAAACCTAGAAACTTCTCCTTGGATTAAGAGAGAAATCCATTTCAGCACCAAGCAGCATCTTTGTTTACTGTTGTTATTACTCTTATTTTACCCTCAGGAAGAAAACAATATGGCACAGTAAATTATTTGGCGGAGGATCCTACGCCAGTCTTGTTGAAGGGGGGTGGGGGGGGTGGGCTGCAGAGAGTACCTCTTTTCATTTTCCTTACTCGGAATATCTTCATCATTAAGTCTGCATTTTCCCCCATTGCAACATGAAAATATAGCACCCCCTTTACCCCCCTCCCCCATATTTCCTACACTGCAGATTTTTGCATTGTCTAGCCCCATTTCAGTCAATTTTCCATATCCTGCCTGCCTCAAATCCGCTGAGGGAACACACTGATGCTGTGTTTATGCTAATTTTATGCTCTCTGAGTTGTGTCTGTTATTCAAAGCAGTTGAAGCAGTTATTGCCAGTAATCTTATTCCTACTGCAGCCCCAGGGCAGACTAGGCCTCAAAATCGAGCCTGCAGACAAAGACGGAGCCATCAGTGCCTGCTGGTAAATAGCAGCTCTTTCCCACCCAATCTGATATCAGTTACTTTGCAAACACAGTAATAAAATGAAACAAATCAGATTTTCAAGGAAATAAACGAGGCTTCAATGGCAGTGACAATAGTCAGGACAACAGGATTTTAATAAGTGATACTATACATTGAGAACAGAGAAGCCTGTCAGATCTCCCTTCTCCCCACCTTACTGCCCGCCCAAAATTGACAGGGAGACATATGAATAAATGGGCCACAGAAAATGCAGATAAAATTGAAAGGGTGACTTTTTCTTACCTGGAAAGCTAAGGAAGTTCTCCTTTGTACTTGGGGGCAAAAGCAGGACTCCTCCACTTCTGGCTATCATCCACCCCTTTGAGGGCAGTGAGAAATTGGCTGTACCCCTCTAAACTCCATAATTTAGGATTCTCTGTCATGGCATGAACCTTTTGCATTTTGTTCCCTGATACAGATATCTTCCAAAATATTTAGGCTACACAAAAGAAGAGGTTATAGGAGGACTGCCACAATAGTCTATGAAGTAAAAAATTATTAGGAATCTCATAAAATATTTTCCAAATCACACATTTTATCAAAAGGCATTAGTTTTCATGAGTTGTACCTTACTTCATCATACACAATGTTAGAGCTTCTATAATCTGAAAAAGTGAGCTTCAGCTCCTGAAAGCTGATATTTTTTAATAAAATAGCTAGGAAAAGGTCTGACAAGACTCCTTCAGACAACGTGAAGATGAGTGTAGGCGGTATGAACAATCTTGGACTCCCTTCATCTTGCCATGTAGTTGTTAATTGTGTGAAGAATAATGCCAGCTTTAAGTTCCTGCAAATGCTTTTTACCTATATTTATCAATGGCTAGAAATAAACTCTTGTAGCTAATGGGCTGCATATAAACCCTCAGAACCATTTGAATGGCCTTCTGTAATTTCCCACATTTTCATCACAAAAATTCAGAGGCAAAATGAAACGTGAAGCAAAAGTTGAACGTGAAGCCTTTGCTGTATTCAGTCTAACCCCCTTTTTTTCTTTTTTCTTTAACCCACACCTCCAAACATCAAAGAAATAGTTGAAAAATTTAGTCTCAGCTTCTCTGTAACTTCATTGTCCCTTGTGATACCCCAAAGCCCAACATATTAAGGGGGAAATGTGATATAGAAATCCAGCTTCCTCATGATATGGAGTTTTAATTGCAGTGATGGAGAGATGTGGGCCAATTTTCATTTCTTATTACCTTCCTCCGTGCATAATAAAGCTGTAACAAAAATATCAATGTTGGATTGGGATGGGTTGGGTTGGGAGAAAACTTTATTCATAAATAACAAGGTAACATAAGGACATTCATTTTGTAAGTCTACTTTAATACTATTTATTCTTTAAATGATTCCTTTCTATCTTTTGTACGGAGTTCTGCCTTATCTATCAATATGTCCTATATAAGTAATTTCTGGATTTTTGATCTTATTATTATCCCTACTTGAAACAATGGGCTACATCTAACAGACTTGCACTTTGACAATAAGGCTTCCCTTTTACTTTTTTCTCCAGTGTCCCCCAATCTTTCTCTTATTTTCCAAAATGTGGGAAAGTAATATGGGTAAAAGTGAGGGAGGAACCCAAAACAAAACTGAGAAAATTCCCCAATAGAAAGGAAAACATTTTATCATGATAGTGCATTGTGGTTTCTGAGCTGTTTTCCTATACTCTCAATCTTCTCTACTCTGTCTTTATAAAACCTAAGCAAACTGTATTAATTTACAAATGCTATGAGGAGATGAATTTGTGCTGTTTTAAGTATCCTAAAGAGTAATACAAAGCTTCAGAGCAGTGTTTTCCTTCATTAAGGTTTTGTGGTGCTTTACTTTGCCACATTTCTGAAACCATCCAGTTCCCGTAGCCAGAAGACATTTCTGAAGGCTTCCAGGTTTTGAGGTGATATACGCTGAATGGGCATTATTAGTAAGCCCAATCTACCTCACAAATTGATGGCACTAGGTATAAAATTAAATAATTCCATGGATACCTCCATTATAGTACATCCTGCCCCTGATAACCTATTCACTAAATTTGTTAATACAGTATATACTCTTATCCATTTGAATTTGCCCAGAATTTGCTGCCAGTTGCAGGTGACAACTTCTATTTAATGGTGATCACAAACACATCAGATGATAATATGGTTCAATGCAATGGTGGGATTTGAATTTTTTTACTACCGGTTCTGTGGCATGGCTTGGTGGGCGTGGCAGGGGAAGGATACTGTAAAATTTCCAGTCGGAGGTGGTATTTGCTGGTTCTCCGAACTACTCAAAATTTCCACTACCGTTCTCCAGAACTGGTCAGAACCTGCTGAATACCACCTCTCGTTCAATTAAGAGAGAGGCATTTGATTACATGAGTAGGGACTTCTAGATGCTGATCAATGGATTAGCCTGCCCCAGTGTGTATATCTAATAGATTCTAATAGGTATTTGACCAAACTGCTGTTTCCCATTAAGTAGAATTTATAAATCAGTCAACATAGCAAGTCTTGTTCAATGACTTATAAATATGTTCCTGAAGGTTTGGGTAGTTTGTATCCTCCATCTTAGGTCTCTGCTTCTTATTTGCATCCCCAAGAACATTGTAATTCCTTTTCTTCTTAATATGGCCTCCTTTAACATATTTAACAAATACCCCAAACAAAGATGGGCCCAATTTCATGAGCAATCCATTACAAACTTTCCAAGCAGCTTTGGTTACCTTGGGATTTTATTCAGCATAATTGATCTTTTTTTCAGATAAGCAGCACAAATATGCTAATTCAAGTCTGCAAGAAATTTGTTTTCATGAAACCTAAAGGAAATCTTTTTCCTTCTTCTCCTTCCTTTTCAAAGGCAATGCAGCCTCATTTGTAAAAATTGCCTGGGAGATATCCAGAATCTACAGGCAATTGAGCATTTGGATAAATGGAAGCTCTGTTTACAAAAGTCTATGTTTAAAGTAATCCATATTATTTATTTAAAAAATAGATGGGCATTCCACCTAAGCATTGAGATGCCCGAGGTGATAGATATCAACAAAGATTGGACTATAAATTTAAAAGTATAAATACATGAAGGAAACATAAGCATTTATATGTTGGAAAACTGGGGTTCCCAGGAATGATTTAAAGATATTATAAATTTACTTTATGTTATCTTTTTAGTGAATTGAAATGTTTTCTTGGTTTTTTTTCTTGGTTTTTTTTTCTGTTTTTGCATAAATATTACTATTGAAGAAGAAGGTAGAAAGAAAAACTATGGTTATCAAAGCACACAACTCCCCCCAAAAATCTCTAGGTGGTAATTGGTTATTAATACTCACATATACAGTACAGGCACACTTTTTCCTCACTTCATTTTTATATGCATATTTACGCCCAGCATGAAACTCACTGTTTAGATAATTATCTCATTTTCTCTCAGTGTATCATTTTTTAAATGCTATACATAGTAGGTATGCATATGAATAGGACATAAATATATAGAATATATAATATTATGAATTTTCAATATTGTGCTCAAGCTTTTCTTCTCATATGTAGGCTTGGGAAGAATTTAGTGCTAAATAAATGCTGCCTCGAACCAGGCAAGATAAAACATAAATCATTGCATTAAAAACCTCTAACAAGTCTATCTGCTTTTTGAAATGACTAGGAGATGAAAGAGAGGACTCTCATTTAAGAAGGCCCAGCGGAACAGTTCTGCATTTATATAGCTGTTATCAAAAGCAATTCATTTGGAGATCAAATAGACTGACAGATAGGACAAGCTGGGGATCACAGCTGCCTTCAGGCAGCCAAAAGGAAGGATAGTTTCCCAGTACCATCACTAATATTGGGCCTAGCTGATGCGTGTGTCTATTATGGTGCTCAGGCAATGCCAGCAGAATGTTAATGTAGACCCTCCGTTGAGGCTGCCTTTCCAGCCCAGGGAATGGAGAGAACAGATTCTTCTGTCTGGAGTTTGAAATGACATCTTCCTTTAAGCCAAGACTGATGATATTTATTTTTGAGAAAACGTGACGCGGCCATCAGCTGGAAAGGGTGAAAGGCAAAACTAACCACCTCCCTAATATCCTGTATCCAAGAGATGTGGTGCACTTGCACTCTACACGGACTTGCTTGGCAAGTCTGCTGGGTAGTTCCTTTTACTTAAACAAAGATCAAAATATCCTGAGCGGATGGCTAAATGCAATCTGCTGTTGCTCTCCAGGGACTGCTAGAGATAAGATCGTTAGTGTATTTGGATTTTCAGACAAAGGGGACAGTACTTAACATTTCATTCCTTCAAAGCCTTAAGCTGAAAGAAGACTGATGTCTTCCAGCACGAACTTTCATGTGCCATTCCCCCACACCGCACTCCAGTGGTGGGATTCAATTTTTTTTTTACTACCGTTCTATACGCATGGCAGGGGAAGGATACTGTAAAATCTCCAGTCAGAGGTGGTATTTGCCAGTTCTCCGAACTACTCAAAATTTCCACTACCGGTTCTCCAGAACTGGTCAGAACCAGATGAATACCACCTCTGGTTCAATGAAGAGAGAGGCATTTGATGAGTAGGGATTTCTAGATGCTGATCTATGGATTATCCTGCCCCAGTGTGTATATCTAAGAGATTCTAATAGGTATTTGATCAAACTGCTGAATTCCGCCTCTGCCCCACTCCCAGTTTAGGTTGACTTGCATTGCCATTATGTTTCCCAACCATCTTGTTCTGGAATCACTACACAAATGTTTGGTCTTAAAGAGAAACTCTATATATGATTGTGAATTAATAGAATCAATGATTTTCGTGTCATAATTACTATGAACTTGAGTGGTAGCTGAATGAGAACTACATGTCAAATCAGATACACGTATGTTTATATATCTTTTAAATATTTTTTTATATACCTATACACCAATATGATATATTGGTGCCACATATGGGCATCAATCACTTCCACCACAAGCACTGATGCTGTTACCCAGTTTGGATAACGAAACATCTGCAAGAGAACAAGCGAGCTTAGAGACCACCAAGGACTCTTCATTTATATATCAATATTGTTAGGGTTTTCGCCCTCCCAGAGGCTTGAGAAAAACCTCCGGAGCACGGGGAGGGTGAAAAATGCCCTCCCCCTGCTGTGGTCCAGTAGGCCGAGTAGGCCACACACACCATGGCCACACCTACCCAGCAACCGGACAGAGAACCAGTTGCTAAAACTGTTGAAGCCCACCCTTGATTATATTCACATCTTGTTCTGGATAAATATTTCAATTCATCTCCCAGTTTGTGAAGGCCAAAAGTTAATTTTAATGAGCCCATAGTGACAACTTCTTTCAAACAGACATTCCTGGATGTGACATATTGTTCAATGATCTGGATTGCCACCTCGTTTGTCTTCTACCACAATAATTAATTTTCATTGTTGTTATTGCTTTACCTTGGAAGCAATGTGTTTCTTTTCTTCCCCTGGCTAGAATCACTGTCTGTCTTTTTTTGTTAAAGCTTGCCTATCATAACTGCTGTTCCTTTCCCCTCCCCTTTGAAGTTGGCTTGCAAATCTGTAAAACAACTGTAACAATTAGTGACACGGTGGAGATTGCAATCTGGATCAGTTATATACAGTATCAGTAAAGGGACATTCTCAATTTGTGAGCCACTCATAATGATCATAGAGGGTGTTCAATAATTTTGAAGATGTTAGTTAAGGACAATCAGTATTATTGGCCAGTTAGTATGTCTTGGCAGGAACAGAACCCAACCTGCTTCAATCCTAAAGAGATGAAGGTCTTAGATTTTATATAAAGACTACTTCTATGTCATTTGAATTAACTGCAAAGAAATTTAATACAAAGTCTACATGCAAACAGGATTGAATGAAATACTAATTATGGTCACTGTTCAAAGCCTCCTAGCAAATCCAATATGGAACAAAGAAACTAAGTCATTGGATTTGAATATATTTCCCAGCAGATGCGGGTGGGGGGAATCACTTGTTTTACAAAGTTTTCATTCCTACCTCTGCTCCCATTTTGTGAACAAGAAAGTAAACCTGGAGTGGTTTCACTAAATAATCATGCAAATGGGATGGAGGGGTGGGAATAGATGTTTCAGCCAAGAGACCAGTGGGGAGGAAAAATCTGAAACTGCTGTAACAAACATAGGGGTGGCGGGGTTGGTAAAAGAATGGAATGGGCATATTAGAGTTAATGCCATATATGATATATGAACCATGTTTGTACATGACTTCTTTTCAACTGGTAACTAACTGCAACACAAACATGTCTCTGTTACTTCTTTTTCTGGCCAGGATGCTGCCTTCAGGCAACCTTAATTTATCCTTAGGTGTACTGGTGGTAGTATTTCATACAGTAAAAGTTTACATAAAATACAGTTTTATTGTGAATAAAAACTTATAGTGTTCACCAACCATTAGTCAGCAATCAGATTTGTCTGGCAGCTGTTAGCTACTTTAGGCCCCCTTTGGTCTCTGGGAACTGTATTGTGCTTTGGGCAGTGGGAATGTCTGGTTCTGTCACATCAGGACTCCCCATTGTATGTAAGTACCCTGTTTCCCTGAAAATATGACCTACCCTGAAGGTAAGCCCTAGCTTGATTTTTACACATGTGCCCAAATATAAGCCCTACCCCCAAAATAAGCCCTAATTAAAATTCCACCCACTCCAGAGTGCACGGGTAAAAATTAAGCTAGAGTGGGATGGGGGTGTGGAGCTGCCCTACAACTTACTTTTGGACAGTTGTAGCCAGGCCTCAAACATCCTGACACCTGCCTTACTAGCCCATTTCTTCTGCAGCTGGCAAAGCTGGCAAGGCTTTTCTGAAGGCTTCTGTAGATTGATCCAGAGCTCTGTTATCTGCTGCAGAGGCCTTCAGGAAAGCCTTGCCGGCCACAGAAGAAGAAGTTCCTGAAGGCCTCTAACAGCAAAAAGGAGGCCGGAGGCCAGCAAGTGAGGTTAGTCAGTGGATGACATCCCCCGAAAATAAAACCTGGTGCATTTTTTGCTGGCAAAACAAATATAAGACAGGGTCTTATTTTTGAGGAAACATGGATATGTGTGTGTGTGTGTGTGTGTGTGTATTTATTTATTTATTTATTTATTCATTCATTCATTCATTCATTCATTCATTTTTACAAAATTTATTAGCTGTCCATCTTACCATAGGATAACTCTGGCAGCTTACAGTCATAAAAATATGTCTATACATAGACAATTAAAATATAAAATAATTAAAATCAAACAACAGTAGGGGAAAGTGGGCTCTGTCAATGAACCACCTTCTCCATGATGTTCCCCCACTGGAGCCCCAAGCCAACTGCGCCTCATCTCTAGGCCCTTAGGAAACGTCACATTGTGGGGGCAAGATGTTCCAGAGGACAGGAGTAACAGCAGAGAAGGCCTTCCTCCTGGACCCTGCCAGCAGGAATAATTAGGCTGACAGGACCTGTAGCATGCCTCCGCTGCTGACACCAGTGGGACAGGCCAATCCCAGTGGGTTGATTCAGGTCAGTCAATGGTGATGAAGCTGCATTGTGACATGAGAGACTAAGGAAATCTCTTTCTCTGGTTCTTCATGGGGAATCCTCCCTATGATAATAAGCTGTTGCTTGAGCTGTTTTTATAAATGAGTTTGGTATTCCTCTTGACTATTGCACAATCCATATCCAAAAGTAGCCATACAATTATATGCCACAATGTGAGTTGCATAAAGTACAACTAAAATTGTTCTACCAGTAAATCTCTAAGCCACACAACTATGGTTCATTTACATGGATTTTGCAACAACATAACTGCTTCATTTATTTATTAAACAAATTTATATGACTGACTCCAGGCAGTTTATAGCATTAAAATTCATGCCTTGAGAATCTGAGAGAATTTGAAACCATCATTTGATCTTTAGGTAGCTCCATTTCCCCCCATCATTAGCTATTCAACAAGTTGTCTGAAATGGTAAAAGCCATGTACAATACATTCCTTTTTGGCAGTGCTTTCTAACACTGGATAGTCCAGCTCCTTACACCTAGAGATCTAATCCTTCCCCATTTTGACCCTTGTTCACATCAAAGCCAAATTCTGTATCCTGCTTTTTTCTACCAATTTCATAGAGCCATATAAATATTCTCTTATTCATTTTAACAAAAGCCATCCATAGCTGTTTGCTATGAGATGGACAGTAAATGAATTCAACAAACAAACAAACAAATAAACAAACAAACAAGACAGCAACTGGTTTTTTTTCACAGACAAGGACATTCGTCATAATACAATTTGATCTAAATACGCCAATATATTTGTCATTGTGAAAATCACTGCCCCATTCCTCTGTTTCACAGTAAACATAGGGAGAAAATGTTTGCAGTGAAAATTACTGGAGTATTTTAAAGGTGCCATTTTATGCAGCGTAGAATCAATAATTACTAGTAAGCTATGTCAGTCAGGCATGAAAGTTGGAAAAACAGCACAAAATACAATCACAGCTTTTCTTGTTGCTAAAAATATTCATTTTCCCCCTCCAGGATTAACACGGGGATTATATTTTAATTTTTCAGTTACTAAACAGAAAAATATTTTACTAGAAAAGAATGGTATTAAAGAGAAATGATTCTTCATTTGCCCTTCGGCGAAGACAGGATTTGATTTGATATGTTACTTTGGAATCTGGATTGGTACCCAGAGATGAGAGAAGTGTTTAATATAATTTACATTTCATTTTCTCACTTGACACCAGTCTCCTGTCACTCATCAAATAAAAGCGGTTTAGCAAATAACTTTTGTCAGCATGAGAGAAGAGAGGATATTTCTAGCAATTCCCCCCCCCCCCCATCTTATATTATTAATATGCTGGACACACATACAATATCATATTTGGTAGAAACTGATAATGGTACATTGATGGGATAATATTAGTAGCCAGTCTGAAGGGTATCAGCACGACAGCTAGACTGATTTTCATCCCTTGCCTGCTTTCGACCATTATAACTATTAAGATCAAGTCTGCAACCCCAAGTGGATTCTCACAACTGAGGAATTCTTTTACAGTTATAGACATTTCAAAGGAGCAGCACACTCACAAATCTCACACTTTTTCTGTTGAAACAAACATAGTTGTATAAGCCAGCTTTCCTGCCCATTTGTTTGCAAGGCACATTTATCCATCAATTACACATTCAGTTCATATGAAATGAAGTTCCAGAATTATACATTTATGTTCTTTAGATTTGTAGTCTAGGTAACTGGTACTCAAAGTAGCTTGCACAGAAATCTCCCTTTATTTTATTCCCCCAACAATCTTGAGTCCAAGTGTGATTGGCCCATAATCATCTGTAAATATCTGTGGAAAATCATTTTTTTTTCTATGCCTAGTCTGATAACTTAATTGTTATACCATATTTTCATCGTACAAATATATGCACCTTATTTGGGATAGAGCAGAGGTGTCAAACTTAAGACCTGGGGGCTGAATAGGGCCCATGGGGTGCTTAGATCTGGCCCATGAGGCTGCCCTGGATGGCTCTGTCAGTGAAATGAAGCTTGGGAGGACCATGGGTGGCTTTCCTGGGGTCTGTTTTTGCACTGCAGCCAAAAACGGAACATGCAAAGGCCACAGACGGCTTCCAAATCTCTGTTTTCACTGGCAGAGAGTTGCAGGAAGCTGTCGCAGCCAAAAATGGAACTTGGGAGCCTGTTTTTGCTGGCAGAGCGCTGGGGCCACCACAGGCATCCCACCATGAATGATATTGAACTAGCCACACCTACTGTGGCCACACCCACCTCTGCTCCCTGAGGTCAAACAGAACCCTGATGTGGCCCTCAATTAAATCGAGTTTGACACTCCTGGGATAGAGGGATTGGTCCTTATTCCTGTATGGTCACTACAGATTTAAATGGATTTGATATTTCACCAATGAGAATATTTTATAGATAGTTAATCATAGAAATATATCTGTAAATATTTTAAGTAGTTTTATGACAGAATATTATATGTGGGCCTACTCTTGGAAGTTTCAACAGATGACTAATTCAGCTGCTAGAATTCAAACCAAATTTATCAAGATGTAACTATATTCCAAGGACTTGTCCTAATTCTCAATTTATTTCCAAGTCAGCTGACTTCCTAAATAGTGACACTATCCTTTACTATCCTTTTCAGTATAGTAATAACATAAAATACTTGCAGTGCTAATCCAATGGAAATTTACATTATTGGATATAATTTATCAGAAATTATGGAATAATTCAAGCCTTCACTTGAAATTCTTTACTGTCAGCATTCCAGAAAAACAAACTCCAACACCAAAACTCTGAGACAGGCATTTTCTCAAAGTTCCATTTTATTAGAGTTGTCATACTGGCACATCTGGGAAAACCCGAATCTGACCCATCCCCTGCACCCCTAAGTCTATCACATGGCCCAATCACCATCCACCGCAACTTGAGACAATCCTCTAACCACTTCTCAACCAGGTGCAGGATGACATTACCTTGACGGAAAAGAATAATGCTATTTTGTCTAACTACATCCACTCTATGAAATCCCCCCTCCCAATTTCCCAGGCACAGGAATGTGGTAGCGTGGAAGCTTCTGGTGCTAATATGGCTCCCAAGGCTGACATTTACATCTATTCATGCTGAAAATGAGAAAAATCACTGTACTGATTCTGCTTATTTTGTGAGTTCTGGTGGACTACATGCTTTGACAGCAGTTTTGGGAGATGCTGATTCCAAAGGCCAGTATAAATTCTAAATCAACTTTTATTCATAAGACTTTGGCACAGTTGTTGAAAATTGTGCTAGAAAGATATGTCTGTATCACTGCCTTAGCCATGGGATATGTTAGCATTTTAAATTATTTTATTTAGTTAAAGAATTGTATAATTTAAACAATTATAATGATTTAATATTATTTTCTGAAGCAAGTAACCAGTCAAACAAAAAGAGTGATTGATTTACCATTCTACATCTGCCACAGCAATAGCACTTAGATTTATATACTGCTTCACAGTGCTTTACAGCCCACTTTAAGTGCTTTACGGAGTCAGTATATTATCCCCAACAATTTGGGTCCTCATTTTACTGACCTTGGAAAGATGGAAGGCTGAGTCAACTTGAGCCTGTCAGGATCGAACTGCTGACAGTCGGCAGAGTTAGCCCGTAATACTGCATTCTAACCATTGTGCCACCATGACTGTATACATAGCAATATGGCTAAAATCAGTAAGTAAGAGAAATGACAGTGATCATGAGATAACAAAACAGTACTGAAACCGTCTCCAGTGACTTGTGCTAGAAACAGTTCATAGGAGCATTGCTTGCCCATTGGTCTTTGTTCATTTCACTCTAAAAATTAAACAAGTTGTCTCTATTTATATGTCTCAAAATATGCAATTAGATTAAGAATGAGAAGTCCAAAAGCAGCCAAACAGTCAGGAACATTCGGATATTATGATACTGTAATTTCCTGTTTTCCCCTCACATCTTCTTCAGATCTTGTCACAGGGATCTCTTTGTGTCTTTTATGTTTTTGGTCTATGAATTGCTCTCCTTTCATTTCTTTATACTGAACATAGTCAGTGATATGCTGCTTGGTCTTCTTCCATTCATTAAGCTCCTTGATGTGAAGTTCCTGAAGCTCCAGAGACTCCCTGGTTGATTTCCTTTTATTGAGCCAGTGGTCTTGTTCGATTTCATTTGCTGTTTCTGCAAATGTGGTGCTCAATGTTTTTTGATGCAACTTCTTTAATGGCTCTTCTGCAACTTCTTCACACAGTTTTATATCTGTTGTAAAACATGCAGTCTGTCAATGAGGATAGTAAATTAATACATTCTCAGCTTTCTTAAAAGCTGCTCAACAGCTACTGACACATGATGGAAAAACTGTATATTGAGTCTAGATGCCAAAAAAGGAAAGGGGACTAGCCAAACTATGTTTCCTGTCTTCCTTTTTCATACGTTGTCCCAGTATTTATTTATTTATTTATTTATTTGTTTGTTTGTTTGTTTGTTTATCACAATATTTATTTATTGTGTTTTACATTTAATCATCTGGAAATGGTGATTATATTCCAGAAATAAAACAAGGACAGAAGAAAGAAAAAAAGAGGACACATATTTTCTCATTATGGTGGCCTACGTATAGTGATCCTTTAAAACCAGGGGTGGGTTTCCACCAGTTTGCACCGGTTCTATAGAACCTTTGTTAACGTCACCGGTAGTTCTAAGAATCGGTAAAACCGCCCCCTGCTTGGCCCCGCCCCTCTCCACCACTCCTACCGGCCCAAAACCTGTTTTTTTTACTGTGCACATGCAACAATCCCTTCTGCATTCTCCCCTGCCCGCCCCTCCCTTTGCTGCCCTGGCCCCCACCCCTATCCGCTGCTCCAAAGTAAAAAAAAAAACTTTTTTTAAAAAAAAAAACTTTTTTTTTTTACTGCGCACGTGCAAAAATCCCTTTCTCATTCTTCCCGCCCTCCCGCCCCGCCCCTACTTATAGTGCATGTGCGCTAATTACAAAAATAAGTTGCTTTTTTATATTTATGTATTTATTTACTGTTTTTGTTTTTATTAATCATAAAAACAAAACAGATACTAAAGAAATTAATACACATAAATAAAAATTATTTTACTATTCATCTTGATGTTTCTTCTTTGCTTAAAGAAACATTAAGATGAATAGTAAAATATTTTTTATTTATATGTTTATTTATTTATTTAGTATCTGTTTTGTTTTTATGATTAATAAAAACAAAAACAGATAGTAAAAGAATAAATAAATACATAAATAAAAAAAGCAACTTACCAAAAGGGAGACAGGCAACTTCTTGTTATATTGATGTTATACATTATCTGTTTCTGCTTAAATCAATATATAGCAACATCAATGTAACAAGAAGTTGCATGCATACATAAATGAATTTTTTTAAATAAAAGTGTTTTATTTTTTTTAAACATAAACAAAAGCATAAAACATAAACTATCTTCAGTTACATAGTGTGTTGGTTGGTACAAATCACTTGTGCACAATTTCTGCAGTCTTTCCTTTCCAATTTGCATTAATCCTTATATCATGCTAAGCAATTGGCCACTAAGCGAGCACCTGGTCATTAAGTGAGTACCACTTAAATTTGGGTTGCCAGCCACATGGCCACCTGCCTGGGCCTTGCCAGGGCCTCTCCAGGCCTTGGAAACTGGCAAAAAACACTTGCTAAGCAATTGGCCACTAAGCGAGCTCCTGGTCATTCAGTGAGGACCTCTTAAATTTGGGTTGCCAGCCACATGGCCACGCCCACCCCAGTCACATGACCATGTAGCCATGCCCAATCAGCAAGCCACTCCCACCCCAGTCACATGACCACCAAGCCACACCCACAAATTAGGCCACACCCACAGAACCAGTTGTTAAGAAATTTGAATCCCACCCCTGTTTAAAACCATGAATAGAATCCAGCTAATTTCCTTTGCCAACAAAAGGCTTCCTTCAGTAGAACAGGGAGGGCTAATCAGTGAACTCTTGCATGGTTGGCTTTAGAAAGTATCCTTCTGTAAGAGAACTTGAAAAATGAGCAGAGTCAAAGGAGTGGAAATGGATGAAAATCATATCTTTCCCAAACCTGCTGATTAAAATCTTTTATCAACAAAGGGAAAATATTTGGATTTGGTCCTATGTCATTATGCAGTTGGATGAAAGTAGCTAAATCAAAGCAAATCTAATCTCTTAGATGATTTATGTTATATTAAGTTCTAAACTGGTTTATTCTGTTTTATATCCCTAAACACTAGTTAAAATGCCAAAAAATATATTGGATCAAATATATTCCACGGAAAATAAAATTAGCTGGCAGAAATGAAGGAGAAATAATTACCTTTGACGGTCTCTCCATTTTCAAAAGCAACAATGTTTTAAAAGGTAGGGGATGTTTAAGAAATTAGATACTTCATGTTATGCATTTTATATTAGCTTAATATATTGTTATTCCTATTTAAAATCTGAATATATCAGGGATTTTTTTGCTGATCTTCCAGCAATTTCTTTTTAAAAAATAATATAAAGGCCTGGATTTTCTTTTGCAGAGAGAGAGAGAGTGAAAAAAAATATCTTCACATTAATTATTTACATGTTAGCTCCCATCATTGAGGTATCTGTCATCCTTACCAGCTGAAATAAAAGTCCACTATGTAAAGGTTCCAAAGGACTATGACAGTCTCCTACTGTGATTTTATAGACAGAACTAAGTCAGCACACATTATATGTCAGAGCCAACATCAGAAAGAATCAGATCCTTTGATCTCAGGAAGCTTAGATCTCAGACAAATTAGATAAAAAATGAATTTATAGTAGATATGTATCCTAAGGCATACAGCTGAATGCTGTATTTTGAAAGAGTATAGCAAATATCAAAACATACAAACTGTAGCATTTCCTTTTTGCTCCTTCTGCTCTTCTGTAATAAATATTAATTAAAATCAGAAAATGAAACTTAAAACTAGCTTCTTTCTGCTTCCTTCATATGCAACAAGTTTCAGTCCAGAAAAGCACTTGCAATTCTTTTTTGCATTCTATCTTAGTCTTACCTTCAGTAGAATAACATACGATTCTTCTCCTCAGTTTATACACACATACTTGTGCCTTGTCAAGCAATATTTTCAGAGAGAGAGAAAATTGAGGCTAAGCTCTTATTCACAAGCTTTAACCTAGCCCTTCTTTGCCTCCAACCCTAGAACATGAATGGAAACCAAACTCTATGGTAGAACTTGTAACCAGGCGCATTCTTTGAGATACACTGCATCAATGGCAGGGGTTCAAATATGAAAAATCCCCACCACCAAAATGAACAAGGTTTAAAATGGGTTTAAAATCATGGAGACATAAGCAATAATGAAGAATTGTTGGATATGTTTGAAAAAAACAACCTAGCTGACTGAAGTGTGCAAATTGCTAGTTGCAATTTCCAGATAAAAATGATTACTATGAATATGGAGTAAATAATTGACAAAGCTTTAAAAAAATCCTAACTTTACTTAAATTCCATTATCTACCAGACAACCTGAATAACTGAAGGGACACAAGGAAATATCTGACCTGATCCAAAGATGCCATTTCACTTGCTGAAACAAATGCAATAACTTTTCTTTCTAGAGAAAATCTTTATTCCACTATGTAACATTGTATGAGAAAAGTGAAAAAATTCTAAACATATTTTCTGCTTTTGTAATAAGACATGGATCTCCTCAACTTCTTGCAAATGAGGAAAAATAAGATATATCAAATAATTCATCTGCCATCTCAATATTACCAGTTGGGGTCTAGGACAACTCGCCATAGCCAACTCACCATGGGACATTTCAATACTGTATTAATCATCTCATTCAGTTACTTTTATTATTGTAGACCACATTTTCATCAAAATTATTATAACTCTTGTATTTCAGGATTGACTTTTTTATTATTATTGGCCATGGTTCCAATAACATTAATTTAACTTTTGTATTTGTTTGAATTGTCCTGCAATGAGTTGTCTACTGATGAGTTTGCCATGGCGAGTTATCCTTCATCATGTTTGTTGGCCATGACGAGTTACCAGATTACCAGATTTGTAGGTCTTCTAGTCAAATCCCCTACCCAAGCAGGAGATCCTACACCATTTCTGACAAGTGGCAGTCCAGTCTCTTCTTGAAAGCTTCTAGTGATGAAACTCCCACAACTTCTAAAGGCAAACTGCTCCACTGTTAATTGTTATCACTGTCAGAAAATTTCTCTTTATTTCTAGGTTGAATCTCTCCCTGATCTATTTCCATCCATTATTCCTTCTGGTGTTTTGGAAAATAGGTTGACCCCCTCCTCTCTGGGACAATTGTCTCAAATGATAATTCATTTTTCATAAAATTTTCTATGTGGCTTTACATAATTTTTCTCAGTTTCTCTAAGGATGAATTATGACATAATGTAATGCTTGCATATATCACCAGAAGTTGTGTTCTTAAGTAGCATTTTAAACAAAAGCCATGGTCTTTCATAGATTGACTGATAGATTTGTGAAACTCACAAAGGATTGATCAAAACAATTTATAGCATAATATAGATGATATAAAATCTAGCCAATCAATATTTAATATCAATTATTTCAAATAATATTTTTTCAATAGTGGATTTTTTAATAACTAATCATTAAAATAACTTGTGACTTGCAAGTCAAACAAATCCTGCTTGGTTGTGAACATTCAAATTTCAATGTTTTCTCTTTCATAATAGTTATCAACCTTAGATATCCTTTATCTATACTGTACCCAGTACAAAAATGATTGATTCATTTTGCTCAATACTACAAATAGTCCTTGACTTACAACAGTTTGCTTAGTAATTGTTCAAAGTTATAATGGCACCGAAAGGAGTGACTTAGACCAGTTTTCACACTTATGACCATTACAGCATCCCCATGGTCATGTGATCAAAATTCAGGTGCTTGGCAACTGGTTCATATTTATGACCGTTGCAGTGTCCTGGGGTCAAGTGATCCCCTTTTGTGACCTTCTGACAAGCAAAGTCAATGGAGAAACCAGATTCACTTAACAGTTTGGCTAATTTAACAATTACATTGATTCTCTTAACAACTATAGCAAGAAAGATTGTAAAATGAGGCAAACCCACTTAACAAATGTTTCACTTAGCAACAGAAAATTTGGGCTCAATTGTGGTCATAATTTGAGGACAACTTGTACGATTCCAAAATCTGAGATTTCCTTTCTGTATCTTGAAAACTTTTGAAATAAAATGTTGGAGGATTAAATCTAAAAGAGACTAATAGAAAACAAAAATTGTTCTTCAGGAATTACGCCATCTCCCCAAAAAATCTAACTCTAAAATTTACTTCTAAAGCAATAGTTTACAATAGAGGCATGCACATATGTATATCTCACTTTCTCTTTGTGTGTATATTATATGTACTTGGTAAGGGGGAAATGTACCAGAAAAGTCCAGCTCAGAGAATTAAATCTCTGCCAGGCACAGGTCTAAATTATCATAGCTAAAATGTTTCAGATAAAATATGCATTGTAACAGGATGCAGCCTTTTTGGTATTCAGTAAACTCACCTTCTCTCATAGAAGTGGAATGTTCATATTCTTTCCCAATACAGTGCTGATGGATACCACAATTTGTTTGATTTTCCTGTATTTGGGGGCATTTTTTATTCTTCAGAGATTGTCTGAGCTTATTTCCTACATCAAAATGTTTAAAAAGTTTAATGAGAATAACAGTAAACATTCATTAATTCAAATAATTTTAGTATAAGTTTATGTCTATGTGGAACCATTTTTATGTATACTGTTGATTTTTACAGGAACATTTTCTCCAGAGCAATGGGTTGACAAATAAAAGTATTATAGTTATAAACATTATAATTAAAAAAATTAAACATAAATGCTTGAATTCTGACATTTCAACTTTTTGAAATATTAGGACTCTTTTAATTTGAATCGAACTGCAAAATTTCCAAACAATGCATATGACTGTATCTTGAAACACCTGACTACATATCTGGTTGGGAAAAATGCAACTTGAATGGTTTTTAGTCAGCTCACTAGTATACCCAGAGGAGCCTCTATGGCACAGTGGTTAGAGTGCAGTACTGCAAGCTACTTCTTCAGCCAGCTGCCTACAGTTTGGCAGTTCAAATCCCACCAGGCTCAAGGTTGACTCAGCCTTCCATCTTTCCGAGGAAGGTAAAATGAGGACCCAAATTGTTGGGGGCAATATGCTGACTCTGTAAACCACTTAGAGAAGGCTATAAAACATATAAAGCAGTATATAAGTTGAAGTGCTATTGCTATTATATTAGTAGAGGCTTTGACCAACCATGAAACTTGGGAGGAAACCATGGAAAAGTCCCTATCTTATTCTATACACCATTGGAGTGTTAGAAAAGTAAAAGAAATTCAGGGCAACATGTAATAATCAGTACCAATTACATCATATTTTAAGCAGAATATATTTGACACAGTTGGAAAGAGTGAAGTTGGATAAAATTCAGGTTTATTGTTTCTCATTTTTCCATCCTGGTTTGTTTCTTTCAATATCTGCATTAGATAGTCATTTTTTTAAAAGTCAACAATATCGTTATTCCAGGACCCTTTTCATACTCATTGCTTCTAATACACACTTTTTCATATAAACTTTTTGTTGTTGGATTTTTTTTTCTTCATAGCCATTCTTCTACATTAACTTTGCCAACATACATTTTACATATCTATTACTTCTAATATAAGCATTTACGTACTTTAAAAAAAAAACAAATAGCTGCTCGCCAAATTTTAGAAAAATCTAATTCTAGCTTGTGTGCTGGTTCAAGAAGAATGAAACAGTCAATTTTGCATAAAAATGTGCAGTAGCTATTTTTCCCCCCCTTCCATAATTTGTCTCCTGATCCCATTTGCCTAACTCATCGGATCATAGTGCCAATGGTGATAGGCCCAAGAGATGCTCCATCAAGAACTAGCACAGCAGGGGTGAAATTCAAAATGTTGGCTTGAGGGGCATGGCGTGGTGGGACTTAGTCTCTAAAAGGAAGAAGGCAGGTGTGCGTGGGCGGGCGGGTGGAGCAACCAATTCAAATTGTCCCTACCACCTCTCCCGAAGTGATGCGAGGTGATTGAATTTCACCACTGTAGCACAGAAGGCTCAAGGCAAAGCAAATGTGGATCAGCAGAAAGCATTTCCGCATCCCTGTTGTAACTGGGGGACTGCAACATTCTTTCACCAACTAATTGTATTGCTAATTGCAAAGTCCGTCTTTCCTATAAATCACAGCAGATAATTATCATGCCAATTTGTGACTTACTGTTTCTCTTGCTTTTCTTGAGCCAACAAATAACAACAAATCCCAAAACAAGCATGGAGGCTACTGAGCACAGGAGAGCAGTAAAGATGATGGCAGATTTTTCTGATACAGCAACAGGGGAAACAGTAAAAGAACTTGATTCAACAGATAAA
This sequence comes from Notechis scutatus, assembly GCF_049901735.1. Lineage (NCBI taxonomy): Eukaryota > Metazoa > Chordata > Lepidosauria > Squamata > Elapidae > Notechis > Notechis scutatus. The sequence continues at coordinate 157,595,242 of NC_142009.1, forward strand.
GCAGCACCTGAAAAAAATAAAAAATATAGCTTAAAGTAATTAAAACAAAGAACACATGCTTTAAATCTAAACAAATATCACAAGAAAGGAAATTGTGTCTCAGACTGTTTCACACAGTAAAACAAGGAAGTCATTATGAATATGAATAATAAATATCAACGTGCTAATACTTGATTATCTTTCTCAACAGCTGCCTTTACACTTATGTAAAAGTCCTAGGGAAAAGTCCTGTCCAGTCTCAGTCTCAACCATACTCTCAGTCGCCCTTTAAGTGAAAATGTCAGCAGATGAAGCTGAATGCACCTGCAAAGACATACTGTTTCATGAAAATGCAATTCAGAAACAGACAATTTGTCCATCTTATTTTTACTGGTGCAAAGAATTAATACTTTCAATACCTTGAAAGCATTGTCCCCTTGGCCTATTTCTTGAATCTATTGCTTTTATAGGGCAATTTTGGAGAGCTCCAAATATTATTTGGTCTTTGATCAGGCATGTGTCCCTATAATACTTTGATAGGAATACAGGTGAATCCCCGAGCTGTAGGCTAGACTAGGAAATTTAAAAAAATCCTAGAAGAAAGAAGTAGTAAACATTTTCCATTGCCAAGGAAACTACATTGAGATGTCTATGAGGTTACTGGGGTTGGAGTTTTGACTCGAAAGATATTTATGATATTTAAAGTTGCAATATTAGTAGCTCTGGTTGGTAGTTAAGCTGTTGGTTTAAGCTTTGAGCTTGGCAATTTAATTGCAAATGTTTTGTCAACCATTCAAGGAGACATCGTCAGTGTGTTTTGAATTGTATTTTGAAATGTAGACAAATGCACAAGTACATCTATATAGTTAAGATGTGGCTGATCTTTCCCTGTTGTATTGTTCCAAGAGTAACATTTTATGGTCTTTTGGCTAACTGACTTTTGATGAGGCCAATTCTTGCTTCCTGTTTCAATTTTCAGTTACAATTGGCATATTCTATCTTTCTGGTAGGCACCAAAATTCTCCATAGTTTTTCTTTGTTTGGTAGGAGCAAGGGTGAAAAGTTGGTTTCTTTTTGATATGATTATTTTCTGAGAAACAAGGTGGCTTGTCAATGGCTAGGATAAAAATGGGTTACTCTTTACCTTCCCTTTTCCTTCAGTAGAAAAAGTAAAAGATCTCCTATGACAGGTATGTGAAATGAATTACATCTCTTGAGAAATGTTTTGACAACATGTTGAACCAATATAAATTGCTCTGTCATTCATTAATCAATACTACACACTGAAACCTTCCATATTTCTGCCATTCATTCATTCATCTATTCAATTCAATTATCCAATTTATACATTCACCTATCTCAAATTCATGGCTCTGGGCAGCTAACAACAGTAAAAAAAAATCATTAAAACACATTTACTATAAAAATGAGACACACATTCAGACTCACACATAGCTGAGGTACAAAAAAAAAAAAATAGAACCCTCCATAAGAAATTAACATAACCATTACACAAGCTTTTCATCATATTTTTCTCACCATATTTAAAATTCCATATCCAATTTCTAAAATAGAATCAGTTCATTTGTCCCTACAGACCATTACTGAAAAAAGCTATTCTGCAATTATCTTAAGCAACATACATACATACATACATACATACATACATACACTCTTGAGTTTCATTTTAGCAATATGTAAGAGCACTATGTACATGTTAAAATTACAACAACATGGATTATTTGCACTATGGGAGAAATGTTTATTTGAACTAAAAAATTAAATCTAGGACCAATTATGTTTCTCATCCAATCTGAATTATCAGAATTAAAAAACAAAGAAAATGGGAAAAATTGTCTCATTACATTTGGTGTGCATCATGCACAAATCTGCTTTTCCAACTCTTGGAATCCATTTAGAAATGTGCAAAAGCAGACTTCATTTCACTCTAGAAGTTGAAATATTGATCTATCTAAATTGATAAAAAAAACCAAATGTGCTATAAAATAGGTATGTCGATGGATACGGATAGACATAAATATACAATTAATGAAGAGTTTTACAAATTGATCACCATTTCTAGTATAAATGAACTATTGAGCAGTTTGGATTTGAAAATATTAATAAATACAATTATATATCTGTTTTTATAATTTCTTGAAAAAACATTTTAATGATATTGTTATTTTGCATGTATATATGCTGTATATGTATATACATATATCTCTAGATACTACTACTACTACTGCTAGTAAGATTGGCAACATACACATTTAATGAAATAAATAAAATACATATATACAGTAAAGGTTTTGATATCCCTGAGAAAGCACATGAGCAGGTTATAGGAAGGCTTTGATCTTATCTATTGCCTGCTTAACTTCAGAAAATGTTTATTATAATGATATCCATTAGACTTTTTACTAGATAGGTACAGGGGTGGAATGCTACCGGTTTGGTCCGGTTCAGTGTCTGCTGCTCTGTTTGGCCCAGCCGCCCGCCCAGGCTCTTGGCTGTCCTTTATTTCCTGCTTTTTCAACCTCAGCTGCTTTGTGCGGCACAGCTGAGGTTGAAAAAGCAGGAAAAAAGAGGATTTTCAATCCCAGAGGTGGGATTCTACCTGCCGGAGAACCAGCAAATTGTGCCACTGGCTGGCCCCAACCCACCCCGCCCACTCACTCCTTACCTGGTATGCGTGCCATCAAATTTGCCTGCTAAGTTGCTATTTTTTCTTTTTTTTCCCCGACCATCAGCTGTTCTGCTATGCTGGGAGATTTAGATAAGCTAGAAAGGAGGAAATCGTTGGATTTCTTGCTTTCTAGCTAATCTAAAAGCAGAAGCCTGAAGGCTTCTATTATTCAGTGCAGACTCAGGTAGCAGATGGCAGAAACACAGATCTCTAAGTGAATCTGTGATTCTGTGAGCAACTCAATTCAATATTTACATACAAAGTGTGTTGTAAGTTAATTTTGTGAATTTGCTTGCTAGCAAATTTTATGAGTTTGCTAGCAAACAAATTTTATGTGACAAACTCAGGTAGCCGATTGCAGATAGATAGATCTCTGAATGAATCTGTGATTCTGTGAGCAACTCAATCTGCCTGCCTGCTTTGCTTGATTTGGGGTAAAAGTTGCTCTTTTTTAAATAAAAAGTTCAATATTTACATAAATATTTATAATATTTACATACAAGCCATGCCCAGCCAATCACATGACCACCAAGCCATGCCCAGTCAGCAAGCCACACGCAGGCCAGTCACATGACCACCAAGCCACACCCACAAATTAGGCCACACCCACAGAACCAGTTGTTAAGAAATTTGAATCCCACCCCTGGATAGGCATCTTACCTGGAGGAGAAGTAACTTTGAAAATGAGGTGGCAGTCAGAGCAAGAGCTGGACACAATCAAATTCTGAAAGTTAGCTTGTCCATCTTGGACCTTTACTCTTGTGTTACCTGAAAATAATTTACATCCATAGTTGGATTATGAACTCTTGTACAATAGTGACAATTATTTTAAACATTGGAAGAGAAAGGTAAGTAAAATACAATACCTGTTTAGTAAATAAATCAAGCATAAAATATGGCTAGTGGAGTTTGAATAATACATTATTATTTTAGAAAACTTATGAACATCTACCTTTTTCTTCCATGCAATAGGATATTACAGTGAAATCTCAATTTAGCAACTTCTGTTTAATGGATTTTGAATGCAACAAATCAAATTTGCACAAATGATGGAAACTGATACAAATAATGTAGAAAGCCAATTATATAAATTTAGATTTAATAGACATTTGGATTTAATAAACACTCTTGGCCCAATTCATATTTAAAAACTGGGAGTGTGATGGCTCATGTGGTTAGAACACTGGGTTGACAATCAGCAAGCCTGCATTCAAAACCAGTGCTGCTGTATGAACTTCTGTCATTCGCTCCAGCTCCTGCCCAGCTAGCTGTTAGAAAGCGTGCAAAAGTGAATAGATGAATAGATGAATAGGTACCACTTCGGTGGATTCATCAACAGGGACATGAAAGGATAAAAGGAATTGGGCATCCCCTGGGCAATGGTGATGTTACCAGCTGATCTTTTTATAATGGAAGTGGTACTTTGGTACTTCTGACACTGAAGTATAGTATTTATTTAAAACATTTATATAGCCATTAAAAAGACAAGTGGTGCTGTGGTTCATGGGCAGCAGGTGCAGATGGCTGAGGTCTCGGAGAGTGAGGACTCAGATGAGGGGCCTGCATGTATTGCAGGGATGGGGTCAGGACCATCAGGGAGTGGAATGCTGCCTTTGGAGATTGTGGAGGCTGGCAGTAGTGATGCAGAGGTCCCTGAGGAGCCTGTGCCCAGTGCGTATGCGTGCAGGGCTGCTCAAAGGAAAGAGCAGTTGCAGCAGCATGGGCAACTCGGGAGTAAGGCTGCAAGGTAATGGCCCCTCCCTTAAGAGATAAAAGCCAGCTGAAAAACAGGAGCTCTTTGCAGGAAGCAAAGAAGTTTTTGCACTCAAGCCTTGTGGACGTTCAGAATATCTTGGTTGGTGTTTGGAGACTTTTTGTGTTTGAAATATTTCTTAGTCACTTTATCTAGTGTTCTTGGCAGCCTTGCACAACCTTGGCAAGGCTCGTTCTTAACAGAGACAGTTTGAAACAGCCTTTTAACCGTGAAGGAACGGAATTCGTAAAGAATCATTAAAAGGTTTTGCTGTTACCTCTGTTTTGTGTTTGTTTCCTTGGAACAAGGTTTTGGTCAGAACAAGTGGCTATATCAATGTTTTAAATAAATACTACACTTCTATACTTCTACTATCTCTGGATGCTCCCAATTAGAAATTAAAAGACATATAAAAACATTTCAAAATGTTAAAACAATAACCTTGTGTCAATCGGTTCTAATGTACAATCATCTAATTTTCTCCTAATGTTTGCCCATTCTTTATAAATTTCAGAAAGCTAAAAGGGAGGAGGCTGCCAAATTTGAGGAAGTAGAGTGTCACATAAGGCAGGGGCTCCAATGGAAAAGACAGCTTCATAGCTCTCAACAGATGACAACGTTTAGGGAAAAGGATTAGAATCATGCCCATCCTATCTGACATGACATGCTAAATGTCCTTAAGGATATGCAGTCCTGCAGATAGCCTGGCCCTATGCCATGTAGGACATTAAAGGTGATGACCAGTTCCTTGAATTGCACCTGGAAAGAAGCTGGAAGCCAGTGCATTTCACACAACAGAGGTTTACATGGGCAAAGGTAGGGGACCCAATTACTATGCAGTGATCTTCAAGGACAAGCTCATGCACAGCACAATGCATATTAAATTAAGACTTTGCAGTACATAGAGGATGACTAAGATATAGGTGTTTTAGAAAGCTAAAAACTACACTGTTGTTACAAGACTGAAGTAAGAGATTAAATTTTTAGATATAACATCACAATTTTTTCTTTTCTTTTTTCTTTTTGTATCATTGCTCTGGGGTAAACTTTTTTTGGGGTTTTCTTTTAAAAAAAATAGCAATGTTTTTTAAGCGGGGAAAAAAGAAATAACAAATTCTATGAACATATGATTTTCTGTTGAGCAGCTTATTTGGGATTTCCGTATCTTAAATTATCATACAATTATTTGGATATCATAACATCTTGACCACTCATAGCATCCTCAATTCATAGAAGTGCCAATTTTCCAAAGGATCCTAACATCAGCATCCCTGGAAGGTTTTAAAACTGCCATTTCTGAGACTGACACGAACCCCAGAGTAATATATACTGTATTTTCAAAAGGAGGTGATCTCAGCTTTCTGGCACATATGCTTCAAATTCCAGAATATTATGGATATATATGGTATTCATCTCAAAGATCTCCTGGCAAGCTGGTATTTAATGCTGTAGAGAGCTAATTTGGAGCTAAACTACTTTGCAAAAAGCAGTTTGGCGGCTGTCAGATGAAGCAGGCTGAGTATGTGTGGCAGATCATTTTCTTGAAATGCTAGTTACAACAATCTATAATTGTTATAGGTTTAGGCATTTGTCAAAGGAATAAATGCAGCAAATGATTACATAGCGAACATCTGCACAGCACTCTTCTTTTATTCCTGGAGTTTATTGTCCATTAATTTGATGTATGTTTCTTTTAAAGAATGATTCCCCCCCATGCCCCAATCCTGTTTAGTGACTGTCCTTTATTTGAGCCTACTTCTTCCATTAGTTTTCTTCTTTCTATTCCTTTTTTCATGGACTAATATATTTCCACTTGGAACAAAGAAGAAAAAGTGGTTTCTTAATTTGGGGTGGCGGAGAGAAATAAGAAAAATTATTGTATAATAAATAATGATGCTGAGTTATTCAACAGATTGCATTGAAGTATCTTATTGTCTGGATGGTTGTCAAGGCTATGACAAATTGTTAGTATCTCAATTCAGCACCTGTAAAAGGCAAAATGCTCCAGGTGTTTACCGTTCTTTCCTAGTAGACAAACGTCCACCCAGTGAAAAGAGCAGTGCAGTTGATGTCATCAGCCAGCATGTAAATCACAATCACCTCATTGGCTTCCTTGGCACAAGGCCAGCTTAATCCAGCTGAGCAACTGCCAAGGTTAATGTCAGTCACAGCAATCAGGCCATTACATTCATTGCTTAAAAGACCACAAGGGGGGCACTGGGGATCATTAAATGGATAATTGAAAGACATTTGCATACTGAATTCCTTTTCTCTTTCCTCTATTCTCAGTCAGCCACATATCTACCTATCTGGCCTACACAGCCCCTGGAAAGGTATATTTAGCACAACCGGGGCCCATCTCTGCAAAGTCCATTTGCGACTTCCAATTGGTGCACAATGGGAAGCAGCTCTGTTGCTGCTGAAATCATTGAGATCACTATTCTACTCTATATTTGCTTTTGCAATATAACTTTGGCAGAAAAAGAATATTCACTTCCTAGGTCCCTATCTTGTCAAACTGTACAAGGGAAGAATCCTGTCAAATCATTTGTTGCTGGAAATCCTAAGATGTAAGAAGCTAAAGAACATTTCACTTAGAGTCTACTGCAGGAGAACATTTGTAGTATTGATGTGTGCTTTGGATCAGCATCAGTTGTGGAATTCAGACAAAATTTCTAAAGATTTTTATTGATCTTGGATGAAGTATGCCTATTTGGTACTTTTTACAGAGATCTCTAGCTGGCTAAAAGTAGTGTCTTGAATCTCTCCAAGTTGCATGGAATTATTATAGTGACTGAGGCAACACACAAACTAATCAAAAAATAATAATAGCTGTAAATCAAGAACAGACTAATAGAGTTGCAGACTATTATGAGTCCATGCTAGTTTTAAGTACCTCGTTTATATGACACCAACGTTTGAGCAGTGATTCTTGTTCTTGGATTTACAAGGCAGATACTGTACTAGCATTCCATTTCCGAGAACACTTCAGATTGTCACTTATTATCTTTAAATTTTTATGTGACATGACATCTTGTTACTTGTTGTTTTCCCTCACATGAATCTGCTCATCTTTTAATATAAGACCTCTTGTAAGAAATGTTGCTTTCACAGTAAAAGAATATTTGTAAAGACTTTCTTAAGGGTGGCTCCCTTAAAGCTTCCAGATCTGGACTCCATAAATCCTAGTGACTACAAGATGAAAGCAAAGAATCATGAAAACCCAAATTCTGCTGCCATTCAATAGTTATCTGGGTATCTGAAGCTCAGTGATGATAGTCATCAGCATCCCAACAGGGAATACCTTATTTAGGTTAGTTGAATAAGTATTTATATCTGTACTGCATGATTGTAGTTGCTAGATAATTTTGTATTTGGTGGGTTTCCTGCAATTTTTAGTTTCTTTGTATTTCTATTCTTTTATTTCATATCAGTGATACATATCCAAACCTTTCAATATAATTTCTGGGTGGTTCTGGAGGTAAGCTGTCACAAACCATGGTTTGGAAGGGAAACCTAAAGGCACAATTCTCCGTCCCTGGAAGGAAGGAAGGAAGGAAGGGAGGGAGGGAGGGAGGGAGGGAGGGAGGGAGAGAGAGAGAGAGAGAGAGAGAGAGAGAGAGAGAGAGAGAGAGAAAGAAAGAAAGAAAGAAAGAAAGAAAGAAAGAAAGAAAGAAAGAAAGAAAGAAAGAAAGAAAGAAAGAAAGAATGAATCTGTTATTTGTCATTTTATCTTTTATACTTTTACTAGGGATCATATTACAGGGCTAATCAACTGAACATAGAAAAAACCTATAGAACAATCCTTCATATGTTAAGTGCAATATTCTCTTAAAACCAGGGGTGGGATTCTACCAGTTTGCACCTATTCGCTAGAACCGGTTGTTAACATTCTAAGCAGTTTGGAGAAATGGTTGTTAGAAGAAATTACTGGCCTAATCCTGTAAGGAAGGCAGGAAGGAAACATTCTGGTGTTGCTTACAGAAACTGCCTCTCCATTAACCCTTATTACATTCTTGGCAGGGCTAGACTTTCTGTCTCAGGAACGTCTCTGGAGTTTTTTTCCCCTCCTTTGCTGGTACTTTGCTTGTGTGGAGTGACCATTCAAAGTTACAATGGCACTGAAAAAAGTGGCTTATGACCATTTTTCACACTTATGACTGTTGCAGCATCCCCACAGTCATGAGAGGCCAGGCGAGGAGATGCATGCCTTGATGTGAGTGATATTAGGTTGGCCATGCCCAGCCAATAACATGACCACCAAGCCATGTCCACCCAGTCACATGACCAGCAAGCCACACCCACCACCTAAGCCACGCCCACAGAACCGGTTGTTAAAAATTTTGAATCCCACCCCTGCTTAAAACTGTTTAGGAAAGTAGTGTTAAAATATTGCATTAAGAAAGGGCAGACAAATAAAAACAAATACAATAAATTGCTCTGGAAATGACTCCATAAATACTGAAGAAGGCTTACTGGAAAAACAAATCAGAACTGTTTCAGTTTCAGTTTCTTGTCTGTTTCACAGCTTTAGAGTAAGAAATGTGATTTTAATGAAGTTTATCAATTCATGTTATTACAATTCATGTTATTAGTTGACTAACATAGCTAGTCAACTAATATTGGAGCCATCAAACTTTATTTTTCCTTTTACTCAAGTAACATCTCTGTAGCTAATCTGATAGCACCCTGGGCTGAGTTGCACATTCTGTTTCATTCTGCTATGGCTTCAGGCAGCAAAAATATGAAATAGCCATCACTGCCCTGTGGTTATTCTTGTAAATTGAAGGCACATATTTGTCAGTCATTGTTCACACTGGCTTCTTTTAATATAAGTACCATATATTAGTGATATTGTTTAAAATGTACAGTCTGTAAATGAGGAGTAGAGAGAATTGTCTAAACCAGGGGTTGCCAAACTTTTGGACCTCAGGGACCACCAAACTCATAATCTTAAATCCCAGGGACCACTAACCAGTTCTGTGGGTGTGGCCTAATTTGTGGGTGTGGCTTGGTGGTCACGTGACTGTCTGGGCATGGCTTGTATGTAAATATTGTAAATATTGATATAAATATTGATTTTTTTATAAAAAAAGAGCAACTTTTACCCAAAATCAGGCAGAGCAGGCAGGCAGATAGAGTTGCTCACAGAATCATTCACTGATCTATGTATCTGCTATCGGCTAGCTCAGTCTCTCAAATTTGCTTGCCGTAAGTCTGCACTGAATAATAGAACCTTCAGTCCTAAGGGAGGTTCGGCTGTGCTTAAAAAGCAAGTTTGCCGGGTAAGGAGTGAGTGGGCGGGGAAGGTTCCCACGGGCCATGTGGGTGGCACAGCCTTGTGTTTCTGCACAGCCTGGATTAATTACTTTGGGGGGGTGCTTTGGGGGTGAGATTTCTCTGCGGCCCACCAAAATTTTCTCACAGCCCACCAGTGGGCCATGGCCTACCGGTTAGCAACCGCTGGTCTAAACTAGCAGTTGCAGAAGAAAGGAGGCCCGCATAATCTCAGATTAAATAATCCAGCCTCACTTCCTATGTCTTCCAAGGTTTCTGCCTTCTTTGAAGATTAAGTCTGCTAATTTTAAGCTTCATGTAATGTCTTGCAGAAAATTTGCTATCAGTTACAAAGAGGATAAAAGGAAATTACACTGAAGTTTGTAGGTACTCTCTTTCTCTCTCCCTCTCTCCCTTTCCCTCTCCTTCTCTCCTCTCTTTTTCCCTCTCTCTTTGTGTATGTGTGGGTGGGTGTGTGTGTGCGTGCACACACACATACACACATGTGTGGTATCATGAATAAAACACTGGTAATCCTTAATAAAGATGAAGTTGTGGAAACAGTGGAAATGGTAGGTAACATTAATGGGAACCTACAACAAATTTTGGCAGCTATTGGAAAAAATAGTAGAAATGCAAGATTCCTGAGCTACAATTAATATTATTTCTAAAAGGCTAAAAAGGAAAAAATTGTGTGGAACATGTTGACCAATTTATTTGGAATTTCCTTTATTTCCCCTCTGATTACAACATATTCCAATTTAACATAATTATAACAATATCCAAGAAGGTCAAGATTTAAAAAAAATGAATAAATCTAGAAGCCCTAGATCCTACATCAGTTTCTAACCTAAAGTATGAAGTGTATGTCTTTGAATTTCATACCTGTTTGTCCAGAAAAATAATTTGTGGTTGCCTCAGCAGTGGCCTTTCCACCACTCCATTGGAGGGTTGAATCCAGACAGAGATGCTGTATGGACGGACATAGAGGCAACTCCATGAAGTTGGGCTACTTCCATTTCTTCATCAAGGAAAAATAAATTAAAAAGAAAACAAAACCATAGTTAATTCTGGTTATTTCAGGAATAATTACATGGTAAGATGGACGGCCAATAAATCTTACAAATAAATAAATAAAAATTGAAATGGTTGCCAAACACCCAGAGAAAGAATGTGTGAACAATATCCATCTAATTAGCATGCTTCTGAGCTAAAAGAATACCAAATATCAAATCCAATTCATTTGTAAGGTACAAGAAGTGGCATAGAACTCTGAAGAAACTTTTCCTCTTCCATTACACAGCTCAGGGTATACTTCTAACATATTGTTCTCATAATGTGCATCACATGCAATAGTTAGGTTGACTGTATTTATTTAACAATACTTTGATTCTTTATTTTTTAGCTGTACCATGCATATAGGCACCCCACTTAGTTTATATTCCAGGAATAAATCTGAAGCACCTTGGGAATATCTTTTGCATTTGAATTAAAAATATGCTTCATTTAGGGCCCACATAACCTCACATCCTTTCCGATTCTTTTTGTCATTATCCTTTTTATATATGCTTCTAATCCACTGCTACAGAGTGGTAACGGGGTTTGATATTGCCTCAAAATGAAAGTGAAAAGTATAAAAGCTATTTATTCAGTTCTCTTGGTGTTTGCTTTAAAAGGTCTACAAACAATGGATTTATTGAGAGCCAATTTACTTTAGTTTAACTCAATTTCTTTAACAGAATTCCTTTGCATTCTGAAGCTTTTACCACATTCTTTGTCTGCAAGGATTTTGCCCTTGCAAATTACAGTAGGGAGGCAAAATAAAACTGAACTCATTTTTAAATGGCTAGTTTAAACATCTATTACTTTCTGATATTAGGAATAATATAGCAGAATAGAAAAGTGGGTTGCAGAATATTAGGAGAGAATTATATATATATGACTTCTTGGAACTACTGTTGAAATTTATCATATATAAACAGAAAAACTATTTTAGTGAGGCATGTAATTTAACAGATTTTCCCCCCAGTTGCAGTAGTCATATTAAAAAAGAATTTTCTGTTCAAGAAAATAGTTTCAATATGAGTCAGTTCTATCAGTCCTCAATAAGAATGTCAATACATCATTTTATTTCTCCCGTCTCCACCTAAAAAGCACTTGAAAGCCAAGGACTATAACTAACTGACTATAAATCATTAGGGAATACACAGGGTGGTTATTATCCTTGTTATTTGAGAGTAAGCATTAAGCACCTGGAGCTGCTATCTGAAGGAAAGAATTTGGGAATCCCATTGCCTTTGCAAAGGCAGAAAAGTAGTATTATGGATTTTAATACCAAATGGCTATTCAAATATAATTTCTACTATTATAAATTCATTATAGAGAATGAAAATAAAAAGCAGTTACAGAGGTGGGGAAACAGAGAGAGAGAGACAGAGAGATCCACTACTATTGCAGAGAGAGAGAAAGAATAGATGAAAAATAAACGTGGTGTATTAAATTTAAAAACATATGATTGAGTAGTTAATTTTAAAATGGATATATAGATGGATACTTTTCTGTAAGGATTTCAAGGACAAATTCATGGGGCAAGAATGAGACATTCCTTCCAATTCCAAACCCTTTAGACTTCCTCTAGCTTTACCAAGCAGGATGAGTTCCTTGCATCCAATCTAATCCTTTCATGGATTAATAGATTGCTGCTCTTTTTGCTATATCTACTAATCTTTATAAATTGAACAGAAAGTACCAATTTTTCTTCCATCTTCTTGTGAAAATGATAGTGCCCCCTGGTGGCAGAATGCATCTTGCACTTGCAAATTTGCTTTAAACTCAACATAAGAATTGCAATGACCTTCTTGTTTCTTTTGTTTCTCTGTCTCTTTAAAAACTGTTTTAATCTCATATTAAGATGTAATTCTTTTATGTATATTGAGAATTCATACTGAAATTAGTATGATGGAATCTGAATGGAAGGAGATGGAATTCTGGAAACTGGATTTTTCAAGACATTTCTTTTTTGAGATTAAGCAAATGAGATCAAGGACTAAATTCAGTAGTAATGGACTGGAAGGCAATCTCTTCCCTATTTGTAAAGGCCTAAAAATTTTAATAGCATTAATACAAGGTTTAGATGAAGGATTTGATTTTTAATGTTTCCCTTTAATTTGGATTTTACACACACACACACACACACACACACACACACACACACACACACACACACACTACCTTAACTATTCTATCAAGAATGAAAGACACTGCTTTCACTTGTACATAGGCATTCATATTAAATTACAATCCATATTATGTATAGATTCTGGGCAGAGATAAATAATACAGGTAGACTTATTTGATGCAGCTCTTTTGGATTCAGGCAATTGATTCATATCATATTTAAAGGCTAAGTTTTTAAAAAGCCAAGAAACCAATGTTAGCCAAATAAGTTATTAGATACATTCACTGAGCAAGAAAATTCCTATAGGATGTTCTATATTCCTGGTCAGTTTGTCCAGTTGTTGGTTAGACTCCTTTCTTTAGTCTATTAGTCTTTCTTAGTAGGCAAAAGTGCCATCAGTCTACCTTGTATTGACTAAAACCATTTTTTCGGGAGGTGGGGGGGGTCCCCTTCATCTTCTTCTTGGTGCTAGACATATTTTCTCATTCTAAGGTTTGGGTGATAATGGAAAGAACAATAATTGTATTTACAAATGAGCTTCAGAACAAATGAGTTTGTTCCCACGGTAGAATTCCACCTCCCTCTGTCTCTCACCCCAGAGTGGTCTGTCCCTTCCAGCCATTCTGCGGTTGCTAATGGTAACCAGATGGCCCCTTTTCTGCTCCCTCAAAGCATTAAGTTTAATTCAAATTCTATGTTGTACAGATTAACAAAATTGTGGTTTACTCTGACAGTTTTACAGGCCTAAATATCTAATTTGGACTCTTAAAAAGTGGATCCAGGCAGGTCTCTACTTTGCCCCTTAAATTTAGCACCTTAGGAACAATAACTTATTAAACATAAACAGGATTATGCCATGGGAGAGAATGTGCCAACTGGTGCAGCAGCATATCCCAAGGTAATACCGCTTTTAAACTCTGCACAAACTCCCTAACAGTTTCCTAACCTAAAACTAGACCGTAGGTGGTAGAATTTTTTACGATATGTTATAATAGTGCAATAAATCTGTTAGCTTAAAATCGAATCTCCGTGGCCTTTTAGAGAAATCATCATTAAATGCAAGACCCTCTTAATGATGCCATCTTGGTGAAATTGTTTAATCTGCAAAGAGGGTGAAAGGTCACCAAATGAATTTTTTATAATACATCAACTTGACACGCAATAGGGAAAACTGTAATAGATAAAAGCAAAGGAAAAGGGCACTGTCTTCTTCTGATAGGTCAATAGCAGCCAAGAGAGTCACTCATCCTTCCACTTTTCCCTCACTGCTCTTCTCCTTTCCCATTTAATATGGACACCCAATTAATACCTCAGTACCATGGACAACCTCATTTTAGGTGAATTATAGCCATTTCTTTCCCCCTTCCCTGAAATGAAAGTGATCACAATACATCATAGCATTGTGCGAATTAACGTTAATTGATTCCAGTTACCAAGCATCGATGGGCCACTTATATAACCTGGGCCTTATTGGGAGCTGGAAGGGATGGAAGGAAGATTAGATTGCAAGGTCCGTTGCTTTGACGACGGCAGTCAGCTGACGCCTTGTTAGGTGGTTGTACGCTTCTATTGCAAGCCCCAGTGGGGTCGTCAGTAAACTGGAGTGATGTCCAAACATCATTACATGCTGCTTCGATATTAAAGCAAAGGGATTAGCACCTTATTGCAAGCAACCTGGATTTGTCATTGTGCTGTCCTTATCCAATTTCTAGCTGATAATGTGGCTATGGCCTGCAGACACAAGGTCCTCCAGCAAAGATATAAAAAAATTCCAACTGCCCAACAGCTAAAGTATTTAACCCTTCACCTGCTGTGCTTTCAACCAATTAGCTGTTGCTTTCTTTAAAGAGCTGTGCTAGGCAGCGGGCCGTGGCAAATGTCATATGGTCCCTGACGCCCTCCACTGTGCCTTAATTTCAGGTTGCTTCACTAATTTTTCTAAATTAGCACATAGAGATGCAGTTCCTCTTCTCATAGGTCAAATGGATGTTGCTGTTAACACATATTGACTTCTGATACAGATTTTTAGTTTACAGAATCAAAGATGATTGAAAAGTTCTCATGTCAGAATGTATTCCTATTACAGCTGTAATTTTATTTTATTTTTCCCCCCGAGGTGCATTTTTTTATAGTTTGCACCCACTCTGGACCATTGTAAAATTAGTTCGGTACATGAAATTATAATGACAAAATAAGTGTGCAAAAATTGTTAAATGAATTTATTATCTCAACTGCCTCGATGCATCTAAAAGGAATCTTCCACAAGATTTAGAACTATGCCCATGTCTCATAAATGCAATAATAATGATAACAACACAAGGATAGGATTTTGAATGTGGTAGTTTGGGTTTACCCTTAATTTAGAACTTCATATGAGTAAATCATAGGGAGAAGGTTGCAATAGGACTTAGTTAATTAAAGAAGAAGAAGCATACACTGCTTCTTTTCTGCATTGCTTCTTTCCTGAATTTTGATCACAATTCGGCAAAGCTACAAGAGGAGATCAGAAAAAAAAATAGTTTGGAGTCTGAGTTCCTATTAAGTTTAATAGATTAATAGCTGACACTGATTGTTTTATAGCTATGAAATGGGGAAATATCTATTACTAAGCAGTTGCAGGCTGATATAGCTTTGTTACAGATAAGTGTATATCAGCATTTCTGATTCCAAAATTTAGAAGAGATATAAGCTACAAATTAACATGGTTGTTTTTAAATGAATAAAGCATAAAGAAATCCAGCAAAATTGTATAAAAACAAATACATGAATTTTAAAGAAGAATTAATTTGCATTAGCAAAGTCTCCCCATAAGATCTGGCACCATTTAGGGAAAGAATGTTTGGCCCAAGGGAATTAAAGAGAGTTCACAGTTAATCTGGTCCAAATAAAAAACACCTGTGGCTCAGAATATGTTGAGTAATACTGAATCCAGAAAGAAGGCCTTTTAAATTAACAATACTGCTGGTGCCAAATATATCCAAATCATATTCTTGTTAGGGAATAATACTGCAAAGAAAAGTGCTGCATCTGCCCAAGTCTTTGGACATCTTTGGAGGTCTTCCTTGTGGATCTCTCAACTAAGTGAAGTTGGACAAAAGCTACAAGGAATAGAGCTTTCTTGGCTGTGCCATTACCAGGGAAGCATGCCCACAATTGTGTGAGTAAGAAAAGAAAACATTGCTGTTCTCACATGCATTGCTATAGTTTTCAAATTGGCTTGATTTTAAGTCCTTTCAAATTCAAATGTTGTATAAGTTTTTTTAAATCTTTGAGTCGGGGCAGTATTTTCAGAAATGGTTGTCATTGCCTCTTCCTTGGGCTGAGCAGGAGTGATTCACTCAAGGTGACCTGGCTTTCATCTGCCACCAGATCAAACTGACTTTCTAGTATATGGTCCATGGAGTCAACCCTGATACCTGGTAACTGGAAGAACAGCATCATGCAATTTTGTGACTGAAGAAACGACACTTTCCTAAGAATGAGTGAAAGTGACCGGCCCAAAGTGACTTTTATGACTAAAGCAGGACTAGAAATCATCGTTTCCCAACTTCTACTCCAGTGCCTTTCATCATTACATCAAACCGGTCCTCTTCTATTATTTATTAATTGCATTTTATTATCCCACAATGTAACTCTCTTACATTAACATTTAATGTTTTTAGACATACTGTAATCCAACCAGAAAAGTATGGTTATTGAATAGATTAAAAACATTGTAAATAAAGAAGTATCAGGTAGTGCATAAAAATAATCCAATGATTCCTAATTTAGTTCAAAAAAGATTAAGCAGTTTGTCTATAACATACCCAGTTAATTAATTGCTCCAACTATTTTAATGGTGATACTTGTGGGACTTTTAAGAAAAAGACTTTTGCTCAAAGAATGTAACAAGCTGCAACCACCATCTCCATTTCTCAATTGAACTCCATCATGGCTGCCATAGAGATGTCACAACCATCCAAGAAGCCATTGTTATAATGTACATTAATTTCTTCCTTTTGAACTACTTATCTTTTATCAATAAATGTATCATTGCATAAGGGGTGTTTTGTCTAAATTCTTTTGTCATAATTAGATTGCTCTGAAATGATGTTTGTGATGCTAGACAGCAATCTCCACAGTGCAGAACCTTTAACCTACTATACCTATTGCTGAAGTGTGAAATTCTGAGCAAATATCAAAATGGGCAGATTGCTTTTTTGTACTTCATCATACTACTGTGTCAAAAACTTTGTCCCAGGACCTGTCTTTAGTAGTATCATTAGTAAACAGTTGGCCAACAATAATAGTTGACCACATGGGTCTGAATGTGTTACTGAATCCTTGTAGGGAACTTCTATAGAATGGGTGATCATATCCAGTCTACTACAAAGAGGTGGGCAAGGAATATGTTGAATGACAAATAAAATAAATTTTAAAATGTAAAATAATAAAGGTGGGATATATAGAGAAAGATAGATATAGATAGATTAGATCAGGGGTAGGGAAATTTGGCTCTTCTATCACTTATGACTTCAACTTCCAGAATTCCTGAGTGAGCCATACAAGGTTCCCCATCCCTGGCCTACTGGTTTTTCAGTTGGGGGGAAATCAATTTTTAACTTGAATGGGACTGTTTAATATACAAATGTAATATGTCCTACACTGGTATATTAAACAATCCCATTCAAGTCAAAAATTGATTCCCCCAACTGAAAAACCAGTAGGCCAGGGATGGGAATCTTTATGGCTCACTCAGAATTCTGGGAGTTGAAGTCCATAAGTGATAGAAGAGCCAAGTTTCCCTACCCCTGGATTAGATGATAGATAGATAGATAGATAGATAGATAGATAGATAGATAGATAGATAGATAGATAGATAGATAGATAGATAGATAGATAGATAGATAGATAGATGGATGGATGGATGGATGGATATAGACAACCTGACATGAATGAAATAAAACAGGTGGCAACTCAGAAAGAGCCTTTTTAGTAATATATGTTGAATTCCCACCCCATTACAACAGAACTATACCTGAGTAGCCAATAAAAATATTTACATTTACTTTTGATTTTGTTTTAATCTGCTTTTATTAAAAATTACTGCCTTTTTTCATCCAGTATTTGGGGTAATACATTGTAATATTATTCCATTGTGTCAGCTGCTAATTTGAAGTGAAAGTATATGCAGTGGAATGTAGTCTGGATTCCCAAGAAGAAGGGGTTCCATTCCAAAGGGTAAAGAGGAAGCAAAGAATGGAGAGTTTGGTAGGGAGAAAGAGGGTTAAAATAGCTCCTCCCTAGGGATTTCCAGAGTATATCTATACTTATGTAATTAATTGGCAAGCTTCTGTCTATAAGTGAGGAACAATACAACAAACTATTCAGAAGTAACTCTACATTCTTTCTAGGTTCTGGGGGAGGGGAACAATATGGAAACTTAACATGAATATATAACAAAAAAACTAAACCCAAACTAACAAACTTTGAAACACAAGAACATGATGTAAATTGTCTTATATATTCTTACATTCACAAATAAATTCTCTTCTGAAGCCATCTGAGGGCTTCTGCAAGGACAACAATCCTCTGCTTGTTTTTAATAGTATTATAATATTATTTAACACATTAAAAATGTAAGTATTTAACAATCAGCACACTTACCTAGAACTTTCTGTTGCTGGAACTGAAGCTGAGGAAACCATCATCACCAGAGAATCAACTGGCAATCTGAGAATATGCTGAAGTCTCCCAATTTGTTGGGCATCAATAAGTATACTGGCCAAACTGTTGAATCTGACACTTGAATACGAGGAGTCAAGTTTATATTTCAAGACGTGTAATGGATCACTGATTTCAAGGATGAGCACTCTCAAGCTATGCATTACATGGGATGGATGCAAGCCCCCCTGTTGGCTGGTGCTATGATGAGTGAAAATGCATGACCTCTCTGGAGGGCACTGATATTTCCTCTTCATACTATTGTCTGCAATCATCCTTAATGTGTTTTCATTTCCTGAAGTACTGGAGACTGCTCTAATTTCATCCTGCCCAATTTGTAAAAAACTTGCCAACTGTTGAATAAGCATTGCCTGAGCTTTCTCTCCAGTATTCTCGGATATGGTGAAAGCAATATGAAGAGCACTATGTGTATATATTTCTATAGGTTCATCCGAGTGAACAGCAACATACAGAAGATTCTCCTGAAAATTGAAGTAATTAGTTCCTGTTGTGGCATTTTCCCAAAAAAGGCTGAAAAAAAATAAGACTGGTTGGATAACGTTCTCTTTCACAAAAACATGAAAGCTTCTTGGTTCATCATAGGAGATAGCTAAAAGCATTCTGACAATGTCATGACCACCATTAAAGTAGAGTCTTAATGACCAAGGAACTGGTCCAGCAAAGCAAATCTTTGAAAGGCTGTTTGATGGCAGTATAGAGTAAAATATCACAGGGAGTTCTTTGGAGCAGAAAGATCCCTCTGATGTGGCTTCACTGAAAGTGTCCACAAAGGTACTAACTATCAATAAAGGTGGAGAGAGGTTCTTGTGATCTAAATTGGTGTCCATATTTTCCAAAATCACCATTGCATGATCAGTTTCCTTACAGAAGTAAACATTGGATGAAGGCTTGAGAATGCATTTTCCTTCTTCCCTGTAAATGCCTGTTAAATAATAGTTTTTTTTAAAAAGGGTTATCAGTACAGATTAAACGATTCTTATAAATTTAGTCACCAGTCTTCCAGAACCAAACATTTTTCTCAACACAGTGTTTGAAAAGCAATTGTACATAATTTCAGTTTCCATCAAATGTGTTAGAAATTCTAGAGATTGGTGGGGAAAGGAAAAACAACAGATATTCATTTATCTATTTCTAATGAAAAAAATAGCATAAAGGCATTTTTGTTTTTAAAAAGTTGCCGTTTATTCTAACTTGTGATATATGCAGTCAGTTGGATTATTAATGTGATCAGACTAGAAGAAATTTATATAACTTTGCCAAATATATCCTATTCGTTGGGAGAACTTCAAATCTGAGACATTTTGATGTGAATTTATTCCATCTATTTCTGCATCAATATTTTTAAAACAAACAATGATACCAAAAGTGTATTTTTTCTCCACAGCACTTGCATGTTATCCTAAAATATACCTTGTATTTTAATATACATATTTTCACATGCAAAAAAGAATCTGTATTCACAGAATGCTATAGTTTTGTTGAAGCTATGACTCCCAAAATTCAAAGACATGCAAAAGCTGAAGCATAACTATGTTCTGATCAGCATAAACTAAAACAAACACAAATCACATTTGCACATTTATGCAGCTTACGCAAAACCTCCAGCATTGTTAGCTGATATTCATGCAGAAAGTGGGGTTTGAATGTTATATTTAATGATGAAAATAAATGAGTAAATGATTCTGAATGGAGCAGAAACTAAAATATGGTTTGATGAAGAGACTGTGTTTGGAGCACAGACTGAAACTGATTTTCCTCATCCCAGAGGAAAAAAAGAAGACATTCTTAAGGATAGTTCTAAAATATTTAAAAGTTACCATTAAAAAGAGCTAGTGTGCTTCAGTTACAACAGTAAATTGTGGCTTAGAGCACAGAACATACTACATTTCCCAGAAGAACCCTTGTTAGATATTGTTATTGTGAAAGAAATTAACCCAGACTTTCTCTAGATTCTTCATTCTTCCATTTCAATACATAACTTTAAATACAGAAAATACTTCATAAAGCATAGTTTTTTAAGATGTTTTGCTTCAAACCATGCTAAGAGTATGTTCATATGCTGAACATATCTGCTAGTTGATCAGATGAAGACATCAACCTGTTGCCTTTCAAGTTAGCCTCTACTTGAAAGGTAGATTCGATATTCTACCTTGCAAAAAATAGCATGGCCATTCTTGAAATAAAATTGGAATTTGGTTGGGCTTGTAGCATCACTGCTCCAAATATGCCAAAACAGCATTGTACTGTCCTTTCAATAATGGGAAATGCTACATGTGGCCAAATACAACCAGTGCTGGCAACTTCATTTTACTCTATTCTGGGTGACTAAAAACATTATATGAAAACCAAAACTGACCATGATGGACACCATGTATACATTTGGAGAAAAGTAATTGACATCTGCAGATTGTGATTTGGAATGTAAGTTAAGGAAATGATAAAGATACATTAGCAAAGCAAATGAAAGAAACAGAAATTATTTATTGAAGAAATTTATATGGCTACCCAACCCACCCACAGGTGATTCCAGGTGGCTTACAACATCAAGAATCGCTGAATATACACAAGAAAGTGAAGCTGTCAGCTTAATTACAAGTGAAAGGACTAAACTGTGTCATGAAATATGAATTGGTACCAGCTAAGTTGCTATGTTGAACATATAGAAATCTATAGGTTGCTGTGTTGAACATATAGAAATCTATAAATTGGTGATGGTTACATGCTTCATTCTTTTGAATGATGAAAATAGAAGAATCAGATATGAGTTGAGAGAAAAACAGTGGAACACTAGGCAACCTGTGTCCTTTTGGATCATTGTTTCAGAGATCTTTCCTTACCTAAACAGAGAAACAGAATAATCATAGACAAAAAAGTGGTGGGAGCAGGAATGACTCCTGCCACCTTCCCCATTGACTTTCTTTGAAAAAAGTTGGCAAGGAGCATTGGAAATTACAATCACATGATGTGGGTAACCATGGCAGCATGGACGTATGGCAGCAGTGGAGCAGCCACAACTTCAAACCCAGGGAAGTCATGAGTTTGGATGCTTTCTGTAAGTTACCTTTCTGTAAGCTGGAGATTGGATGCTTTCTGTAAGTTACCCTAGGGTATGTTGGTTCAAGAAATGTTGCCTATGATGCGTTGTTTTGCCCAATTGAAGGTTACAAACAATAGGACATTAGTAATACATAGATTCTGAATTACACAATTGCTTGTTTGTTGTGTTTACAAAATAGTAGATTGAACAGAAATGACTTGCTATGATTTAATATGAAAAAAATAATAATGTAAAAGCTTTAAAACCAATAAAAACATAAAGTATGCAATCTGGGAAAATTGTTCTACTGAGTGGCATGAATAAATAGATAGAAATGAGATAAAAGAATGCTGAAAAAGTGAAACACTATTTGGAGAGCCAGGAATGATTGGAATAATCTGCTTAGAAAATGATTGTTTCAAAAACACAGTTGACACATTCTGAATGCACACAAAGAAGAGGTATGAATATAAATATACAAATGTGAGATCTGATCACTTATGATTAAAGATTATGATTAAATTAGCA
The DNA here is from genome assembly GCF_049901735.1 of Notechis scutatus. NCBI lineage: Eukaryota > Metazoa > Chordata > Lepidosauria > Squamata > Elapidae > Notechis > Notechis scutatus. The sequence goes on from NC_142009.1 coordinate 157,617,407, forward strand.
ATGATATAAGAGTGAATGTGAAGCAGATAATTTACTAGTATTGTCAAGAGTAGATCTTAGAAAAAATAAATATTTAAGAAAAAAGAAGTAAAGAGAACTACAATGAACCAAAAAGAAAAATATATACCTTGTAAGAAAATGTATTAAATTATAAAAGTGACCTCACATCAGAATGACTAGAAAATGGATGCATGGAAAGAGAACATAGAAGCTGCTTGAAACAGAAAGAGAACATTGAAGCTGCTTATTACTTAGTGCCAGTGAAGCATTCCTAATGGGAAGTAAGGAAGTGGCACCTGGTGGAATGATGAAGTGAAAGAGGCTATGGGTGAGAAAAGAGAATTATTATTGCAAAAAAATGAGGATGAGAAAAATATACTTTAAAAAGCTGAAAAGAAAGTCATAAGTGCTGTGAGAATATTAGAAAAAAAATATAAACTGGAGAAAAGTTAACTTATGAATGTGATTTGCTTAGCCATGCCACTTGTTTAACATATGTGGTAAGAATTAGATATGATGATTGAAAAAAGGCTGTTATTGTTCCTCTACATAAAAAGAAAAGTATCCACAGTAAGTGAAAAAGTACATGATGTTTCACAGAATTCTGATTGAAATGGAACTAGAAATGCCAATTAGCAACATTTGGGAAGTTCAGTATGGCTTTATGCCAGGCAAAAGGTGCAAAGATGCAATTTTTTTGCTCTTCAGAAAATCACTCAGATATACACAAACGTCAGAAAGAAAACTGATTATATATTGGTTGAGTCAGAGAAAGTGTACTGAATGGATCTCAAGTATGGAAAAATTTTTAATTAGATTTAAAGATCAGAATGTCCATCACTCACTTTGGCAATTGATTTCTGCTGAAATTATTGAGTTAGTTTTATACCATTCCTTGCAATTCACTGGTCATTCATCTGGCTGTGGAAGAGACCATTTGGGTCTCCATTATGGCCCTAGGTCAATGAGGCAACAAGGTTCCCAGGACTGATTCCCTTCTTCAGGTTTCCTTATTTATACCCAGGTAGCAAAGCAACACCTAACGGGTCTGAATGCTGCTGGCCAAAATACTTCAGTTGCTATTGCTGTGCTGTTGCCATTTTCAACAGCTCATGTTTACATCCAATTCTGCAGCTTTGCAATTTCATATTCTACCATATCCTGAATTGGGGGCAGAGGCATTTTTATGTAAAGAAGTGTTTTGCCTGTCATTTTGAATCCATTTGATCTGAACCCTACGCAATATATATTGCCATAAACATTTCTGCACAGTCATGGGTGCTCCATTCAGGTGTACATAGTACAGAACTAAATCAAATTAAAAAAATAGCTCTCAAAAAAGAGAAAATACAGCTGGCAGCACTTACCAAATTATAAAAGGCTGGACCTGTGAAAATCAATTAGCATGTATTAAATTTTTTTCCCTAGCACCCTAAAATTACGATGGCACTTTTAGTTTGAGAGGTTCTTGTCAGGAAGGAACTGAAAAAACCTGGAAGTCTTCTTGAACTATGCAAGTTAATTGTTGTTACCTGATCCCTGCAAACAGCTGAGCCAACCACTCACATCCATGTTTCACAACCACCCATGTGACCTGTCTCTTGCACGTTCCACTTCTGAGCCAGCCTTTCTGTGAAATGGCTGGGATCTCCATTGCTCCTTTTGTAAGCAGGTTGCTAGAATCTGGATATGTTCCTTTCTCTTGCATTGCCCCCAGTCCCTCCTCCTTCTAAACAGCCTTATCTGCCAGTCACAATATTTGCGGCCAGCAATTTTGATCACTTTTCAAATGAAACCCATGCTGGCCTTGGTAATCATAATGTCATTTACAATTTGCCACAAAACACGTTTATTCAGTTAGTAGCACATCGGAGAAAAGAGAACTCCATATGAACTCATCGCTGAAGGCCTAATCTGATTATTTCCTCATGAAAATCCAAGCAGGGGTGCTCGTAAGTGGGGCTGGGAAGGGAATAGGAAAGGGAGGCCTGTGTGCAGCTGACTCTCATCATCAACACAAATAGATAAGTGACACAGGGTGTCAGGGGCAGCATCTAATTTGCCTGAGGCTCTCCTTGGAGAAAAAGGCCAGAGTGGACAGGCCTTAATAAATACTGATTCACCACTGAGGATTGAGGTGACACAAGCTATTTACATTGAGGATGAAGAACCACACTGATAAATTCCAGAAGCTTCTTTCTAAATGATCAAAATTAAATCAAACTGGTTATGTTTCTGTGTGACAAGAAGAAGGAGGAGGAGGAGGAGGAGGAGGAGGAGGAGGAGGAGGAGGAGGATGGTTTGGTAAAACTGGCATTCACATACCCACTGATGTACACATGTGCCATGAAAAGTAAGGAAAACCAAAATGAAGGTGAACACCCAGGATCAAAGAGATGGGAAATATTTTTAAACCTAAGTTAATGCATAAGATCAGAAAAGTGAATATTTTAAATCTGTTATTCTACGTCTATGAAGATGTGACAGAAGACTTAATATGTATATGGTTTATTGATTTATTTTAAAAAATAGCATCTATTTTTGTTTATTCACTCACAAAACCCTGAACTTCATGGCAGGATATTTGCACATACTGGGTGACACAGAAATCTGCCCTGCATCTAAGAAGAGACAAGCAACAATATGTCTCCTAACTTCATTTCTTTTTTTCTATCTAAGATAGTGCACTCTCCTCTTTGCAATTTTTTTTGAAAACACATCTTCACATCAAAGTTGTTATTTTATTTAATTTACTTTTTAAAAAAACACTCAAGTTGCTTGCAGGGTTTCTGACAAATATTAACTTTGTATCAATATTTGTCCTTCCTGTGTGAAATGAGGATTTTCCACCTCATTTCACATTTGAAAAGAAAAATATGCCATGGGAGTCATCTACTTAAGAAAAAAGCACCCCACACAACTCATGTCCTTTATTTAGAACATGGCGAACAAAGCAAATGTTTTAAAAATGTTCCTTAAAAATAGATGTGATACTTAAAGGCATGGAGAGTTTTGCTGTCTTCCAACCACTTCTGTCACCTATTTAAAGTTCTATCTTTAAAACTGAATGAAATACATTAACATTAATGAATTCTCCTTCAGGTTGGCACAAATGTTTCCTGCAACTAATTTCTTCAGTACTGTAGTTTTTTGATAGATTTCAAAATACATACTTGTAAAGAACCACACAACTGTTTTTGACTAAAACAAAAAGATATCATCAAGTTTCTCTAAAAGGTATTTTATCAACATAAAATAAATGTCATATGTTATTTCCACATAGCCAGATTTGCCAGTCATATATTTCTAATGCAAATATAAATGCAGGTACACAGTAAAAATAAAAATAGTGACATAATTAATGGGGCACTGGGTACACATTGTAGTTTGGTTGCCCTGGGCAAGCCATCAGATATATTCCACCATTAGAAAGTGAGACAAATAATTCAGTAAACCATATACAGAATTATATGTTTATTTTCCTGCTGTCCACAAACATCACAATAAGACCTTGCTGTGAATCTGTATCTTGGAAAAAAGTAGCTATGGAGTCTGATTTTAACTAAATACCATGCAAACAAGTATTAAACAGCACTTCTTTCAGTAAATATAAATTTGTTTAAGCAGGCAAATTTCCCAAACAAATATATTTTATCTATGGTTTCCACAATTATAAATGTTTCTGTAACCAGAACACACTTTTTGTATGCAATTTTTAAGATAAGAAATATTTTAAAATGAATGATAGCGGAATCCAGAAATTATGTGCCAATTCAAGTCACAAGATACTTTGTTTTCAATGCACACAATTGTTCATGCAAATAAATACGGGGCACATTTCTCCTATAGTCTTCATTTGCGTTTGAAACCTAATTCAAATCTCAGTTTCTCTGTATCTCAATTTAACTTCTGTGAAATTGCAATAATTCCATACAGGCTGAATCTGTCAATCATTACTCCCAGAAATGTAATGAAAAAGATAAAAATTAATCATTTATCTGTGTTTAGAGTTTGTTTCAATAGGCTGTCCAATATATGAATGCTAGGTGAAGCTGGGATTCAGCAACAAGTTTGTGCAAGTGAATGGAAATGTGACTTTATTTTCTATTGTTAAGTTCTACACCTGTGGTGGAATTCAAACTTTTTTACTACTGGTTTTGTGGGCGTGGCTTGGTGGGCCTGGCAGGGGAAGGATACTGTAAAATCTCCAGTCAGAGGTGGTATTTGCCGGTTCTCCGAACTACTCAAAATTTCTGCTACTGGTTCTCCAGAACTGGTCAGAACCTGCTGAATACCATTGCTGTTCTACACAGATAAAAACCAACTTTGCCTTCTCAATGTGGAAGAAAGTGGCTTAGAAACTTTACATGAATGCAGTATAACCAATACTTTTATGTGTTTTTTGAAAATAAGTACAATGAAAACTGATAATGGGAATAATTAAACTTTGAATATGATATTTAAGATATGAAAACACTGTAGCTGATGTACAAACATGAAAGACTTCAATAATGACTAAATGTTTTGTACAAAGAGCTAACCGTCTCTCAAACGAGTGACATAACAAAATAGAATGATTTATCAAGCAATAAATGTCATGTGAAAAATTCATTTTCAGCAGTATTTTCTAGAAACTATGCCAGAATCTGACCAAGTTGCAGAAATCTTCCTAATATATAAAGACCATGTCCAGATAGGAATAAAGCAATTGCAACTCATTTTCACATTATTAGTAAGATAACTACACAGACATATCTATAAAGTCACCACGAATGACATCACTTTTCTTCAGGCCTGAACAAAAGTATTTCTGAATTTTCTGTACGTGAAGTAATCATTTTATCCTAAAGTACTCTAGCTATAGAAGGATCTTCTTTGGATCTTATCTATAGCATTGTTTATTAGTTTTTCCATCCTTCCCCCTTCTTTCTTCTCTTCTGGCTCAGGAGCATTTAACATTTTAATGTTATAGATCATGTGCATTTGCAAGCATTTGTATGACTATGTTTGCCTGTGATTTATGTATATTTTATGAGAGTATTTACCCACACTGTCTGTAATATATAGGCGTCTGTACCCTTTGTAATAGGTTACAACGAATTTTTGAATTCCATCAAATATCAAGGACTGCTTAGGATCCATAAAACTTCAGTTTCTGCAACTGTCATTGGCCTATATCTTTTATACCTGTATATTTTATCAAACTCTGTCACAACAAAAAAATAATAATAGGTGTTTCTTGATTCTACCATTATGTGAAGAATATATTTAGTAATCCAAAAAACAACCCAAGAGGATGTTCCACTTTGAATCTGTCATTTGTAAATTGACATTTACTCAAGGTTTCAAATTCTCATTCTTATTACTCTTTTCTGAGACAGTTCCAGTTTCTTTAAATCCTTCTTGAAATGAGGTATCCAGGACTCTTGAGATGGGGGTCTGACCAAAGGGGAATAAAGGGATATCATTATTTCCAAAGCTATTTATGGTCCTACATTTCTGAGAGGTTTAAGAGCCTGAACCAAAAGTGCTTTTTCAAGCGGGAACTGGACCTGGATGACTGACATTGAGAGAATTAACATTTTTTGTGGCAGCCAACACCACTTTGGAACAACTTCCTAATGGAGATCTGATTAGCTCTCTCTATAGCTCCAGTTTTTAGAAAAACATTAACAACCAAATGATTTCAGACAGCTTTTTAAAAAGTTAATATCTGATACCATTTTAATATTTTTCTTTCCCTCTCATTTTGATCTGTTATACTTATCATTATTGTTATATTTTATTCATTTGTTTCTCATGGTTGTAGGCTTGTATTTTTATGTTGTTTTTGCAAGATGACATAAAATTGTTCGATTGCTTTGGGATTAAGTACTTAAGTACTGGGTGAATGGATGATAAACAAGAAAATCAAATCTGTGTACAGACACTTCAGTCAGAATAATGAATAGCCAGAAAAACAAGTTCTCCTAAGAATTGTGAGCTGGAGCAAGAATCCATCTGCAGTTATCTACAATTTCATCCAACTTCTGGCAAGTGCTAATTCAGCACTAGAAGCTCCATAAGCCCAGTTAGAAAAATAAGAAGGAAGTTCCCCAAACACAACTGGGATGGTTTAACATAGTGTCAATTAAATAGGAGTAAAGGAAAGGAGATAGTGTGGTGGCCCTTTGCACAAATACAAACCCATTATAAAAAAGATAGAGAACAATTTGGCTTTAATATAACCCTACAAGAATTAGATAAAATATGGCTAGGAGAAGAAAAGAAAACAATTAGTAAAACATATAAATATCTTTTGGACTACAAATTAAAAGAAGAAACAGTCACAGAATCTTTGATAGTTTGGGCTAAAAATATGGGTCATAGTATTGAATTAGATAAGTGGGAACACATTTGGCAAACAAATTACAAATTAACCATGTCAGTCTCGTATAAAGAAAACATATAAAATGGTTCAATGCTGGCACCTACCTCCCGCGAGACTGGCTAAGATGTTCCCCAACCTACCACCCAACTGTTGGAAATGTAACTACGCACAAGGAACATATTTTCACATGTGGTGGACTTGCCCATGTGCTCAGAAATTTTGGAGAAATATTAGAAATTGGTTTTTAAATATAACAAAACAAAATTTAAAACTTGAACCCGAAACATTTCTGCTAATTATGATAGATTCAAACATGGAGAAAAAATATCAATATTTAATTTTGTACATCATAACTGCGGCCAGAATAACCTATGCACAAAACTGGAAACTATCTTCCATTCCTTCAGAGGATATGGTAATTAAAAAAATACATGAATGCGCTGAGATGGATAGCCTTACCAAACTGTTAAAAAATAAACAAGATAGTGACTATTATGAAATATGGAACATTTGGTATGAGTGGTTAAAGAAAAGGTAATATTTGATATTTGGATAAGTTATGGAAATGACAGAAGATGTGCATTTAATCATAAACTATATAGAGAAATTAAAACATTAAAAGAACGAAGGAGTTATTGTAACAAGGCAGATCACATCAATGATAAAGATAAAGAAAAAAAAAATTAACCATTGCTTAATATATGCTGTCAAATGTGAGAAGGCGGAGTCACGTCGCCGCTTACAGCTGTAATTTCGGGGCTCCGGTTACAGCTGATATCTCGCTCCTGGTCGGTCCCAACGGACCTAAACCGTCCCGTAGAGACGGTGATAGTAAGGGGCACGTTCTGTTGATCACAGGGACACCGCAAGTCCCTGGTGGATCCAGAAGAAGCCCCTTTACCATTGGCGGAGAGGCAGCCATTAAGCTGCTGAAGCAGGGACAGCTCCGAAAGGAAGAGAAGAAAGAAAGAGAAAGTGTATCGGCTGGTGAGATTTATTTTTTTTATTTGGGATAAGGACACCCTAGAAGAAGAAGGAATCTGTAAGATTTTTGACAGAATTTGATAAGATGGACTTAGTGGCGATTTTTTAGGAGATGTCAAAATGAGGCTTGGCTTTTTACTTTTTTTTTTCTAGCGAACTTCTATTGTGATTAGTAATTGTAACCAGACTGGTTTTTTGTTTTTTTTCTATAATTACCTTTCCTTTTTGACTGTTTATATTTTTAATAGAGGCTTCCTTTAGTAATTTTTTCTTTTTTTAAATATACACACATATATATACATATTTTCTTTTCTATTGGTTTTTTTGGGGGAGGAAGAAGGGGGAGTGGAGTTGAGAAACTTTGTAACTCTGCAACACTGCCAACTAGAGGCTTGAAAATACTTTACTTGAAGTTGAGAGAACTGTGAGAAACTCTCTCCCAAGGACACTGAGTTGATAAGATAGAGAGAGGAACTCTGGAGAATGTTTTCACAGGTGTCTCTTTGGGATTTCTACAATCAACTGAATGTTTGAAGCTTGGCTTTGAAACTTGTGGAGAAGCCATAATAAGAGCCTTGGATGTTTAAATAAAATGCAGTGTGATTTTTGCTTTACTTGTTGTTAGCTTTTATCCCTCCTCCTTAACCCTATAGTATTTTGTAATATTTGTACACTTTTGCTTATTACTATTATTATTATTTTTCACTTTTTTTTTCTCTAAAGGGAAAGCCTCAGAATATTGTTTCTTTTTTCCTTTTCCTTTTCTTTTTTGGGGGGGGGACTTTTGCTTTTTTTTACCTTTGTATGTATATACTCTTTTTTTGTGGCCATGTTTTTTTTTCTTGAGATTTCGCAATTGGATTAAGGTGTGAAGAACCTGAAGAATTTTTCTTTTCTTTTCCTTTTATTATTATTGTTATTTTTTTAATATTATTGGGTTTTATTCTCCTTTTGACTATTGCAACTGAGGATTAAGGTCTAGAAGAACCTGAAGAAAGAAATTTTTCTTTTTTCCTTGAAACTTTTTTCCTTTTTAAATTTTGGGTTTTTTGTTTTTTTTTTACTGATTTTTCTTTTTTACGTTTTTCCTTTCCCTAATTGGATTATAATTGTTACACTGCCAACTGGATTAAAAGAGTGGGAAGATTCTGAGTTATTCAAATGAGTAAGAAAGTTCTACCTTCTGGCGCATCAACTTCTGCTCCTGCCTCCCCATCAACTGGAGGACGACTTTCAACAATGGCGAAGCAAGATAAAGGACAAACGGATCTAACGACGGTTATGCAAGGAATTCAAGAACTTAAAATGAGTATTGAACAAAGGATGGGGAGTATTGAACAAAAAATTGAAAATATCCAACAGATGATGGCGAAGTATGATGAGAGACTGCAAAAAATGGAAGAGAAAGACAATCAAAGAGATGAGAAAATTGGAAATATTGATGACAGAGTGACAACGCTTGAACAAAACAAGAATGAGATGGTGAAGTGGGAGATGGATAGATCAGAATATTACCTCAGATTTCAAAATATAGAGGAAGAAAAAGGACAAGATCTTGCTGCAGTAATGATAGAAATCTTGGCTGGAGCTTTGGAAATAACAGAGGAAAAAATGATGGATGGAATAGATGAGATATACCGAGTTTTTACAAGATATGCATCGAGGAATAAGTTACCAAGAGAAGTTCATGTTAGATTTACTAAAAAATCTATCAGAACACAGATATTACAAGCGGCAAGAGAGAAGACATTGAAATATGGAGATAAAGAGATTGGGGTTTTAAAACAAGTACCCAGAAAAATTAGAGAGATGAGGAGAGAATATCGTTTCCTAACTAAAGTATTATTGGAAAAGGAGGTGAATTACAGATGGTTGATTCCAGAAGGATTAATGGTTACCTGGAAAGAACAGAGATACAGAATTGGCTCAATTGATGAAGCAGAATCGTTTTATAAGGAATTTTTTAAAAGAAGAGAAACAGAGATAGAAGAAGAGACTACCTTAACTGAATTTCAAGAGGACCAAATAGAGATGGGAAAAGAAGAAGGTGCAGTAGGTGGACAAGTGGAGACTAAAGAACAATGTGAAGTAAGATCAACGAGAGCCGTTAGACCTAAATATAAATCATAACTATGGAGGAAAAAAAATTGATTTCTTTGAATATAAATGGACTGAATTCAGCTACTAAAAGAAGGAAAACTTTTCATAAAATAGAGAAATTAAAATTTGATATAATTTGCTTACAAGAAGTACACATTAAAAAACAACATCAACAATTATTGGTGCGACCAAAAATAGGGAAAATTTTTACTTCTTTGGCCCAGTGTAAGAAAAGAGGAGTGGTATTGTATATTAAAGAAACCATTTCAGCAAAATTGATTTATACTGATGAAGATGGAAGAGTACTAATGGTTGAAATAGTGGATAACAATACAAAGATACTTTTGGTTGCAATCTATGCTCCGAATGATAAACAAAAAGATTCTATAAAAAATTACATATGAAAATAATTGAATTGGACTACGCTAATATATTTATAATGGGAGATTTTAATGGAATTGTAGACAATGAATTGGACTACACAGCAAAAATAACACGACAAAATAGGAAGATCCTCCCTAAATCCTTTTTGAAATGATAGAGGAACTAAATCTAAAAGATATATGGAGAGAAAGAAATACTAAAACTCAACAATATACTTTCTACTCGAATAGACATTCATCATGGTCCAGAATAGATATGATGTGGACGTCAACAGAATTATTATCTAATATTCAAGAAATAAATATTGAAACAAGTACATGGGCAGATCATAACCCAATGACAATTAAATGGAAAGGACAAAAAAGAAGATCTAGATGGACATTAAATAATACTATTTTAAAGGAAAAAGATTTTACACAGTGGATGGAAAAAGAACTGGCCTTCTTTTTTAATGAAAACAGAAAAGAAGATACTTCAATACAGAATGTTTGGGACACAATGAAGGCATATGCAAGAGGATTGATAATGGAATACACAAAGAAAAAAAAATATTAGAAAGAGGCAAATGATTAAAACTTTAGAAGATGATTATAAAAAATTGGAAAAAGAATTACAGAGAATGCCACAGAAAAAAGATATTAAATTTAAAATGGATATAATTAAACATAAAATGGATCAAACAGAGAAAGAAGAATTGGCGCAAAAAATTAGAAGTGCTAAACAGAACTATTTTGAGGATGCAAACAGGCCAGGTAGATGGTTAGCATACAAACTGAGAAAAGAGAAAGAATCAAGGAGAATACTACAGTTAATGGATGAACAGGGTCTAGTCTGTCATGGTAATAAGGAGAAAAAGAGAATTATTCGAGATTTTTATGCGCAATTATATAAGCAGGAGGATTTTGATGAGGGAAAATTAAACAGTATTTACAAAATGCCAACCTACCCAAGATATCTGATGAAACTGGGAAAATGTTGGAAAATCCTATAACAATGATGGAATTAACTGAAGCACTTAATAGACAGAATAACGGGAAAGCACCAGGACCAGATGGTTTCCCGGCAGAATTTTATAAAACATTACAAGAATCATTGAGTATTTCAATGTTAGAAATTATGAATGAAGTTATGATAAATAAGAAAATACCTAAAACATGGTCAGAAGCTTATATTACGCTTATTCCAAAAGAAGGGACTGACCCATCACAAATTAAGAATTATAGACCTATTTCTTTATTGAATGCAGATTATAAAATATTTGCTTCAATTTTGGCAGAAAGGCTTAAAAATACTTAAATAATTTTATTCATTCTGATCAGAATGGATTTCTACCAAAGAGACAAATTAAAGACAACATGAGAGTAATTTTGGACACTTTGGAATATTATGAGGCACACCCTGAAAAGCAAATGGCTTTGATATTTTTAGATGCTCAAAAGGCATTTGATAACGTGAATTGGAGATTTATGTTATTATTATTGGAACAGATGGGTTTTGCTAGAAAATTTATTCAAGCAATAGAAGCTATATATTATAAGCAAACAGCAAAAGTGATGATAGATGGAGAATTTACAGACTCTATCAATATTAAAAAGGCACAAGACAAGGATGTCCACTATCCCCTTTGTTATTTGTATTGACTTTGGAAGTATTAAATAGAAATATTAGAGAGGATACAAATATAAAAGGAATGAAAGTTAAAAAGGAGGAATTTAAATTGCAAGCCTTTGCGGACGATTTGGTCTTTATTCTGGAAGACCCTCTAGAGACAGCTTTAAAACTACTGGAAAAGATAGAGACGTATGGTGAGATGGCTGGCTTGAAAATAAATAAAGACAAAACAAAGATTCTGACAAAAAATATGTTATTAAGGCAAAGAGAAGAGTTGGCAGACTTATTGAAAATTCAAGTTACGAATAAAGTTAAATACTTGGGGATAATTTTGACGTCAAGATGTACTACACTGAAAGAGAATAATTATATTAAACTTAAACAGCAGATAGCATCTGACTTGAAAAATGGGAAAATCTACAATTATCTTTGATAGGTAGAATCTCAACAATTAAAATGAATATTTTACCCAGAATTTTATATTTGTTTCAAACAATACCAATTAGGCTTGGTAAAGACTATTTTGATGAATTAAATAAAATGGTGTTGAAGTATATATGGCAAGGTAAGAAAGCGAGAATAAAACTAAAACTTTTACAGGATGCTAGAATTAGAGGAGGATTTGGCCTTCCTAATTGGGAGTTGTATTATCAAGCTGCAAATTTAATGTGGGTTAAAGAATGGATAACGTTAAGAAAGTCTAGATTACTGGCATTGGAAGGACATGATTTATTATTGGGTTGGCATGCTTTTTTATGGTATAAGGGAACTAAATCGCAGGGTTATTTCAGAAGGCACTATATACGGGAATCGTTATGGTTGAATTGGGAGAAAATTAAGAAACAATGTTATTTGAAAATTCCAGTTTGGTTATCAACTATTGAAGCTTTTTCCTATCCCATAATTTATAAGAAGGAACAAACAGTTAGATATGGGGAAATACTGGATGAAAAGGGTGAACTTAAAACGATGCAAAAGCTAGAAGAACAAGATATAAAGATGAATTGGTTTTCATATGCGCAAATACACTCAAGGTATCTTAAAGATTCTAAAACAGAAGGATTTTATGATAAATTGACTGATTTAGATGGGATTTTGACAGGTGCTGATGAAAAATGATTAAAAACTATATAGTTATTTGTTGGAAATTAAATTAGAGGAAGAACAAGTCAAAGAAACAATGATTGTTTGGGGGAAGAACTTTGGATATGGGATTGATTTAGAAAAATGGCAAAAATTGTGGTCTCAAAATTATAAAATGACAATGTCAGTAGCATATAAAGAAAATTTGTATAAGATGTTTTACAGGTGGCATTTTCCCCGACAAGAATAGCAAGAATGTTCAAGAATAAATCCGAAAAGTGTTGGAAATGTCATCAGATCCCTGGCTCATATTACCATATGTGGTGGACTTGTGAGGAGGCCAGGAAATACTGGACTAGAATTCGCATATGGTTGGAAGAAATGACAAAAAAACATATAGATTTGAAACCAGAGATTTTTCTATTGGGAATCTTACCTGATACATTTAATAAAAACTTAAAGTATTTGATTGTAAATGTGTTAACAGCGGCTAGGATTGTATTTGCTAGAAATTGGAAGAGTGAGAAAATACCATTAGAGGAAGAAATTATTAAGAAAATACTGGAATGTGCTGAAATGAGTAGATTGACATTTGAAATTAGAGAACAAGAAGATAAACAATTCTATGAAGTTTGGGATCTTTTTATCAATGGTTAGATAAAACAATATAATAATAGAATATATATATATATTTGGTTTTGATAATATTTTTAGAATATTATATTAAGATAGATTTGGTATGATTTTACGATTTGTTATAAATTAACTAAATTATAGTTATCTCGCTTAAGCATGAATTAGTTAAATTATAGTCAAATGATTGTTTAATAAGGATATTAGGATATATAATTGTTGATTGATAATACGAGTTATTATGTAACATAATTATTATGATGACTATGAAATAGATGCACAAAAAGGAGTGATAAACCAACCGATACACTGTCTGTAAATTTATGAAGAATGATGATGTTCTTATGTTATTTTTTTATGTTTTATGTGTTTTTATTTGTTGTTAAAATCAATAAAACTTTTATATATAAAATATATATATATATGCTGTCAAATGTATATATGTATGTATGTGACGAACACAATACAGAAGCCTGATGGTGGCAGATGAGATTCTGCCGAAACTTTAAAAGCACAATTATAATGACGTGGGAAAATACCCAAACAAAGCTGAATGCCATACATGTAAGTACCTATGAAAACTTAAGAAAACATATACATACATACATACATACATACATACATACATACGTGTATGTGTGTGTGTGTGTGTGTGTTTTCTGAGGTTTTCGCAGGTATTTGTATATGGATCTTTGGTTAATCGGGTTTTCTCCCGTGTAAAATTGGAAGTATCTAGGCGACGTTTTGATGAAGTCTCATTCATCATCTTCAGGCTTGTGTCTTTGGCTTTGTGCTTCTCAGAGTAATGTGAGCTTGCAGCTGCTTCTTCCTTTTAACTGCTAGTGGGGGTGTGACTTGATTGGGTGGGGGCTTGGCTGTGTTCTGATTGGGTGAGGGTGTGTTCTCATTGGTTGGGGGTTTGGCTGTGTTCTGATTGGTTGGGGGGTTGGCTGTGTTCTGATTGGCTGGGGGTGTGTTTTGTTCAGGTGGGGCTTGGTTGTGCTCAGGTTAGTCTTAGTTGCAGGGCGATTTGAGCTGGTGAGCTGTGATCTTGTTGTTTGGCTTCGCGTTCGTGGTCATGCCACATCTTCATGGTGAGCGTCAGTTCGCTTCATGTATGGGCCGGTGGGGTTTGAAGCGGGTAGTGATGCAGCTGCGGTATGGCTTCTGGTCCGTGGTCGTGTCTCATCTTCTGTGTGGGTGTGAGTCTGCTTTCTACGTGGAAGTGTGGTGGTAGCATCTTGTGTGGCTCTCGTGGGTGTGGGTCTGGTGTCATTCTTCATGTTAGGTACTCATTTGTTAATGAGGGTGGGTTTCCAAATGGCTGGTAGGTGGGAGGTATCATCTCGTTTATTCATGCTGTGTGGGCGTTTTTCTATCTCTATGGCTTCTCTGATTATTCTGTTGTTGAAGTGTTCGGTTTTGGCGATAGTTCTGGTATTTTTAAAGTCAATCTCATGTCCTGTGGCTTTGAGGTGTTGGACCAGGGAAGAGGTTGGTTCTTCTTTTTTGGTTGAGTTCTTGTGTTCTTCAATGCGTGCACTTATTCTTCTGTTAGTTTGTCCGATGCATGTGTTGGGGCAGGTGGTGCAAGGGATTTCGTATACCCCTTGGTTTTCTAACTTGATTGTGTCTTTAGGGTTTCTTAGGATGGTGGATATTTTTCTGTTTGTGCAGAATGCTGTTTTAATGTTGTGTTTTTGGAGGATCTTGCTGATTTTGTCTGTAGTGCCTTTTATATATGGGAGGAGGGCTTTGCCATTCTCTTGTTCTCTGTCTTGGATTTTGGTTGGTGTTTCTTTTTGGATTAGGTGGGTAATCTTCTTTCTTTGGAATCCATTGGCTGTTAGTACATTAGTGAGAGTGTGTAGTTCGGTTTTTAGGTGTTGCTTAGCCGACGAACAACATATATATATATTATATATATATATATATATATATATATATATATATATATATATATATATATATATATATATATATATATATATATATATATATATATATATATGGATCTTTGGTTATTCGGGTTTTCTCCCGCGTAAGATTCAAAGTATCTGAGCAACGTTTGGCGAGGTCCCACTCGCCATCTTCAGGCTGGTGCTTTCGGCTTAGTGCCAGTGCAAGCAGTGTGTGACCGGAGCTGCCATCTCTCTATATATACAAGTGGTGGGGGATGGTGTGCTGGGCTGGTTGGCTGTGCTGCAGCCTCTTGATTGGTTGATGGAGTTGATGTTGGTATAATGGGCTGTGTAATGGCCTTTTGTTGTAGAGATATCCTGGATCTTGTGCTGTCATCTCCTGGGTCGTTAGCCTCTTGTGTTTTAACGGCTTGGGTAATGGGT
This sequence comes from Notechis scutatus, assembly GCF_049901735.1. Classification (NCBI taxonomy): domain Eukaryota; kingdom Metazoa; phylum Chordata; class Lepidosauria; order Squamata; family Elapidae; genus Notechis; species Notechis scutatus. Next base: position 157,632,917 of record NC_142009.1, read on the forward strand.
TGTGTGATGGGCTTGTGAGTTCTTTTGTTGTGGTATCCTGGGTCTTGTGTTTGTAATCTCCTGGGTCGTTTGTGTTTTGATCTCTTTTCGATTAGCCTCCTGTGTAGTAACAGCTTGGGTAATGGGTTGTGTGATGACCTTGTGAGATTTATTGCTGTGGTATCCTTGGTCTTGTGCTGTGATATCCTGGGTCATTTGCTGTGTTGTGACTTCTTGAGTTCTTGAGGTGTAATTTCTTGAGTTTTCTGATGTGATGTCCTGAGCGGGTGGCTGTGATGTAGCATTTTGGGTTTTTAATATGGCTTTGAGTTTGGGGTCTGGGTCTGTGTTCGTTTGGCTTGAGTTCGTGGTGGTGCCACATCTTCATGGTGGGGGTCAGTTCGCTTCATGTATGGTTCAGAGGAGTTTGAAGTGGGTAGTGATGCAGCTGCAGTGCGGCTTCTGGTCTGTGGTCGTGTCTCATCTTCTGTGTGGGTGTGAGTCTGATTTTTACGTGGAAGTGTGGTGGTGGCATCTTGTGTGGCCCTCATGGGTGTGGGTCTGGTGTCATTTATCATGTTGGGTACTCGTCTGTTCATGAGGCGGGTTTCCAAATGGCTGGTAAGCGGGAGGTGTCATCTCTTTTATTCATGCTGTGTGGGCATTTTCTATCTCTATGGCTTCTCTGATTATTCTGCTGCTGTGGTGTTCAGTTTTGGCGATAGTTCTGGTATTTTTAAAGTCAATCTCATGTCCTGTGGCTTTGAGGTGTTGGACCAGGGAAGAGGTTGGTTCTTCTTTTTGATTGAGTTCTTATGTTCTTCAACGCGTGCACTTATTCTTCTGTTAGTTTGTCCAATGTATGTGGTGAGGCAGGCAGTGCAGGGATTTCATATACTCCTTGGTTTTCTAACTTCGATTTTGTCTTTAGGGTTTCTTAGGATGGTGGATATTTTTCTGTTTGTGCAGAATGCTGTTTTAATGTTGTGTTTTTGGAGGATCTTGCTGATTTTGTCTGTAGTGCCTTTTATATATGGGAGGAGGGCTTTGCCGTTCTCTTGTTCTCTGTCTTGGATTTTGGTTGGGGTTTCTTTTTGGATTAGGTGGGTGATCTTCTTTCTTTGAAATCCATTGGCTGTTAGTACGTTGGTGAGAGTGTTTAGTTCGGTTTTTAGGTGTTGTTCATCAGCTAAGCATTTTGTTCTGGAGATGAGTGTCTCAGCTACGGAATTGATCTGTGCTGGGTGGTGGTGTGAGAGTGCGTGTAGATAGCGGTTTGTATGTGTTTTCTTTTGGTAGATGGTGTGTCCTAGGGAGCCATTGGGTTTTTGTATACCAAAACATCTAGGAAGGGAAGTTGATTGTTAGCTTCTGTTTCCATGGTGAATTGTATTTTGGGGTGTAGGCTGTTGAGGTGTGTGAGGAAGTTGTTCAATTTTTCTTTCCCGTGTGGCCAGATTATGAAGGTGTCATCTACGTATCTGAGCCAGAGTTTGGGTTTGTGATCATATTTTTCTAGAGCTTGTGTTTCAAAGTGTTCCATGTAGAGGTTTGCGATGACAGGTGAGAGGGTGATCCCATGGGTGCTCCTTCTATTTGTTTGTATTTTTGTCCATTGTAGGTGAAGTATGTATTGGATAGACAGTGGTTGGTCAGATCTAGGATGTGCTTGGGGGGTTGTATTTGTTTTGGATGGCTGTCAAGGCTTCTTTTATTGGCACTTGGGTGAAGAGGATATGACATCGAAGCTAACTAGTAGGTCGCTGGGTTGTAAGTTTTGTTTCTTTATGATCTCGATGAACTGGAATGAGTTTCTTACATGTGAGTTGATGGATTCTGCATAGGGCTGTAGTTGTTTGGCGAGAAATTTGGCTAGGTTTTGTAGAGGTGAGCCTATGGAGCTGACTATTGGTCTAAGTGGAGTTCCTTCTTTGTGTATCTTGGGAGACCATAAAGCTTAGGGCATCTGGATGATTTCTCTCTGGGTATGATTCTTTGCTGGATTTCTTCACTGATGGGGGAGGCTTTTATTTTGGATCTGGTGGTTTTTCTAGGTAGGTGGTGGGGTCTGTCTTTGGGGGTTTGTATGTGGGGTCTAGGAGTAGGTTGGTTAACTTGGTTTGGTAGTCAGATGTGTTCAGTGCAGTTTGCTCAAGTGATGAACAACACCTAAAAACCGAACTAAACACTCTCACCAACGTACTAACAGCCAATGGATTTCAAAGAAAGAAGATCACCCACCTAATCCAAAAAGAAACCCCAACCAAAAATCCAAGACAGAGAACAAGAGAACGGCAAAGCCCTCCTCCCATATATAAAAAGGCACTACAGACAAAATCAGCAAGATCCTCCAAAAACACAACATTAAAACAGCATTCTGCACAAACAGAAAAATATCCACCATCCTAAGAAACCCTAAAGACAAAATCGAGTTAGAAAACCAAGGAGCATATGAAATCCCCTGCACTGCCTGCCTCACCACATACATTGGACAAACTAACAGAAGAATAAGTGCACGCGTTGAAGAACATAAGAACTCAATCAAAAAAAAGAAGAACCAACCTCTTCCCTGGTCCAACACCTCAAAGCCACAGGACATGAGATTGACTTTAAAAATACCAGAACTATCGCCAAAACTGAACACCACAGCAGCAGAATAATCAGAGAAGCCATAGAGATAGAAAAATGCCCACACAGCATGAATAAAAGAGATGACACCTCCCGCTTACCAGCCATTTGGAAACCCGCCTCATGAACAGACGAGTACCCAACATGATAAATGACACCAGACCCACACCCATGAGGGCCACACAAGATGCCACCACCACACTTCCACGCGAAAAATCAGACTCACACCCACACAGAAGATGAGACACGACCACAGACCAGAAGCCGCACTGCAGCTGCATCACTACCCACTTCAAACTCCTCTGAACCATACATGAAGCGAACTGACCCCCACCATGAAGATGTGGCACGACCACGAACTCGAAGCCAAACGAACACAGACCCAGACCCCAAACTCAAAGCCATATTAAAAACCCAAAATGCTACATCACAGCCACCCGCTCAGGACATCACATCAGAAAACTCAAGAAATTACACCTCAAGAACTCAAGAAGTCACAACACAGCAAATGACCCAGGATATCACAGCACAAGACCAAGGATACCACAGCAATAAATCTCACAAGGTCATCACACAACCCATTACCCAAGCTGTTACTACACAGGAGGCTAATCGAAAAGAGATCAAAACACAAACGACCCAGGAGATTACAACGCAAGACCCAGGATACCACAACAAAAGAACTCACAAGCCCATCACACAACCCATTACCCAAGCCGTTAAAACACAAGAGGCTAACGACCCAGGAGATGACAGCACAAGATCCAGGATATCTCTACAACAAAAGGCCATTACACAGCCCATTATACCAACATCAACTCCATCAACCAATCAAGAGGCTGCAGCACAGCCAACCAGCCCAGCACACCATCCCCCACCACTTGTATATATAGAGAGATGGCAGCTCCGGTCACACACTGCTTGCACTGGCACTAAGCCGAAAGCACCAGCCTGAAGATGGCGAGTGGGACCTCGCTGAAACGTTGCCTAGATACTTTGAATCTTACGCGGGAGAAAACCCGAATAACCAAAGATCCACATACAAATACCATGAGAACCTCAGAAAACATTATATATATATATATATATATATATATTACATATATATATATATATTACATATATATATATTACATATATATATATTACATATATATATATATATATATATATATATATATATATATATATATATATATATATATATATATATATATATATATATAACATATATATATATAACATATATATATATTACATATATATATATATTACATATATATATATATTACATATAGATAGATAGATAGATAGATAGATAGATAGATAGATAGATAGATAGATAGATAGATAGATTTGTCTGTTTTAAATGTATGTCAAATAAATGTTTTTTCTATATAAAAAAAAAAAGAAAAAAAAGTAGCCCTTATTGCAGAAGACATCACTTGGAGTCTGAAATAATGGAATTACACCAAATGTCTTTACACTAATATAATTACATTAAATGTCTATTCAAGTTGTAAAGCCCCATCCATGCCCCATCCATGCCCCATCCATGCCTAGAGAACAGTCAAGGCAGCTAATTGTAAAACATAAAAAAAATTTCTAATTAACACCTGAAAAATAACTAGCTATATAAAGCCATGTAGTTCTTAATATCTGTTGGTTGGCTATCCTTGTTTTGAAACTGAAGTGTAATATTTTCATCATTTCTTTTGAAAGATAGGTATTTGCCTTGATAAAAGGAAAAACCAATGAAAAGGGGACACCCTGCAGCAGAATCAGTTTTAATTTTATTGATTGGAAAGCCAAGAGGGTTAGATTTAAGTTCTCCACTGACTCTAGTATCATAGCCAATCTCAAATTCCTGTAACTGCTGGTGCTCTGTGGAACAGCAGTAGTATTCAGACACCAAGAAGCCTAGAAACTTAAATGTTTATGAGGCAAATAGTAGAGAGGACCTGTGGGGTGGGGAGGTCATTGTACCTGAAAATGTTAAATGAAAGCAATGTAAGTCAATCAGTGGGGGAGAAAAGACAATGTGTGGCAATTAGTATGAATAGGTGATGTCGGAGGGGAGACTGACTAAGCCAGGGGGAGAAGTGAAGTGGAGAATTTATCTGGAATCTTTAGTTGGCACAAGAAAGCAGGGTCCAACCTTATCTAGTCTGGCCAGGTGCAGATTTGCCAGTCTGGGAAGATTCCTGTGAAATAGGCATGAGCAATAAAGTAGCTGATTGAACTCTTCATGTGTGGATCTAGTTGTTCGTACTTGGAGATACAATAATTCAAAAATCATTTTTTGTCTTATGGTAGGAATGCATTTTGATAAATCTGCAGCCTGATTAAAACATCTTCCAATGCAATTAGTCCTTCATTGTTTCCTCATAAGCAACTTTCTTCTGCATCTTGAGCTGAAAATACCCAAAGTCTTCATCTTTTCTGTGTCACAGAGTTTTAATGTTCTAATGTTCACAGAGTTTTAATGTTTAATGTTTAATGTTCCTCTCCAGTTATTTCTGCTTTAATTTAACCTAAAGCTTACCAGTTTATTTCGACATACCCAGAGACACGCAAAGCTGCCTCCAGCCCTTTCTCCAGTTCTGATTGGTTGCTTCCCACAACAGAATGCAAAACTGCATTCTTTTCAAATGCACTACGAAGCCCTGGCTCCTTCGCATGATAACACATCACTTCTGTTTTGAGGATGAAGCTTTGATTTCATTGGATGCCAGATCTAAAAACAAATGAGGGTTGTGCTCCAAGCTGCTCCAAGCCATAGCTATAATGGGATTTGAATGGGAAGTCCTGGACACAATAAATCTGTGCCATATGTGACTATTTCCTGTGTCAGTTCCTTTCTCATAACCAGTGGTCTTTCCCCCCAAATTCCCCCCCCCCCCACCCAATCTCTTCCTTTCTTTCCCTTTCATGACCCCACACCAGGACTCTGAAATCTTGCATGGCTGCTTATCCGCCTGGGGCCCTTCCACAGCAGTTGCATAAATAAATGAATTTGACAGCAAACATCATAACAGTTAGCAAGAGTGTGTGTACTCACCACCACTGCAGCTTTGCTAGAGAAATGGAAGAGGAAGGAGTTTGTTTGTTACTACAAAACAAAAGTATGCTCTTTGACAAGCAATGAAAGAATTAGTCAAATAAACTTGCAAGGAATTGTTACCAGGTTTTGCTTTAAAGCAAGAAGATTTTGAGACTCTCATCTCCAAATGTACCTTTTCTCTATCTCTTTCTAGGAGGTAAACTGTGGAAAGGGGAATAAATTCTCAATTGAAGGTTTCCAAAATACACATTTCCCCAGGTTGAAAACATTAAGTCAAACCCAGTCCTTCCTAAACAGGTCCAAAATAAAATGGGATTCATCACACATACAGCCTCTCCTGCCAACTACAACAGAAACTTTTCTCAAATAAGCACCTTTGGAAAGTGAGGATGATGTAGTCACTAAAAGTGGTGCTCAAGGCAAAAGAATCTTGTCTGTCCTAGCATTCCAAACTGAGCTGGGAGAAAAATGATGCAGGAATGTTCATGAGAGTGATCTTTACTTAAAGACAGCCAGGAAAGAGCTTCTGCCTGTAGCGATCGTTGATTACTCATCTCATTCTTCTCAAAGATAAGGTATCTTTTCTGAGGAAGGTGAAAATAGCCAGAGAGTGTACAGATGTGCTATAAGACAAGCTGCCTATTCTGCATACATTTCTTGTGACTATATGTGAAGTAATTGAGAAAATGTCATAGTTTTCTCAGCACTTTCAAAGGAAAAGGGTTTTTTTCCCCTCAAAAAGAAAAGAAAAAAAATCAGTATAGTTTTGGTTTTTGATTTTTTATTTTTATTTTGCTAGAGGGAGTTCTCTCATCACTAATAAATGATCCTGTTCCTTTACAAAAATAAAGTCTGGAAATCAAATGATTGCTCCAGAATGGAAATGTTATGTTTAGTTATTTGAGAATCCTTCTCTGTTAGCATAGTGTACCATGAATGAGAACAAAAGCATGTGAAATGCCCACAAGCTTAACCACAAAATGTAAACCAGTAATCACAGATGATCCAAAACCACTGTTCCTGGATCTGACTCCAGATATTTACAAAAGAACATCAATTTATAGTTTTTACAAAACATAGACTACCTTTATAATGGAATTAACACTTATATTTTCTAAACAAAAATTCAAAGTATAAGGAGGGCAGTCTCAAACTAGTGCTTACAACATCAGAACCACATTCAAATATCCTATCTAAGGTGCAATTTGGGCTAGGCTGTTGTCAACAACAAATAAATGAACAACATTCAATGCAAACTATTAATATTCCTAATGCAGTCTACTGTGCGAATAGAATGCCTTGCATATTAAATAAATAAAGAAATATTGAAATCAGTATCATTTAGTTTATATCGCAAAAGTTCTCTGATCTTCCTTTCTATGCAACAACAACAACAAAAAGTATTGGGTTTCTTTTTTGTCAGATCATCCTTCCATTTATGTCAGTAATGTATGGCCATTTCACAATACTTCCATAACTATGGTGGTGGGGAGAATTATTATTTCTTGTCCCCTTGCTTTTACTGCATTCACATACTTATGGTTATCAAACAGCTGAGCTCCTGTATTTCCCCTTGTGTCTTGCCTATTTCAGAAAATACAACCTCAACATAAAAGTGGCATTATTTTGAGTTTTGAAAGGAGTGAATCTTTATGGGCATCAATGTATTAGAAAAGAAAATCCATTACTACTTCACAACCTTCTTTTTCTCTCCTTCACCCTAATGCCAACAATTCTTGCTTAGGTTGGTTATCAAATTATCCAAAAGGCTGGAGAGAAAAGAAGAATCTTTTCCTTTTACTAATCACTTCCCACAAGATGTATTTATTATATCTAGAGCTGCCCATCTCCTAGCAATTACTCTGGGCAGCAAGCAAAGATTAAAACTACCACCATAACATATCACACATGATGTCTTGGTTAAAACAACAACCTGCAAAACAAAAAAAAGCACTTCACTAGAATTGTTCAACTAACCTTGTAGCCCAGAATTCCTGGAGAAATAGACAGGCCTATGAAGGGTTAACAGGGTCAGATCCTTGCTTTCATATCATCAACCCAAATAAGAGAACCAGTGTGATGTAATGGTTAAAGTGGTTAACAAACAAATGCATACATTAAATGCCTTGGGCTTTAGGGTTAGGAACTGATCAGTAGAATTATGTGGAGCTGCCACTTCTACTGGATTCCTCTACATTTCCTTCCCCCTGACGATTCATGCAGCCTGAAGAAATCCCAACTTTTGAAGAACAAGCTACTATTTCCACCAGTACTGTGTTTTTAACATTTGTGTTATGCACAGTTTCAGTATTTTGAAAATAATACACAATATTTGTAAGAAATTCAAAAAATGTCTTAATATTCATGATGATTTTGGAGAAGAACGTGTAGGGCTGAAAAATGTTCACTTATGCTGGTTTTAAACCTAATTACTTATCTGGGTAGAAGATTGCTTTCCAATCCCTAATGTTCTATTTTGAGCTGGAAGTGTGCAGCTATGGTCTCTAATCATTGCTTGTTTGCTACTCCTGCATCCTCCCTAAAATGATCTTTTAATGCTGCTTTTCAATTCCTACCAGAATAAAACAGTTTCCTCTACAATGAAATGGAAAGTTAAAGCACAGCTTTTCTCCCCATAGCAGCTTGAACAGGCTTGGCACAAATAATGATCAGATTGCGTTTCTGCCATTACATTGCCCAGTTAAGACAATAGAGACAAAACTTGATCGCCTTTACCACCGATACAATTGTAATTCATGCATTAGTTGGACAGAACATTGCAGGGTGTTTGCACATAGAAAAACAGACTCCTTAATAACATACCAAACAATTATATTAATAATATGCCATGTTTCATAATTGCTATTCCACATATAACTTACACTAGTGGAATAATCAATCTGGAATTGCCTGCAGGAATAAACTTTGGAAAATGTCACAGTATCTTCTTGATTAAAGAATTTGACTTTTGCCTCTCTGGGTCCTCGGTAGTTATTTTTGCCCCCATTAGGTAGGCAATTGGCAACTTTCTGACCTCTGAGATGTGAATCCAGGTTTGGGGGCCAATATCCAGTGAACTTTGACACTCTTCATGCTAATAGATCTCCAAAAAAATTGAACATTTTTTTTGTAGAACATTATAAACTTATCAAAATGCTTAATGTACAAGAATCTTTATAAGATTCCCCAAGACTAAAGTGCTCCCTTTTTAAGACTTTACACTTTAGGCTTAATTCTATTGTTAAATGTTTTTAGTGGAGCTCTCAAAAAGGCAAGCAAACTTGTACAAGTTGATAGATACAAACAATTGGGGCTTATGGATGCTGAGGTCCTACACATTTGGGGAACAATCAAGTTGGAGGAACTGGTCCAAGACTTAATTGATTTTATTGTCCAAAGTGGCAACAAAAATAAATAAATAAATAAATAAATAAATAAATAAATAAGGATGACAGTCATTGACCAAGCTTGTCATCCATTGATAACAATTTTGTATGTGTGTGTGTGTATGTGTGTGTGTATCCGCAGTGATTTCCAAGAAGTTGTTTTACAAATTAGTCATGTGCAAAGCTAAATTTTGTGGGCAACCCAGAAAGGCTCCATGAATTGTGTTTTGTCATTTTACTTAAGAATGTACACTTTGTCTTTCCAGCCAAAGATGCTTGTTTGCAGTGAAAATTAGAAGCAATGCAGTCAAGTTTCATATCCTGGAGCAGTTGGTGTACTGAAACTATTTGGCAGTCTGTACATTTTCTTTGAAATGAGAAAATTGCATATGATCTAAAATTATATTAGACCAAAATATATGACTTATATTCTGCAAACAAGTAATAACCATTTTAGTTCAATAGAAAATAAAGGGAAAACTTCTATTACTAGCTCTGATCAACGGATTTTGAGGATCAGAATTTCTTACAAATGCCAAAAAATAGCCTACAACAATTACAGATAGAAAAAGCTAAATAGGGAAACAGTGAAAAGGAAAACTTTGAGATTCTGATGAATTTTGAGGATCAGAATTGTGTCTATATGTTTTCAAAATTTCTTTCAGCTGAAGGTGCAGAATAGTTTAAAAAGTGTTGACATGTTTTTGTCTTATACAGGTAGGTATCTATGGGAAAAGATAACTCTTCAAAAGAACAATTTAAGATTTCTAGATGCATCATTATGGTAGTATATTTTTATTAGGATTTATAAACAGAAAGCAAAGTCTGTCACAGAAGGAAGAGAAACCCCTTTTTCAATTAAAAAAACTTTCCCAAACATGTCACCTACTAAAGAAGTACTTACCATAGAAGATGAAAACTAATACCCTAAGGAATTTGGCTTGCTTATTTATAATTAACAATAAATAAATGAATATTTTATACAGTGCCAACTATCTCAGTTTGTTCATCTATAGTAACAATTTGAATCCTAGCACACAAAACTGAAATGATGAATGACTAATGCCGATGCCTGCACTTCCTGTTCTCTATCTCACTGTTCCCAAATTAAGTTGGGAGTCAAGCATCAAGTATTAGATACCCAAAAACTCCCATAGCAGCAGCGGCCCTTAGCAAACCCTTTCCTGACACCCTCAGTTCTTTGGGATACTTTCAGCAATAGTGACAATCAGCAGCGCTTTCTATTAGCAAACTACTAATAGTTGAACCTCATAATTGCATGGAAAGGCCCAAATCTGGAAATGGGAAGGGAGGAAATCATAGAAGAAATGCCCAGACCGCAGAAACATGGGTTTGATGTGTCAGAAGTGTAACAGATGGATGCTAAAAAAACACATACATTTTGATGGGCAGAAAGACAAACTCATGATCCTGATAATTTTCCACATTTGGGATCACCAACAATCCATTCCAAATTGCAGTCTTAACATTTATTGCATAGCAATTTCTGTAATAAAGAGAAATTCTGCTCCTATCCTCAGTCCCCGGAAGTTCTCCTCAGCACAGAACGGCTTGCTCTGCATGTAGGATCCCTTTCACCATATTGTGTATCAGGAGCTGGCTGAACATTCGGGTGAAGTCTTTTAAAACATGCCTAACTTGGCAAACATGAGTCAAGCTTCCAATACTCTATTTCTGCAGAGCACAACAGATATTACAATGCACAGCTGGCTCAGGCTGTGCTGTTTTCCTAGGTCCAGATCTTTCAAATAGGCTCAGCATGGGGGTGATTTCCTGGCAGCATAAAGATACTCCTTGATTCACAAAACCTGCTTTGAAAGCGGGCTGGAGCTTCTGGTGACTTCTGCCATAGGAACTGAACCACCTGAACTTAAATTCTGGATGACCCAGATTTCTGAGATAGCACTACACATTATGCTTGCTATAAGTGTAGTAGGATTTTTTCCAGCAACATGTAAACAGTGGATATCATGTATTAGTGTACTTTTTTGCTCAAAAGCAACGATGTGAATTGGAAACAGCCTCTCTAAACTGTGCTTCTATTCTTTTACATTTAAATTTTGCCATCACCTCAACAATAGTCTCTCCAATCCCATTCCCGTCAAAATTCAGGCTGGGAATATCTTTCTCAAAAGAAAGAATGCTCCTTAAGACAGGTTTCACTCTTGGCTCAGGGCAGGATGAAAAGGTTTTCCTGCCTCCAGTGAGATCTATTAGAGTTAAAAAGGAAGCAGTGATATTTGGCAAATAAAGGGCCGGTATTTTGTCCATTGGAAAGGTTCCATATTTTCTAAGAAAATACCTTCAAAAGCTTTAAACTGGAGTACTTGCAAAACAATACTACTGATAATATAATTGATACATGTGCAAGAAAAACGAGCTGGATCTCTACCATCAGAAACTGTTTTATAATGAAATCTTAAATGTTAATTTTCTTCTTCTCTTGAATATTATGACTAAACATTAGAGCTGTTACAGAATTATGAAGTACCATGGGATAAATTTTAGAAATCAATCATACAATGTGGACAGCAATGTGGTGCATTTCTTGTCTTCATATGGCAGATAAGAGTCGATAAGAATTAGGCTAGTATGGGAATCTTTTATTCTAATATCTGACCCATTCTTACAGGAAGCTAAAAAAAAATATCACTGACTTCACTCTTCGGTTTATAGATACATTTGCCAATATTAGAATATGATAGGAGCTGAGGGACCTTTAGATACACCTGAACTCTAAATTCCATTAGCATGCAACAGTTTGACCAATGTTTCAGAGATGATGGAACTTGTAATACAACAACATCTAGCACTTTGGTATTATATTGCCTTACAAAAATCATAAAATGAATTAAAGATACTTTTCAGTGTGTTGTACAAACAGACTTCGAGTCTAACGTAACTGGCACTAAAAACCTATGAATTGTTGATGGGCATACATCGTATCCTTTGAATCCTGTTGATTGTTATTTTGTGTATAATTCATTAATTACCATTACTTATACCCTGCCTTTCAGAATAACAGTTGTCTGAATCAGCTACACATTAATACAAAGACTTGTAAATAAAAGTGCAGTAAATATTTAAAATTCTCCTCACAGAACAGTTGGTGGTCTACCAAATCAATTTAATTCCCAAGTGCTTGGTGTCATAGCACTGCATCCCTTAGCTTAGTGATTTGCTGCTCTTTGTTGAAATTAACATTAATTCTTCATGTAAACAAGGAAAATTAATACATTGTACAGAGTCATGGACCAGCTAATTTCTGTACATAGAAGTCAGGTCTCTGCTTCTAAGGTGCCATCAAAAATTCATAAAAATGCTTTGGAAACTAAAAATAACATTGAACATTAAAATATTGCATAATTTAAGTCTTATTAATTTTAATTGTTTTTAGCTGTTTTATTGGTGAGATGGGCAACATATAAATTTAATTAATAAATAAATCTGTAAAGAAAATAAGGGTGTTTTTAAACATTTACAATTACCATGAGCCTAATTCTTGCACTTAATTTGTTTGTGACTCCTAGTCCATGTCAGGGTAATGAGGCAGGTGTGTACAGGCTTCGCCTGAGGAACCACAGTCCCGCAACCTTCTCTCCCTGCTCCGCCTCTCTTTCAACCAGGAGAGGAGTTATTCTTGGCTCCAAGAGGAATTCTCTTTCTGAGACAATTCAGTTTTGATCAATGTGAATTATGTGTATACAGTCATATGTGGGGGGGAGCTACATTCCTGCCTAAACCTGATCTTACTAGTTCTTCCTACAAGAGCTAGAACCTGCTGTTTAAATAAGCATTCACACAAATATGCGAAGGTAATGTGTCATGGTCCTAATCCATGTTCCCAACTCTCATCTTTCCTGCAGAAAGTGATGGACACTTTTGGACAGGGCTTTTTGGCCAACCCCGCCATCTACAAAGCTGGGTATATATTTCCTTTTAATACCTTTAGATCAGATTAGCTCCAACTCTACTGTTTTCAGCAAGGCCTCAAAGCTTGATTTTTCCATTAAGCATGGGGACCTGTGTTAGAGCCAGTACATGGGCTGCGTTGATTATTGTGAAACTAAAATCTTGGCTATGGTTACATTATTGTCTCTTTTTCCATGTTTAACATTGTTTTTATACTTTGGGGAGCTTTATTTTTTACCTCGTTTTTAATTGATGTGAGCTGCCCAGAGTCCTATGTTTGAGACGAGTAGCTGTATAAGTTGATATAAATACATATATTTCTCACACCTCCAGCACACAACCACATTTGCAAGCCAGTGGCCTTCAAGTAGCTGTATAAGTTGATATAAATACATATATTTCTCACACCTCCAGCACACAACCACATTTGCAAGCCAGTGGCCTTCAAATGCATACTGGGTAACAAGGCAGAAATCAGATGTCTCAAGTCCCTTTCCAGAAGGTTGATAATGGAGTGAGCTGCTACCTTTCATTCTTTCTCATAATGTTATAAAGCAGATGTCTCCACCCTCAGGCGAGCAGCCAGCCTGCCACTCAGGATTCATTCAAATTACACTAAAACATGGACCTGAACTGAGCGTATATCCCTCAATCCAGGGGTGTGAGGCTGCCTGTAGAGATATACAATATTTAGTTCTCAGAAAATATCCTGCCTCCAGCAGATGGAAGATTAGAAAGATAGGACAAGGAGGCAAAAAGAAAGGAGAATGATTCCATACTTGTAGAGAAAATGGTAAGGGCAATTAGTGTCACCATTTGAGTTGTGATCAAAATTCTGATTCATTGCTTACTGCTGTTTCACAAAGAAGAAAATAGTGGATGACTAATTTTTTTTTTTTTTTTGACATGTCTCTTTTGCCTACCTTGCTTAGATTTAAATTATATAAAATACTGCATCGGGGAGGGGGAAATCCCAAGAAGGATAAGGTGGAAAGAAGCATGCATTTCAGCATTTAAACAAGGCTGAAATCTGTTGATTTCATGAATTGCTATGTGGTTGACATTATGTATACATTTATAATTCCTTGATTACTCATATATTCCTCCTTTTCAGTGTATTTATTTAGGCTGAGGGGCTTTATGAAGCTCCCTAAAAATATCTGTTTATAATTGTGAACTTCTCGAGACAAAAATAACCTAGCTGGATGATCATAATACAGATGCTGCAAAGAATACACTTTTTGATGCCATCTAGTGATTATCTGGATTTTTGCAGCCCACATTAAATACATCTAAAATTGTAAACATCTGACCTGGATTATCACACCATTTCTAAATTACTTGCTATGTTTCCTTGATTATTCACTTGAAATAAAAACCTTTTTCATTTAAAAAAAAACATATATACATGAGGCACACAGGCAGCTAAACTCTTCAGTGCTAAAACCATCAGCCAGTGTTCCTTGACAGAGCTTTAGAAACACTACACAGGATACCATTTTTGTTTGAGATAATGAATTCTTAACTTTCCAGTTTTAAAATGTGTGTTGTTAAGATTCCTGAAGCTTTTTCTAGTTTTATCAAATGGATCAATTATCTTTTCAACATAGTGGGTATCATTGTGCTGTTTTGAACAATGTTGCAGAACAATTACAAAAGGCACACAACCAGTACCTACCAATTCCTTCTCCACCTAAAACCTTTTTCTCACGATTGCTTTAAAGATGTAAAATCTGTGCAGAAGACCCAACTGTTTTGTGGAGGTGCTCTGAAACACTGCTTCCTTTTCAAATCTAATGTGCTACATGTTGATGTATGGTCTGTCTATTTATCTATCTTGCAACTTCTATGAAATCACATGCAAGAACATAGGGATCTTGCAATATTTCTCTCAACACACCGTTAGCTGTTAAAGGAAAAAGTAATGCCTAGCACCATCTGGTGGTATCATAAATACTATGGTGCCTTTGGGTACCATGGTACCATGCCAGCTCTTGCCTAAGAATACGGTTCAAAGCCCCTGCTTGAGGAAGGGGGCTTTTCATAAGCAGTGCCTTGCCTCAGGCTCCCCTTCTTCTTTCCATTCCCCTGGCTCTGCCTTCCTGACCTTCAGCAAGTGACTGGTTGCTGCTTTTTTTCCTGATTTATTGTGGCTATTTTATATTGTTATAGTTGTTAGCTACACCATGAATCATTCTGATTAAGGGACAAGATATAAATATTTTAAGTACATAAATAAAACTATATTGGATCTTCAGGTTCACATCTACATTTTCTAACATCCATCAAATAATTAATTGCATTTCAGACAACAGTAAAAACAAACATAAATCTAAATAAGTAAAATGCACAGTCTCAGTTTTCCTCTAGGATGCATTGCACACCAGAATGGTTATCTACCTCCTGGAAAGGTAAATATCCTCATTTCAGATGCAGGAAAAGTTTTGTATATCAATCCCTTATTGTTGTCTGTCACAGGAAGCACCTAATAATGGGGAAATACCAAATGTACTTATGGAAATATTAGATAGATAGAAGACAGATAGATGTGTGTGTGTGTGTGAAAGGAGGAAGAGAGACACAGAGAGAGATCACTTCATATATTATAATAATTGTTTCACATAATGATCAGAGATGGCAGGACTATAGAAACCAAAAAAGTAAAAAACACATGCAACGGGGCGGTGTGTGTGTGTGTGTGTGTGTGTGGAACATAAGCAAGTTTTGGGACAGTCTCAATACAGTATTTATCAAATATTGATGAGAACAAGGAAAAAAGGAAAAGAGAAAGGAAAGGATGAAGTTATAACAGCAGCTTTGTAAAGACTAAACAAGTTCATCTTCATGTATAAGGACAAAGAAGTTTAATGCTTTCTTCCATTTGTCAACCCTATTGTCATTTCATTCTGCTTCTCCAGTAAGCTTAATGGGGAGCTCAGAAATAACAATAGAAATGACAGCACTGTGGAAGGTTGTTCCTGGAAACCTTCTTGGGTGGAAACTAATCAAGGAGACTTATAACTACTTAGAACTAAGGAATTAAGGATAAATTCCTGACAGAACAATTAATCAGTGGAACAACTTGCCTCCAGAAGTTGTGAATGCTCTAACACTGGAAGTTTTGAAGATAACCATTTGCCTGAAATGGTATAGGGTTTCCTGTCTAAGCAGGGGGTTGGACTAGAAGACCTCCAAGGTCCCTTCCAATTCTGTTATTCTATTCTATATTGGTAACAACTGTGTGATTTTAAGGGACTTTGGAATCCTTTCCATTCTGGAGATGCTGCCTTCACAGTTTCCATTTTCACCTAGTTAACCAATATAAAAGCTCTCCAAATTACAGAATCCTTCCTTTTTTTTCCTATGGAGAATATACAACTGTCCAAGAAGCAGGTTAGCATTTGAGCAGAGTGTGTTGAAAAATTGATGACCAATTCAAGCTGCTGTTTGGCAGGAAGGCTGTCCCAAGATCAATCTCCAGCTTCGCAAAGTAGAGCTGCAAAAGCCCTGGGGTGGTGGTGGTGGCTGCCAATCCATGTAAACAGTAGGTGCAGCAATAGGCCAATTCAGGGTAAGAAGCTTCCTGTGTTTCCCCCCCCACACACACAAACTACCACTTATTTAAACATTCTTTTATTATTACTATTATTACTCAGCTTTTCAACCTCACAGAAAGGCTCCCAAGTGGTACATAATGAAAGGTAAAAAGAAAAATACACTACATTCAAAGTCAAAACATTTTAAATTGTTTTTAATTATGCTGTTTATTTTATTTATTGATTGTGGTGTTTATTTTATTGATTGTTAGCTGCCCTGGGTTGTGTGTCAATTGGGTGGACACACAAATCTATTAAAGAAATAAATAAAGCAGTAAAACTGACAGAAAAATAAAATTAACCAGAACGCAATCAGACAATGAGGCAAAACTTTACACCTGATTTTTCAAAATCTTAGAATTGCATCCAAAGCTTAAAGGGGTGAGAGGTAATTCCATCTCTCTTTAAGAACTTTATGGGAGAAAAATAAAAAGCTCTGCACCAATCCCAACCCACCATCACAAGTAGCCAAAGATGGAAACTGATACATATGTTCAAGGGAGGGATGTGTATGTGTGTGTGATGAAGTCTGCACATTTGTAATCTCAAATTCCAGTGTTTTACAGGTAGCAACCACCAGCATTTGAAATTGTGTCCTGGAAGCCAATTTAATACAATAAATTAGCAGTAAAATAATCCAACTAGTCATTGAAATAACAGAATCATCCTAGGGGATGCAGAAGAAAAAGAAAAAAAACCCATTTATTACTGTTATTGCTATTAGTTTTTTTATTCTCCCCTTTTTTATCTACATATAAATTAAAGCAGCAAAGATACTGAATGTATACCTGTTCTAATTTATAAAATATTAAGTGGGATACAACTTCTTACCCACAGGGATTTGTATGTGACTTGGGAAAGATTCTGGAAACTTTTCTTATAGAAATATTATTTTACAATCAGCATTGACAGAAAAGGATGGTGTTGTAAGCCTCGCAGAATCATTCAGTAGTGAGATGGGTGAAACATACATACATACATACATACATACATACATACATACATACATACATACATACATAAATTGCCACTCATAAAAGGAAAGTGTGCAACTCCTACACAAGATGAACCCGTGCAAAGGGCTTCCTCATGCACAGTTGCTTTTCAAGTAGAAACTATGACTCTAGGAGGATCTCCAAGTTGCTCAAGTCTCACATGGGGGCCAAACAGGCACAGCCACTCAGTCTTACCAGGTTTTAGTTCAAGTCTACTCCTCCCCATCCAGCTCTAAACAGCTTCAAGACACTGGGTCAGTCCTTTGCAAGCTTTACCAGTATACCCAGGGTTGAGATATTAAGCTGAGTATCATAAGTATAATGGGTGGCCATAATAAATATATATTATTGTTATGATTGGTCAAAGAGGCAGCCAGAAGTTCAGACTGGATTTGACAGGTTTATCTACCTATCTAGTCCTTCCCAAGTACCTGGAATAGGCAGATGTGTTGTTTGAGGATGTTAAAGGTGTCATTGTGGAATGTAAACTGTTCCAAGTAAAGCTGCCTTTTACAATTCAACTGATGGTGAATTTGTCATTGCCAATAGTGTTGAAGTGATATTCAAGGTATTTTGGATTTTCACCCAATTGCAAATTGGTGCACTATTTGCACCAATAGTACTATTGGTACTATCTTTGCTTTCTTTTGCCACAGTCGCTCTATTTCCATTTGTAGGTCTTTATATTTACTGATTTTCTCCAATTCTTTCTCTTCTACTCTGCCATCTCCAGATGCTGCCATGTCCACTATCCAGACTTTTATGTTTTTCTTGTTGATAATTGTTAACTCTGGATTATTACAGTATGTGGCAAGTGTTTGTCTGTTTGAATTCTAAAGTTCCAGAGCACTTTAGTATTTTTATTTCTATTACTTTCTCTATATTATGGTTGGTCACATAAGATGGACTAGACGAGAGGTTGGGGCTGAAAATGAGCCTTAAACCAATGTCTCCCCACTCATAACCATACCTTTATTTTAATTTTTATAAATCCTGCTCCAAACCTAAATCTGTATTAGGCACTCAACTTTGGTAGGAAGTCAGTTTGAACTTCACCCACTTTTTCATAATTGACATCTGGGAATGAAAGCAACCTTGCTCTAGAGATAAAAGAAATAAAGGATTACAGATGAACTCCCCAGGTACTTGTTACTCGTGATTCAGATAAAGCAGAACATTTTGAAGAGATTTAAGCATTTATTTTTCTACTTCTTATCCAAATTAATCTTTATCTTCATTCCTAACATTTAGCTGAAACAAACAAAAACCTGATTTCAAGTTAATTGAAATCACTTGAGAAATATTCCTTGACAATTAAACACAGTTCTACGTTTTGTAATTAGCTAAATTAGGTAGAGAGAGAAACTTTAGAATTAAAATGCCATTCTGAGCTAACTTTCTTGTCTAGAGCATGTAGTATGTAAATGTATATAATTAATAAAAGCTATATTCATTTTTAAAATGTACTAAACAGTTGGATGAATCAAATATTCTTAGCACTCTCCAGAAAAGATCTAAACATTAAAATTTAGAATTTTACTAGATCTAGGATAGCTTATCAACTGTTATTTTTAAAAATGGTTGGTGTAGGGACAAATGAATAATTTGGAGCAATGAGTGAAAGGGATAGATGCTGTCGCTTGCATTCTCCCCATCTTGTTTATGAAGATGTTTGCCAAATTTAGGGTCTTTTTAAAAAGTCCAGCTGAACTGAATTTTCATCTAGTTACACAAGCCACACAAATTCAATGGTACAGCTATCCACAACATGAAAAAAATCATGTTGTATGTCTGCCTTCCATGCAGATAATAAAATGAGGAGCTTGGCAGAGGTAACCCTAACTTACAAACCAGGGGAATACATAAGGATTTATGTGCAGTCCATGGCAAACTCAGGGCTTCCAGCCAGAATGGATGAAATTTATTGTTAGGAAACACAATTATTTGGTTCAGTTTGAATTCAGATATATTTACAGTATTATTATTATTTTTTTGATAATTGTTTACAAAATAATATAATGTATACATATTGTGAATACATGAAAGGGTTAAGGAAAATAAAGAAGAAAAGAGAAAAAAGGCACGGTGGCGTTAGCACGCCCCTACAACCCTTAGAAAGGGTGACAATAGTAGACATCTATGGTTAGTTTTTGGGGTTGGGAAGAAACAGAGTTGGGTAGAGTCAGACATTGACCACTATGGTGGGAGGGGTTTCGCAATCAATTTAGCGGTTTTTTGTTTTTGTGTTTTTTTGGAGCTGAGTATTCATGACAGGAAGACATGCAAGGATTTTATTACCATGCTTAAGTCAGACCAAGACGGCGTAATCAAGGTTTCTGTCTAGAATTTCAAGTCTGGGGTAAGGTATTCTACAACAGTAGAAGAGTGAGAACTCTTGTGAAATTTTGGACTCAATGTGCTATCAGAAACGTAAAGGGGGTTTCGAAGACGTTGGTAGCATGTTTTGATGCTGTAGTAGGATATAAGAGAAAAGCAAGAGGATTAGGCAACTGCCTGGTAGTGGCATGGCTCAGCACTAGTATTAAGAGGGGGGGGGGGGGAGAAGAGTGTGAGGTATTAGCGTTTTGCCAAATAAGACAAGGATTGATGAGTTGGGAGTGACCATTCGATAGAGAAGTTGAGGGGAGAGTATGTCTGTATGCTAAACTCACACAGCAAACAGAAGGATGCAAGGGAAGAGTGGTCCTAGACTGGGGGGACACAGTGGGGGGGGGGATAGAATTTGAGCCGGCAGAGAAGAAAAAGGTTACAGGTCGTGAAAGCTCACCACAAAAAGAAGGTGGAAAGTTTTGGCTACATTACGAGCCCTGTTGTCATAGTGGTTAGAATGCAGTATTGCAGGCAAATTCTGCCCACAGCCGAGAGTTTGATCCTAAGTTCTATAAAGCATTATGGAACACTATATAAGTCTAAGTGCTATTGCTATTAGGACAATATCAATCGTTGCCACTTAGTTGATCTAGTGATCTGTGTTTTGCCCATGATTAAACTCCTGAAGTATGAGCAACATTGAAGGGGTGCTTAGCTCAACAGCTGAATATTCAGTTGATACTGTTTGTAATAAATCCTAATTGCATTAAATTTAATAGAGCCCAACTCTCCCTGGAATAGTTCCATTTACAAAGCTCAGAATGAGGATAACTCAGAATAAGCAGTAATATAGCTTACTCAATATTGTCTTTTTCATCTTTGAATATTTAAACATAGAAGTCACTGGGCATTTGCATATAGAATTAGCCATTATTTTATTTTATTTTTCCAACTACTCTTTCAAGTGTTTTGAGAGAATAAGATAGTACTTAGTGACTGCTAAATAAGCATTGAAGAACATGACAAACAAGTGGACCAACACCCAATTATTTTAACCACTGCTCTAAACTTTACTTATTAGATTTTTATTCTCTTTCTTTAGTAGCTTTTTATTTTACTCCAGGAAGATTGTTCTTTTATGTCCTTTTCTGCATCTTTACATACATATCTGTCACACTATACCCTTTCAGGCTATGGCATTTTATGCAGAGTGAAGAAAAGCAGTAAAATAGTAAGCCAAACAAATTAAAGGTGTGAATATAAGAAAAAGAAAAAAGAAATTTACCTAGCCTCATTTATACCAACACCACCCACTATAACTATATCTTTCTATTTTTACAAAACATCTTTGCTTCCATAGTTTCAATCCGCTGCTTCATGTGTTTTGTTCTTTAAATATCTTACTGTGAAGATCTCATTAACTCCATCCACATACAACATGCTCTGTCTTCCCTTCTTTTTTGCCCAATCACATATTTAATATATTTTTTCTGAAATTTCATCTTCATTTATTTGTGAAGTAAGCCCAAATATCAACAAGTCATTTTTCCTACTAGTCATGCACATTTGTACTGAATTCACATATAATTCTGCTTCAATTCATTCTTGAACTAATTTCCTCTTTTTTGCCATACATACTTCTTAACGATCCCTTTTCCAATGTCTTTATATCAGCTTTAAGTTTCTTCTAATGTATTGAACTTTCACTTTTACAGTATATAACTTCCATTGTTCCCATACAAATCTTTAAAATATCCTTCCAAGATGCCTCTACTTCAGTATCATTACAAATACTTTTTCACTCTTATTTTTTAATATAATTTTTTCTTCTGGAGACTCCTTTTCACCACTTCCTAAACTTTTTTTTTTTTAATCAACAAAATCACCTTATCATTTCTTCAGTCTTTTAAACTTAACTGCTTCTTGTTCTTCAACCATTCTTTGCTATTGTTTTTTCCTCTCCATACACTTATATTTTTCTTATATTCATTCTTTTGCAATAATATAATTCCTTAAACACATTTTTCTCATTCACTGCTTTTACCATTTTATCAATTCACAGATAGTGGAACTCCACATACGTTTGTGGTACTTTGTAACATAATTGTTTTCATTCTGTTCCAAGCTACTTCTATGCATTAACTATATATATATAATGTAATATACTGTATATTAAATATATTATTAATTAATATAATTAACTATACATAATTATTTATATTATTAATGTAATTAATATACATATATGTATTAATTAATTTACTTGATGGGAAGATAATGTATCTACAAATACTTTTCATCTAGTACGTGGAGTTTCTCTTATAATTGTTGAACTTTGTTTCACTTTTTTCTTTTCTATCATATTCATTTTTCTCAAGATCCATTCTTGAAATTACCAAGAAATAATCTACCTCACATTCAGAACCTCCCCCTCTATTCTTCACTATTTTGTTTTGCAATATGAAACTATTTTCAACTTATGCATTCCTGCATTTATTCATGCCCACAATATAGGTAACAAAAATGATAGTTTCTGATACTTATTTAAGATTATTTAAGATTTCATTCATTCATAATTAAACCTTTATTATTAATCATTAATAATTAAACCTAGAACTACACCGGGTTTATTAATGCTAGTCTATAAGATTAGGTCTCCTTCAATCTATAACAAAATTTCCCTTTCTTTTGATTGCAGACTAACATAATTATTTTACTTTCTTTCATTTCAGTCATTAATTCACACTCTTTGCTATTCACTCTTGTACATTCAAACTGCATTTTTTTCATATGCCTGTGCATTGCCAGACAGGCCCATGATTCATTGTTTATGAGCCATCAAGTCACTTTTTACTCCTAGTGACTACATAGATAAATATTCTCCATGACAATGTATCCCAAAGATAGCCTTCCAAATTCCCCAACCATGCACCCATCACCCAGTTAACCCACCTAGCTGCTAGTCATCCTCTTTCCTTTCTTCTTTCTTAGAATTAGAAGCTTTTCTGGAGAGCATAATGTGTCCAAATAGGATCCTCTGAGACTGATCATTTGTGTGCCTCAAATGAGAATTCTGGGTTGATTTTTTAAAATAATCCATTAGCTTGTTTTCTTTGTCATCCACAGTATTCTTAGAAGTCTCCTCCAACACCAAAGTTAAAGGCATCAACATTCTTCCTATCCTTCTTTTTTAAAAGTCCAACTTTCACCTCCATAAAGTGCCATAGGGAATACCAAAACTTGCATGAGTCTGAGTCTTTTTAGGCATAGACACATCATAGTGGGGGCTTACAACAAATAAAAACAATATACAACTATAAAACAAGAGTCAAATGCAGAAACATAAAACCAAAGGCAAGACAACCTTGCATCACAAACACACTTTCCTGACGCAACACACAATGTTTTCATTTTACCCTAGCCCAACATTTTGGGGCAGAGTCAATTTTGAGTGTTTCCCAAAAGGTTAAAAGGGTGGGGGTATGTCAGGTCTCGGGGGAGAGGGTGTTGCATAGGGCAGGGGTTGCAACAGAAAAGGCACACTTCCAAGGCCAAGAAGGTGCAATGCTTAACATGTGTCCTGAGAAATCATAAATGACAGCAGCATTAAAACCAACAACCTCAAGTAATTGATCTTGATAGCAAACACAGACTGAAGTTCAAAGTGTCACTAACGTTACCTCATTGACACAACTTTAACTGCATCTTTGGACTTAGTTCTTGTAACGTTCTTTTCCTTTCTCTTAAACTACCATCATACCATGAGGCTGATCTAAAAAGCTGAACCTTTTTATATACTTGGCATTTGTACAGCTGTTCTTAAGATTTAGAATTGACAATTTACAAGGATTATTAAACATTTTAAAAATCCTTCTTTAGTATAAAGGTAGCACATAGTTGTAAGGAACTAGATGTGTAGGGAAGCAATGTACATTTGGCACAGACCAATGTGCTGATTTCACACACCCCACCCTACCAAGCTCTCTTTTGCTATCTATGAAATGATCCTGATAAGAAAAAATCCTGAAAAATCAGTTTATAATATCAAACTCTAGTCTCACCACAGTAATTAGTATATCATCATAAGCTATAATTACTGCTTAAATTACTGTACAAGGTTTGTCTTCTTTTGTCAGTAGGGCTAATTGTAAATAAAATTATCATAGCAAAAGTTATTTAAGACAAAGACAATGCAAGAACAGAACAGACTGTAAAATAAATTAGGTCACTTTAGTTATTTTCAGTTTTATTGTTTAATTGATCATTTTAATCAACACTGCCAATTAACCTGTCAGACACTCAGCGTAAATTGTTAGACTGGCTTAAAAAAATCTTTCTTGTCGCAAAGTTAATACAACTTGGAACTTCCAAGAAAGATAAAACAAAATAATGAAACACCCAAAATAGGAAGAGAAATTAGTTAAGGATATAAGTAGAGGAAAATAGATATCCACCCAAATGCTAAATCCCACTGAAACCATAACTCAAGTTGTACTTGATCCTTCCTCCCCGCAGCCCCCAGATATTACATTGATCTCTTGATGGCTATTTTAACATTTTATTCATCTACTCTGTCTACAACTTTGCCTCTCCCGTAGTCTCTCAGGTTTCCCAAAAATGTTGTTTGCCAATAGAATATGTCTCCAATTATTTATTATTTATTCTTTTCACTCTGTTCAATGTGGCATAGACAATTATGGTTTCTTGACCGTTCAAAGAGAAAGGGTGTTGCACGTAAGAATGTTGTAGATGCACTATGTGTAAATGCCTTGTAATACATTTTTTTAGATGTAAGAAACCTACCTAATATTGCTATGGTCCTATAAAAGTCATTTTTAAATCTCCCATCTTTGGGTTCAATTCAATACTCCTCAATTCTTTAAAATTAAGGTAAAAATTGTTCTAAATGTCCATACCAAAACAAAATAACAATTCAAATAAGGACAATATTTTTCACTCTAGAGAACTAGCTGACTAAACTTCCACCATATTTAGATTATCATTACCTTTCTCATGTACATCATTTTTCTTTTCTTTTCAGATATTTTTTTTTTTACAATAAGCTTTCTAAAACCATATTCTATCTGAAATATCCCCTATTCTTGATCAACCTGGCTTCCTCAATTTCCTGTTTTCAGAACAGCTGGCTTCACTGGATTGGTCTGGGGACAATTTGTAAAGAATCTACCTCAGTTGGAAGCATTTCAGATTAGTCAGACTTCTTGATTGCAAATATAAGGATTTGTAATGAAAAAGGACATAGTCAAAGCAGAGAGAATGAAAAGAAAACAAACTAATAAAGAACCTATTCTATCATAACATTTGAAATTCTGGTATTTGCTGGTATTGGAATATGTTCAAAATACATGAAAGAAATATGTACTGTATTTCATTAAATGGTAATATTTGGAAGTCAACAGAGAAAACAAGATTTCAAATGAAGATATAGAAGGGAACTATGCATGCAAAGCTTTCACAATCTTGGTTTTATCATTTTGTTGCTTAGAACTATTGTACATTGAGAGCTTATGCACTGGAAACAAATTCCTTGTGTGTCCAATCATTAAAGAATTCTATTCTATTCTATTCTATTCTATTCTATTCTATTCTATTCTATTCTATTCTATTCTATTCTATTCTATTCTATTCTATTCTATTCTATTCCACTCCATTCTATTCTATTCCCTCTATTCTATTCTATTCCATTCCATTCCATTCCACTCCACTCCACTCCATTCTATTCTATTTTATTCTATTCTATTCTATTCTTGTCTGAGACATTTATGAAAACAAAGCTACTTTTGCCCTTCCGGTTTGCTAGCTTTCGTTGGCGGCAGGGATTTGCCACTGTGCGATCCCTGCTGCGTTCATCGCTAAGGTTCCCCCGATCCATTTGGATCTGGGGGACACAGCTGCCCTGTAGAGGCAGCGGAAGATAGGGGGATCCGGCAAGGGGTTTGGGGTGCCGCAAACCCCTCCCCAGCTGGCTAAACTCCCTTTCCCGAGGCGGAGGAACGGCGGTCAGCAATGGCCGCCACGAAGAAAGCTGCAGCCGGGTAAGCAAGAGCAGGAGGGAGAGAGCTGAAAGAGAAGTGAAAGTTGCTTCTGGCTGGGACAAGACGGGAGAAAGTTATTTGGAACCTTGAAAGCTGTTAAGTATCCATTGTTCCTTGTGAGAGTTACAAGCTGCGAATACCCTAAAGGGAAAAGTTTTTTTCTTTGTTCGACTCTCCTTCCTAAAGTGACACCGAAAAAAAAAAAAATCTTTTTGGCTGTGAGTGGGAAGGGAGAGTGAAAAAAATCCGAGCAAAATTTGAAAATAAGGAGAAGATTGCCTAGAATTGCAAAGAGTTTAAAAACTTCCAAAAAATATACTTGAAAAGGATTTGTGATTACTTTAACCCCAGAAAGAGAAAGTCAAGAAGAAGAAGGTATCTAAAAGAAACAGCCTGTTTGGATTGTTTGGTGATTTTGGAACCTTTGGAAATTATTTCTGATTAAATCATCTGGGTGGTTGTTTGGAAAAACTTTTTCTCTACACAATGGCATCATCTATGGATGAATTGGAACTTATATATCAAAAATTTGAAAGAGAAAACAAGGAGGTGAAGATGGACTTGGCACTATTTTCCAATACTTAGAAATGGCGGTTTATATTTATGTGAAGCAGAATGAGGATGATGGGGATAAAGAAGAAGGAGAAGCCATCTTTGATGAGAAAAGGACTTTGATTGGAGAAGGAAAAGGCGGAGGTCTTTAAGATCTGGAAAACAGCCCAAAAAGAGAAGAATAAGGTGGAAAAGGGATATTATGTTAAGAAACAACAGAAAGGGGGAAAGCAGAATAAAAGGGAGGTGGGGAGACAAGTGGTTAAAGAGGACAAGGAGAAGAAGAAGCAAGGGAGAAAGGATGGTGGGGAGCAAGATATTAAGAAGCAAAAGTTTTTCAGAGATAATGGATAAGTCTTATTGTTAATGGGTTTCTAGAAGGTACATAAGATTGCATTTTTATATCTGTATTTAGAAGTAATTATAGAAAATTAGAAATAATATGTAGTTTAAAATGTGATAAAATATTTAACATAAACAAGTGAAATTTTGTTAAGAAAAAGGGAGTATTGTAATGAAATATGATCCAAGATTGTGATGTGGGGGGTAATAATCATGGAAAGCACAAGTGTTCCCACAAAGGCATGACATTCAATTGAAATGGATAAAATGTTTAAGATATAAATGATTGTCAATATTAATAATTAGAAGATGGTATATTAGCAAACCTTTTGTGAAATGAGATTTGAAGTAGAAGAAGGAGGAACATTTCAATGAAATATTGAGCTATAATATGTGATGTGGGGGGGAATAATTTTGAAAAAATAGGGCTCTCATAAAAGCATGTGATTTAATTGAAAAGTAATGAGTTAAATATCTAAGATATGAATGAATATCAATATTAATGAATAGATTTGTATTATTTTTGATAATATAGTATAATTTTAGAATGTACCAGACAGAATCCCAATGTAGGTTATGTATTTTATATTAAGTACTATAAATATAGGGGAAAAAGACAAAGGCATCATACTCCATATAGTGTATAGGAGAAGTACTTCTTTTTTTAAAGAAGAAAAATAAATGATTGGCTGGAATAGAACAGACAAAGAATAATAAATATTACGATATGAATTGAGAGGAGATAAAAAATAAAAATGAAATAAAATTGAGAAAATTTAAAGGAGAGGAGAAGTTATATAGAAAATTGAAAATGTTAAGAAGATATGAAATGGTATGTAAAATGAATATGAAATTCAATTTGTGTCTGTACCAAGAGTTTTAACCCGGGACTAAGCAACTTTCAGAAAAGAGATTTTTTATACTTTTATGTTTTGTGTTTATGTGTATTTATGTATTGTTTGTCTTGAAAAAATAAAACTTGTTTGTTCTGTTCTATTCTATTCTATTCTATTCTATTCTATTCTATTCTATTCTATTCTATTCTATTCTATTCTATTCTATTCTATTCTCCATTCTATTCTATTCTATTCTATTCTATTCTATTCCATTCCATTCCATTCCACTCCACTCCACTCCATTCTATTCTATTTTATTCTATTCTATTCTATTCTTGTCTGAGACATTTATGAAAACAAAGCTACTTTTGCCCTTCCGGTTTGCTAGCTTGGCGGTGCAGGCAGGGATTTGCCACTGTGCGATCCCTGCTGCGTCATCGCTAAGTTCCCGATCCATTTGGATCTGGGGGACACAGCTGCCCTGTAGAGGCAGCGGAAGATAGGGGATCCGGCAAGGGGTTTGGGGTGCCGCAAACCCCTCCCCAGCTGGCTAAACTCCCTTTCCCGAGGCGGAGGAACGGCATGGTCAGCAATGGCCGCCACGAAGAAAGCTGCAGCCGGGTAAGCAAGAGCAGGAGGGAGAGAGCTGAAAGAGAAGTGAAAGTTGCTTCTGGCTGGGACAAGACGGAGAAAGTTATTTGGAACCTTGAAAGCTGTTAAGTATCCATTGTTCCTTGTGAGAGTTACAAGCTGCGAATACCCTAAAGGGAAAAGTTTTTTTTTTCTTTGTTCGACTCTCCTTCCTAAAGTGACACCGGAAAAAAAAAAAAATCTTTTTGGCTGTGAGTGGGAAGGGAGAGTGAAAAAAATCCGAGCAAAATTTGAAAATAAGGAGAAGATTGCCTAGAATTGCAAAGAGTTTAAAAACTTCCAAAAATATACTTGAAAAGGATTTGTGATTACTTTAACCCCAGAAAGAGAAAGTCAAGAAGAAGAAGGTATCTAAAAGAAACAGCCTGTTTGGATTGTTTGGTGATTTTGGAACCTTTGGAAATTATTTCTGATTAAATCATCTGGGTGGTTGTTTGGAAAAACTTTTTCTCTACACAATGGCATCATCTATGGATGAATTGGAACTTATATATCAAAAATTTGAAAGAGAAAAACAAGGAGGTGAAGATGGACTTGGCACTATTTTCCAATACTTAGAAATGGCGGTTTATATTTATGTGAAGCAGAATGAGGATGATGGGGATAAAGAAGAAGGAGAAGCCATCTTTGATGAGAAAAGGACTTTGATTGGAGAAGGAAAAGGCGGAGGTCTTTAAGATCTGGAAAACAGCCCAAAAAGAGAAGAATAAGGTGGAAAAGGGATATTATGTTAAGAAACAACAGAAAGGGGGAAAGCAGAATAAAAGGGAGGTGGGGAGACAAGTGGTTAAAGAGGACAAGGAGAAGAAGAAGCAAGGGAGAAAGGATGGTGGGGAGCAAGATATTAAGAAGCAAAAGTTTTTCAGAGATAATGGATAAGTCTTATTGTTAATGGGTTTCTAGAAGGTACATAAGATTGCATTTTTATATCTGTATTTAGAAGTAATTATAGAAAATTAGAAATAATATGTAGTTTAAAATGTGATAAAATATTTAACATAAACAAGTGAAATTTTTGTTAAGAAAAAGGAGTATTGTAATGAAATATGATCCAAGATTGTGATGTGGGGGGTAATAATCATGGAAAGCACAAGTGTTCCCACAAAGGCATGACATTCAATTGAAATGGATAAAATGTTTAAGATATAAATGATTGTCAATATTAATAATTAGAAGATGGTATATTAGCAAACCTTTGTGAAATGAGATTTGAAGTAGAAGAAGGAGGAACATTTCAATGAAATATTGAGCTATAATATGTGATGTGGGGGGAATAATTTTGAAAAATAGGGCTCTCATAAAAGCATGTGATTTAATTGAAAAGTAATGAGTTAAATATCTAAGATATGAATGAATATCAATATTAATGAATAGATTTGTATTATTTTTGATAATATAGTATAATTTTAGAATGTACCAGACAGAATCCCAATGTAGGTTATGTATTTTATATTAAGTACTATAAATATAGGGGAAAAGACAAAGGCATCATACTCCATATAGTGTATAGGAGAAGTACTTCTTTTTTTTTTAAAGAAGAAAAATAAATGATTGGCTGGAATAGAACAGACAAAGAATAATAAATATTACGATATGAATTGAGAGGAGATAAAAAAAAAAATGAAATAAAATTGAGAAAATTTAAAGGAGAGGAGAAGTTATATAGAAAATTGAAAATGTTAAGAAGATATGAAATGGTATGTAAATGAATATGAAATTCAATTTGTGTCTGTACCAAGAGTTTTAACCCGGGACTAAGCAACTTTCAGAAAAGAGATTTTTTATACTTTTATGTTTTGTGTTTATGTGTATTTATGTATTGTTTGTCTTGAAAAATAAAACTTGTTTAAAAAAAAGAAAACAAAGCTACTTTTTAAGCCATTAGTTCTATTCACTTACAGCTTATATTTTAAAAATAGCTGGGGTTTCACTGTTCTGACTGATTTTTCATCTATGCCATACTTCATTATCTTTAACGCTTCTACCACTGTATTCAATGCCACAATACTTATTGTTATATGCAGAAGGATATAACAGAAAGGAAGTGGAGTAAGTGGCTATCCAAACACAGGGATACATTTCTGTCCGTGTGTGCGCACATGCGTGTGCGTATGCGCGCACACACACACACATACACACGGCTCCGTTTTTCAAAAGTCTCCCTTATATTTTCAGAGCTATAACGTTTTGCATAATTTTGTAGGTCCCAATTAATTAACACATGTAGGTTTGGGCATTTTTTCCCTCTATAATATTTTGCCTCTTCTAGTGTCCAGTTGTTAAAATCATAAAATTATTTACCTTTGTTATGTCTTTCAAAAAACAAAAGAAATCTATTTCCCATGTAAAATCCTTTGTTCTTTATAATTAAATTCAAAATCTTATTGTAAAATTTTGCTATAAGTATAAGCTTCTCAAAATACAACTCTCAACTAAAAATAAGAATCCTTATTTTTCTCTATCTGTTCTTTTAAAATTGTGCTCTTCTTTTTACTTTCCTCCCTCTCTCCCTCTCTTTTATAAAAGCAAATACAAGATAGTGTTTGCAGTCCTTCTATCTCTAAACATGGCACATTTGTCATAGTTGTTGCCTGTCAAAGTTCAGAAAGCACTATTATGGTAGTAAGTATCTCCTCTGAGAAACTGTGAACCCATTACAAGTTAAGCTCATAGTCTCTACCTAGCAGCCTCACAGTAATGTCTTGGGGAAACAACAACAACCCAATAGTTTTGTATAGCTGCTACCATTCAAGCCAGACCATCAGGCTACTTGGAATTTGTAGTTCCCATGATGGATCTTTTCACCTGAATAATTGTCAAAACCATGTGCAGCAACATCCTAGGATTTATGGAACTACATTTTTCACAAAGGTTGATGATCCTACCAGAATGTCAGATTCCTTGGGAAATACTTGGCAAATATTCACCCATTGATCTCTGTCTACTAGACAGTTGCTAAAAGGCATAGAAAAGCTGAAATTCACAAAAACAGTCCTGTTATATTAGGTCTGGATGTAAATTAGGTTAGTCCAATCTGAAGGAAGGAAGGAAGGAAGGAAGGAAGGAAGGAAGGAAGGAAGGAAGGAGGGAGGGAGGAGGGAGGGAGGAGGAAGGAAGGAAGGAAGGAAGAAGGAAGGAAGGAAGAAAGAAAGAAAGAAAGAAAGAAAGAAAGAAAGAAAGAAAGAAAGAAAGAAAGAAAGAAAGAAAGAAAGAAAGAAAGAAAGAGAGAGAGAGGGAAGGAAGGAATGATATGAAGGAAGGAAGGAAGGAAGGAAGGAAGGAAGGAAGGAAGGACCTGGTTTGCGTCTAATACTCAGCAATTACATTATATTGCCTTTCAATAACAACTTTTAATTTACCTTCTTTGGATAACAGTATTTTTGCCTGGATAATAGTACTGTTTCAGGAATAAAACTGTAGTCTATATTGCACAAATTCATTATTCACTCTCTGAAAAAAAAATCCTTTTATTTGTCCTGTTGCTACTAGTAATCATTATTACTTGAACTTCAGTTGCAGGATACTAAAAGAAAAGAATTTATTCTGAGTAAATTATCAAAACCTCTATCTCTTTTTAGTTAATTTATCATAAATAATTAAAATATATGCTCATTTCTTTTTTTCTTATACCAAAAATAGGTTAACATATTATTTCGATTTAATTTCTCTTCTTTCACCTTCTCTAACAATTAAAAATGTGTTCTTCTGGATGCAGTATTTGAGACTATTGATATATTATATTGATAATATATATTTTTAGTTAAAATACTATGACACCATAGAGGCAAAAGATTTTATATAGTGAAAATGGGAAAAATGTTTTCCACTAAGGTTGGATCTGGCACAAGGTAGCACATAGACACATAGATGATTTTGCACACGCGCACATACACACACCCACACACTTTATCTGAGGGAAAACTTTATTTCAGATTTTTGAAATCTTTGCCTAGGCCAATTCAGTTTTCATAGGTTGTTTTGATTATAGTCAAGGGCATGACTATATGGGCCATGTGTCTTCTGCCACATCAAATTGCAGGTTTTTTTTAAGCAAAGGATTTGCCTGACTGTGCCTCTCTACTCCAGTCATCTGTAGAGAGTCTCAGTTATCCCAGTCATGCTTGTTATTGTCCCAAGGGTGTTTTATTTTCTGGAGGCAACTGGACTTTCTTGTTTTTTCTTTGAAGACGTTTCACTTCTCCTCCAAGAAGCTTCTTCAGCTCTGACAGGATGGTGGGGAATGGAAGCTGTCTGCAAGGAATATACTATCCTGTCAGAGCTGAAGAAGCTTCTTGGAGGAGAAGCGAAAGGTTTTCAAAGAAAAACCCAAGAAAGTCCAGTTTCCAGGAGCAAAAAGCACCTTTGGGACTTTCCTCTAGTCTTGACCATATTTTGCTGTGAGGATGGCTAACAGATTGGCAAAAAAATTAACACCAACAGGAACACTTAGTTATTGACTATTCCTGCTACACAATTGATCATCTGGGCTCTTAAAAAAAAATGACAGGGGTCCCCAAGCCAAATAAATCATGGCCTAAGTTTTTTTACAATAGTCTAGAATGTACTTCATTTGGTATATTTGACATTTTCCACAATATGGTAGAATTAGTTGAGTTTTCATCAAGATTTTCTACAGCAAAGACTCCAAGTTTCCTAGGTCCTCACAGCCAGTTTAGATCTTTACAAACTCCCAAACTTTATGTTTCTGTGAGAAATCTGAAATATTTTTATGGATAGTTCCTCCCATGTTGCCACATCACTTTAATCTTATTCTACGCTGCTTCATGTTTTCAGATTTTGCAGCAAAACTTGATCCCGGTGCTACTTTGCTAGGGCAGTAAAAAAGAAAAATAACTGATATTTTTGTAACATCATTTTAAATACATATTTAAGAGTTTGTGCATATCAATGAAATCATGTTCCTATCCACATGTAAGCAGGAGATATGGTTCCAAAAATGGAAGAAGATGGGAGATTTGCATCATAATAGCAACTGAAGGTACACTTTGTCCAATTAACAGTAAAGCAAAATAAATTTAATGCACAATTCAGGAGCAGAGGCTCCAAATTGGATTGATTCATTATATATATATATATATATATATATATATATATATATATATATATATATATATATATATATATACCATTTCTATGCAAATTTCATACCTCCATGGAAAGGAGAAGCTGTTAAGAAATGCTCTTCAAAGGAAACTACTCCCCGAGTGCTCTTTTCCCAGGCTTCAAATATACAGTATACTTGCTTACTTCTGGTCTTATGTGAATTTTAATTACTAGGAAACTCACCCTCTATATGTAACAGCCTGCAGGCAATTCCAAGTTCTTTGTACCTTTTATGAACTCATTTCTTTTATAAAGAGATTTGGGTCATGATTTTTGCTGACATTTTTTCCGTGCCATGTTTCTTTAAAATCTCATGACAAGAACAATAAAATCAGTTCCCCTTTCTTTATCCTTGCACTTTATTTTCTAGCCTCCAGCTCACTGTGGTCAGTAGTGATTAACAGAAACAGAAAATGAGATCCCATTCACAGATGCAAACTGCTGGTTCTATTTTGAGTATATTTTTTCAGGCTTAGCTAATGTCTCCATATTCCTTTTGGATAGATTCATGTAACCATCCAAAAAGTTTCATTTACTTCATTTTCCTGCCCATCTGCTGGAAATCCTACTAAATCCTAACTTACATCACACTGAATCCCCAATATGCCATGAATGTGGGTGATGTCATAGCATAAGACTTAGGAGTGACTTGGTTACTGCCGCAATCAATATCTCTTGGGATCATAACCAGCATGGTGGAGGTGGTAATCCTGACTAATATATCATTTTATAAAATGGAGAGATTTTACTTTCTGCAGTTAAGAAAAGGAAGTAGATTGGTATAATACTGGAGCTTGTGTGTACGTGACCGGTAGAATACTGAAAGGAGAATAGAATAATAAAAGTGCAGCATTGGAAGGGAAACTGCTGAGGCCATCAAATGAAACTTAGTGTGGAGGCTTAAATCAATGCATCCATGAGAGATGAGTACTTAACATCTCCTTGAACACATCTAGTGGAATGGAGCTTACTTTGATAATTCATTTTCACTAACATCTTGTTAGGTTTTTTTTCCCCATCCTGTAAATTTATGTTAGTTATTCTGTGTTCTACCCTTGAGGATGATGAAAACAGACTAATATAACATATAACACATATTATAATATAATAGTTATTTGAGGAGTCTAATCAAATCAATTTTCAATCTGGCAATGCTTAGATTCAGTTTCAAAAAGATGGGGTATTTTTTAGCACCTTGGGATGTAGTACTTGTCTACTGCTACTTAAAGCAGCAACTTCTTTTGCCAGGATCATGCAACCAATGTAGAGGCCGCATTGTGCTTCTATGTATTTGCTATTGTACTCAGTCTTGAGTCATATGCAGATCTAATAGACATTGTCTCCTTTTCATCCAATCATTAACATAAAGGTTGAAGAAAACAGGACATGGCACTTATGCCACTGTATGTGATATTTACATTCTACTTTAACAAATAAACATTGATGAACAAATCTCACTTACGTATTGTAGTAACCAGTCCATATTTAATTGGCCAATCAGAATGTCATAGACTATATCATTAATGTTTTGCTGAAATCAAAGTATAGTCTATCCACTGTATTCTCATGCAGCACAGATGCTTCTTCAAATACACAGGTAGTCCTGGACTTTTGACAGTGATTGAGTCTGGAATTATGGATGTGAGCCATGTTGCTTGTTAAAATTGGTTGACCGGGCCCAATTTTATGAGCCTTTTTGCAGTAAATCACGATTGTTAATGAAGATAGAGATAGTTAAGCAAATCAATGCCCACAATGGGTGGGGTTTTTTTTTGCCAAACCTGAAAGTAAATACTGATTTCCAGGGGAAAAACATTATAAATCACAGTCAGATAATTGCAGGGACACTGTAAATGGTTGCAAATGTGGGCTGTTTGCCACGAGCCCATAGGTTCCCATGACCATTGGAAGCAGGGGTTACTGGAACTTCAAATTCAGGTCATAAGTAGTCCTGGGGACTGGTCATAAGTTGAGGGCTACCTGTAGTCTTGCATGCTGTAAAAAGAACTATCTTAGCAAAGCGAGAATCTATTTTGTGTTTTTTTGTTATACGTTTTTAAAATTTAACTTAAAATTTTATCAAATAAATAGTGTTTGGTGCTCCATACAGAGGCTCATACCACAGTCCCATCCACCCTCTGAGAAAGATTCCATGATTAGTAGTAAAATTGATATGTGAAAACACATGAAAATACACAAAAAAAATGAAAGAAAAGGGGAAAATGTAAAAATAAAAAGAGATTCGATTTTGCGGAGCGATCCTTAGAAATGCTAATATATTTCATGGTTGCTGTGCTGTTTGCAGTCATATCAGATGTTGATCAATGTTAATGCAAATGGAAAAAAATTAAAAAGTGAAGAAGCCATAAAATGTGTGTGTCTCCCAGAACTTTCTAAATGTACCTTCTAATCTACAACAACTATTTTCATGCCAGTATTTTCTTTGCTTGCTTCTGATAATTTGTAACTCTGTCCTCTGCTCCAAATATGGTACGCTCTGGATTACTACATGCTTAAGCTGAGGCCAAGCCTTTTTAGAAGGCTGTATCTGATCCCTATTTTTGTCATTCTGACTGACTCTTCTGAGTTTGAGGGGGAAAATTGAAGAAGGGAAGGAGTGCTTGATGAGGAACAGCACCAGCAGAACATCTGACTGAAGACTGCTCCTAATGATAGAAAATATCCCAAAGAAGAAGATTGGCTGGAGGGGAGAGGAAGCTGGTCCCCTCCATCCTTAATAAAATTTTCTCAGTTCATTAGCAAATGTCATGCCTAATTTTCTTGAATTGTTATATAATGCTATCATTTATTTCTTTCACAAATCTATATTAATTTGATATGAAAGTCATTTGGTGAGTAGGTTAAGGCATCAGGCTAGAAACCTGGAGACTGTGAGTTCTAATCCCGTTTTAGGCACAAAGCCAATTAGGTGACCTTAGGCCAGTCACTTTCTCTCAGCTCTAGGAAGGAGGCAATGGCATGGCACTTCTGAAAAATCAATCTTGCCAAAAAACCCCTGCAGGGACCTGTTCAGGCAGACTCCAAGAATAAAAAAAACCTGAACGGCAGGGGGAAAAAACCATATACAAAAATGCATTGGTAGTGTCACAAAACTGCATTCCCTTTACCAAAAAAACTTGCTTTAGTGAACAGGACAACATTTATTTACTTAACTTATACTCCACTACAATCAGAGTACTCTTGACAACTCACAAAATAGGAGGTTACAACATAAAAAAACTGAAAGATAAGACAATCAAAACACAGGCAAAGTTTGTTACATCCTTTATCCATTGAAGCTTTCTGCTTGAAACTTCACAAAAGCACTTAATTTTTTTAATTAAGTTATTTGTCAAGCGATTATAAGATAACAGGTATAAGTATAAACATAGTTATGAATACATGAAATGGATACATATAAGAAAAAAACAGTAGGACAGGGATGGTAGGCATGTTGGTGTGCTTATGCATATCTCCTACAGACCTCTTAGGAAAGAGGTGAGGTCAATAGTAGACAGTCTAAGGTTAAAGTTTTGGGGGTTTGGGGAAGAAACCACAGAATCAGGTAGAGTATTCCAGACATTGACGACTGTTGCTAATGTCATATTTCTTGCAATAAAGTTTGGTGCGGTTTACCTTGAGTTTGTATCTATTGTGTGCTCTTGTATTGTTATGGTTGAAGTTGAAGTATTCATTGACAGGTAAGATATTGCAACATATAATTTTATGTATTATACTTAGATTGGACCGAAGGTGGCATAGTTCTAGGTTTTCTAAATCTAGAATTTCAAGTCTGGTGGCATAAGTTATTCTACAACGAATAGAGGAGTAGAGAACTCTTGTGAAATATTTCTGGACTTTCTCCACTGCATTAATATCAGATACGTAATGCGGGTTTCAGACTGATGAGCTGTATTCAAGTATTGGTCTAGCAAAAGTTTTGTATGCTCTAGTTCGTAGTGTGATATTGCCGGAGAAAAAGCTACGCAGGATTAGGTTAACAACTCTTAATGCCTTTTTAGCTATGTAATTACAGTCGCTCTAGCACTTAGATCATTAGAGATGAGTACTCCAAGGTTCTTGACAGAGTTTGGATCATCAACAAGGACTTGACTATTCAGCTTGTATTTTATTTTCTGATTTTTTTTTGCCAATATGTAAGACAGAGCATTTATTTGTTGAGATTTGAAGTTGCCATTTGTTTGACCATTCTGACACATAGTCAAGGTCTTTTTGAAGGATAGCATATTGTCGGTGGTGTTGAATAACTTAACATCATCAGTGAAAAGAACGCAGTTGCTCTTAATATGATCACAGAGGCAGGGGTAGGATTCAAATTTTTAACAACCGGTTCTGTGGGTGTGGCTTAGGTGATGGGCGTGGCTTGGTGGTCATGTGACTGGGTAGACATGGCTTGGTGGTCATATTATTGGCTGGGTGTGGCCAACTCAATATCACTCACATCAAGGCAGACATCTCCTCGCCTGGCCTCTCATGACTGTGGGGATGCTGCAACAGCCATAAATGTGAAAAATGGTCATAAGTCACTTTTTTCAGTGCCATTGTAACTTTGAATGGTCACTCCACACAAGCAAAGTACCAGCAAAGGAGAGGGGGAAATTCCAGAGACGTTCCTGAGACAAGAAGTCTAGTCCTGCCAAGAATGTAATAAGGGTTAATGGAGAGGCAGTTTCTGTAAGCAACACCAGAATGTTTCCTTCCTGCCTTCCTTACAGGATTAGGCCAGTAATTTCTTCTAACAACCGGTTCTCCGAACTGCTTAGAATGTTAACAACTGGTTCTAGCGAATAGGTGCGAACTGGTAGAATCCCACCCCTGCACATAGGTCATTAATGTAGAGTAGGAAGAGAATTGGTCCTAGAACACTGCCTTGGGGGACATCACTGTTGACAGGTACATAATTTGATAGGATGCTCCCAATTTTGACCATTTGTTGTCTGTTTGACAGGAATGCTTGTATCCAGTTATGCTAGTGTCTGGAGATACCATAAAATTTTAGTTTTAGGAGTAGTTTGTCATGTACCACTGAATCCAAGGCTTTACAGAAGTTTATGTAAATTGCGTCAATTGCTTTGCCCTGATCGAGTTATGTAGTCCATATGTTTTTGCAGTGTAAGAGTTGCAGATTGCAGGATAGTTTTTTTCTGAAACCAGATTGTTTATTGGAGAGTAGGTTGTTTGTCTCTAAGTGGAGGATAATGGATTGGTTAATAATTGATTCCATGACTTTACAGGTGACACAGCATAAGGAGATTGGTCTGTAATTTTCAACTAGGCTGGGGTCTCCCTTTTTGAAGATGGGGATGACCATAGCTTGTGACCATAGTTTTGGCAAGGAGCTGGACCTGAAAGATTTCCCAAAGATTATGCTTAGAGGTTCTGCTATGGCAGTGGATAGCTTTTTTAAGAAGTAGGCACATATTCCGTCTAGTACAATAGGTAGAGATGGTTTTAGATTGCATAGTGCTTTTTCAGCATAGTCTTCTGTACAATTGATATGTATTAGATCATTGTAGTTGTCTGTAGTTCGACTAGGAAATACTGGGCCTGATCCATTGCTGTTTACAAATACTGAGCCAAGGAGTGTGTTGGCTTTAATGGTGTCATCATTGCAGAGTAAAAAGGGGAACTAAGTATTTTAATAATTTGCTCAGGACATAAAAGGACCAGTATGGAAACTGCTGGAGCATCTGTGATCTCCAAACTAATCACTTTCCTGTTTCTCACAGCTAGCTACTTCATCTAGAATGCCTGTTTCACAAAAAGCAAGGCCTTGCATTCTGTCAGATTTCTTTGTTATATTAGACAGAAAAATTTGTAAACCTTTCTCTCTGTCTCTGTCCTTCACCCACTCTCAACCTCCTAACACCGCTCTACATGGAAATTTCTCCCTTTTCTTAGGATCCGTATTTTTCATTATAGGCAACTATGTTTTCTGCCCCCATGGTTTCATCCATTCTGTTTACTGCACCCCCATTTCCATGGATTCCTTCTTCTCCTTCCCATGTTTCCATACACTTAATTGTTATTGTTAAACATATTGTGCAAGATTGCCCATGACATGCATTCTCTGGTTCCCTAGAAGATTTGCACGAAAGAACGCCAGAGGCGATCACCTGGATAGCTGAATTGGATATTCAGTTATGAAGCCACTGTGATACCCCCCCCCCCACATAAAAGTTTTACTTATAATTACATGTACAATGTATATCTGTTTATTTTACTTCTGTCCTGTTCTCATCATATGCTAAATAATAATAATAATCCACTTTATTTCTCCTTTTCCAGGGGTGGGATTCTACCAGTTCGCACCTATTCGCTAGAATCGGTTGTTAACATTCTAAGCAGTTTGGAGAACCGGTTGTTAGAAGAAATTACTGGCCTAATCCTGTAAGGAAGGCAGGAAGGAAATATTCTGGTGTTGCTTACAGAAACTGCCTCTCCGTTAACCCTTATTACATTCTTGGCAGGAGTAGACTTCCTGTCTCAGGAACATCTCTGGAATTTTCCCCTCTCCTTTGCTGGTACTTTGCTTGCGTGGAGTGACCATTCAAAGTTACAGTGGCACTGAAAAAAGTGACTTATGACCATTTTTCACACTTATGACTGTTGCAGCATCCCCACAGTCATGAGAGGCCAGGCGAGGAGATATGTGGCTCGATGTGAGTGATATTGAGTTGGCCACACCCAGCTAATAACATGACCACCAAGCCACGCCCACCAACTTAGCCACACCCACAGAACCGGTTGTTAAAAAAATAGAATCCCACCCCTGCCCTTTTCCCTTTCTCCTTTTTGGGAGGTTTATAACATACATTCACAACCTGAAGACTGGGTTTCCCTCTCTCTGGGTAGCCAATTCAAGAATCCCTCCCCCCCCGCCCAATTGCAATAGATGTGGACACTGCAGCATAGCAGGCAAAAGAATTATATGCAACAGGGAGGTTCATACTAAATTAACAGCAAGCCTTTCTGCCCATCCTTAAGCCCTTCAAAAGCAATAACAGCATGAAATGAGTTCTCCCCGTCGCCAGTCCCTGTCTTGTATTTATCCCCTCTATTCCCAGTAACTGTACTTCCCTGACTTCAGACACAGCACACAGAATGAATATGGCAAACCTTGAAACAGCCTTAAATCAATATTTATATGGCTTTATTGTATATTGTTTAAAACTTAATCTACAAACACACCATTTGTCCTATAGCAAACATGACAGGGTTAGAGGAACAAAGCAAAAAGAGAGACTCTGGTGACAGAGAAAAAGGAAAACCAGGTTCAGTGTATTCGTGCTGGCTTCTCTTTCATATGGAATTAATGGTGGTTTAATGGGGTATGAAAGAATGTTTTACTGGAAACAATGAGGAACAATTGTCTAGCTCACGTTTCATTTCACAGGTCATTATTGCATTAAGAAGTAAATCGACCAAGTCCGGTAAATAACAGTCTGGGTATTGCTGAAAGCTTCAAACCAAACAATCTTACAGTTTTCACCTAATATCTCTGTCATTTTTAACCCTTACAGAGATCAGCTGCAGGCTAAACAATTATTATCTTCACTCACCCCTGGCAGGTAAGCATTATTCATTTTACCTTCTCTAGCAAGCCCCACCAGGCAAAGAGTTTTGCATTGTTGTTTTGTTTATTAGACAGGCTAGCCAACTGTTTATCTGGTGGCCTTGAAAAACAACACAACTTTTAGTGAGTGCTGCAGGCATCTTTAAACGGGCTGCTTCCTCTGCAAAATTAATTGTTGCAAAACACAGCACTTCTTCTGTGTCAAGTACTGCGCACTGACACTCAGCAGTTTGTCTTCGTTATGGATATGCCAGGGAAATTTAGGGCAATGCCATTCTTCAAGTTCACATGCAAATCCTGTAAAGAGTGAGGCTTATACACTCTTGAGAAGGCCGACCTTGTTACTTACTTAATTTTCATCTGGGAACTATAAAGTCTAGCTGTCCTGTCTCCCATCTCTCAATGTATAAGCAATTACTGTACTGTTCTTTGAACAACATCAGTCAAATAGATTAATCTTAAATTCTTCTGAGTTCTCTTTTTCACCCTATTTAAAATTCATTTCTGACACATCCTTATGAATTCAGAACAGATGTCTAGAATTTAAGAATTATTTCCATTCACATGTTATAACTTTTCAGGAGGAATTCTTTCTGCTAAATCCATTCTCTTCATTTTTCAAACATCCATCTTATCTCTCAGTTATCTCACAGTCCAAGGAACCAGAACACCGCTCAAAGCTGGCTGAAAATTAGTGACCCCTATGACAAATTAAGGGTAATTGTATGTTGTTTTTTCTTTCAAACGTACATTTTAAAATTCTTACTTTGAATTTATTATGTGCCATTAAGTGATTTTTCAACTCCTACCAACCACATAGATAGATTTTCTCTGTGACAATCTTTCCCTAACCTGTTCTTTCAGGT
This sequence comes from Notechis scutatus, assembly GCF_049901735.1. Lineage (NCBI taxonomy): Eukaryota > Metazoa > Chordata > Lepidosauria > Squamata > Elapidae > Notechis > Notechis scutatus. Next base: position 157,674,853 of record NC_142009.1, read on the forward strand.
CCAGTTTGAATGGACATATAGTTTTTAATATCCATGCAGTGTATAAAAAGGTCCTTGGAGGGTTTTATATGTAAGAAGTCCTTGACATACAACATTTGTTTAGTATCCATTTGAAGTTACAACGGCACTGAAAAAAGTGACTTAGGAGCATTTTTCATACTTATGGCTTTTGCAGCATCCCCATGGTCACATGATCAAAAATCAGATGCTCAGCAACTGGCATGTATTTATGACGGTTGCGGTATCCCAGGGTTATGTGATCAGCTTTTGTAACCTTCTCACAAGCAATGTCAATGGGGAAGTCAGATTCACTTAACAACTGTGCTACTAAATTAACACCTGCGATGATTCACTCAATAACTGTGGCAAGTAAGATTGTAAAATGGAGCAAAACTCACCGAACAACTGTCTTGCTTAGCAATGGAAAGTTTGAGCTCAACTGTGTTCGTAAGTCAAGGACTGCCTGTAGGTGGGGGGTTAGCAGCCTTTTCCGTGATAATACAGAAGCATTCTGGAAAATGTTTTTAACTTCCCTGCAGGCCCCCTTGTTCAAAAATTAACTTTTCTTTTGTGTATTAGAGGATATTGCTCCTCAAAATTATTCTGGTTTTTCTAACATTGTATTGTGTTGATTTGGTTGGTTGGTTGGTTATGATAGTAGGGGGAGGAAATCTAGTTAATATCTCTTTCCTGTTCTAACACTTCTCAAGGTACATATAAAACAGTCATGATAGCAGGAAAACAGGAAAAAACTTCAGTTGCTCTTAGCTCCACTATGTATTGTAGACCATACCAAGAATCAACTTCACAGGGAAACTAAGTCTACTTTTATGGAGAAGGGCTATAATGAAAAAATGTTACCAGTCTGATTGTGCTATACTTCTTGCGTTTTATATTCATGTGAATATGAAGATTTCTGTCTGAGTCTCTTTGCCATATTTTCTGTCTGTTTTTGGATTTAAGATTTGCTTTTCCCTTCATTGCTCTGGTAACTGTACTTATCCTCAGTATCTCCATCAGTGTCACCTTGTTTATGCTCTACAATTGCTTTACACAGATAAAGAAAGCACATCCCCAACTCAGGAGTATAGATCAGTAGTTATCAGGAAAGGACATTTTCTTGTATGGTGTTATTTTTCATTATCTCAACATTTCACCAAAGAGTTATCATATAATATGCAGCATAAAAATCGATGCCCCCAATTAAAGCTTGATACATATAAAAAGTTAACTAATATACCAGAAAAGAAAAATATGGTGATAAAGCATCTCATTTGTTTTCAGAATTGAACTTCCAGGAATGAATACTTTGGGATTCACCAAAAAGTAGTGCAGCCGTTAAGGGATATATTATAAAGCACTTCTATAAATGATGGGTCATTAAAATTCAGGAGATATGATTCCTGTCCATGCTTGAAAATGAGAACCCAATAAACAAAGAGGTTTCCAAGATGTACAAGTACATTTGAGATAGAGGTGGATGATCAATTTCTTCTTCTTTTAAAAAAAAGGTTTTTACTAATGACACTGATTATAGCTTTTACTAATGACACTGATTATTAGCTCAATGTCAAATCCTTCTAAGGGATTTTCTCAATAACTTCCATATATGTCCTTTTCTAGAAAACTCTTCTGGAAATTCTTAAAATGGCAAAGATGGTTGTTTTCTGATGACAAATCAAGAAACTTATAGCCTGATATGTGCATGAACATAAAGAGTGATTAAACCTGCCTTTAAAGATGTATTTGATGGACCTTGGTGTCTGACTTTGACTTGTGATTCATAATCAGGTCAACAAAAGTAGGGGGTAAGATCATGTCTGTGCAACACAGTGAATTAATCAGCCCTCTAAGCAGCCTCTAAGACAGATCTGTAGAGAAATGCCTTTCCTGGAAGACATTAGATGTTTTATTTAAAGATTGAACATTTTGTTTAAAGATTAAAGTTCTTTTTGTGCTTAATCGCTTTCCAGGGCAAGATGGAAAATGGGATTAATTACAGTCTCCTGCATTAAGCTCCTATCCAGCAGAAGTCACAAACGATGTAACTTTTCTGCAAAATGGCCACCATCATGAACAGCAGGCTCCAGAGATACTAATTGTAATTAAAGAGTTTATCTGGAGTCGCAGCACAGTCTTAATCAGGATGTCAACCGAGCCTCACTGCATGCACTTACAGCACATGGCTGTATAACAAAATAGCTCTTTTGAAAAGGCAGTTTACTCTAAAAAGTCTGAGCAGGACTTGATGCCGGCGGGCCTACCATTCTCTGTGGGATTCACACAAAATCTTATTAGGTCAATTGTTTAGAAAGCATCTCTCATTAAGGGATTTCAAAACGCTTGTGAAAAGTGAATAAAATTACCTTGCTCTATTGAAGAATAAATGTGGACCGGGCTGCCATTAATACATATAAAGGTTATGTTGAATTAAGTTACTTGCCCTGGAACTAGGAGAGACATATACAATTGGAAACTGTACCCCTGAGACAAAGAGTCTAAATTCTTTATTGTCATACTGCCATCTTTCTGGAATAAAGATACCAAGTATATATCCAGGAATAATTGTCTTCAAATGCCCACAGTAGCACTGGATTCCTTTTAAGTTCCTCTCTCTCACACATATAAAATTATTCAGTATTGTTGTCTACCCATGACTAACAACTTACCAGCATCCTGGCATGCTTGTTCCCAATCCAATTCTGATTTTTGGAAAACTGATACAGGTGAATCCAATCCTAGAGCACTTCCATCCAAATCTTTGAAAAGAGCTTTCCTTGAGCTCCCACATATCGCATTACCAGATGAGCCAAGTATTGATTCATTTATTCTGACAAGAAAGGTAGAAAAATGAGACACAAGGAACATATCAAACACACCAATTACTGATATACATGTAAGTTAAATAGGAGACAGCATAATAGTGATAAAGAAAAGGTCTCCCCTGTCCAGATGTCTGACTCTAGGGCAGCGGTCTGCAACCATAAACACTCAAAGAGCCATTTGGGCCTGTTTCCCACAGAAAAGAAAACACCGGGAGCCAATAATTTAACAACTGGTGTGACTGGGTGGGTGTGGCCAACTCGATGTCACTCCCTCCCACCCAGTCACATCCTGCTCTGGAATAGGAAGCGAGTCTCCATCCCCTGCCATCACCTTTCTCAGGCCAGGTGAGGAGTGACGGGGAGGAGAGGTGCCAGCCTGTGGTGGGATCAGCCGACAGGGAGCCGCAGCAGAGGACCACAAGACCCGCATGTGGCTCCAGAGCCGCAGGTTGCAGACCCCTGCTCATCTCTGTTTCTTAGCCGAGGGAGCCATCATTGTCCAAAGACGCTTCCAGGGTCATGTGGCCAGCATGACTATACACTGAGGCATAATGCAATGATATATTTTGTTTGGAAAACTGTTTAATCCATTACTTGATGTTTGTATGTACACTATGAGATTATGCATATTCTATTCTATTCTGTATTCTTTTAACTGGAGCTGAAATAAGAAAAAACAAGAAGAAAAAACAAGAAGTAGGAGAAAGCAACTCTAAGAAAAACAAATCACCAATGGTTTTACAGATTATAAATATGTCAAACAAAATATTGTGGAAATCTCAGCAAGAGTTATCCAAAGTGAGTTAGTTATAAGTGATTGTAAGTGTACCTCATTTGCAGTGGATGAAAATGGAACATATTTTGTTCCCTGATATGGAACATTCTGGTCTGCTCAGATGTGATCAGATGCAAGATGCCTCCGTATCCTGGATTTGTCATGATGCAGATGTCTTGGTCATCAGTATAGCAACTCTTTTTAAAACCATCGAAGATTATATCTGATAAAGGGAAAGTAAAAACACTGTAGGAAAATGGCAGCACCCAACTAATTTACATAGAGAACCAGTTTGGTCTAGTGGTTAACTTTAGAAAGTAGAAGACTGTAAATTTTAGTGGTATAATCTTGCTACTTTAATTGTTGATAGCACTGTTTTTCACTTTTTTGACACTTTTTTAAAAAGGTCAACTAGAAGTAGAAATTAGAGGTAAAATTTGTTTAACATCACCTAGGTTTGCAACCCCCCCCCCCTTTTTAAATAAAAGATTCATGTTTTAGGATTCAGTTAAAGTTCTCATTGACTCCTGTGAGAAATTTATGTCTTGGGGGCTTACTGAATTGATACTTCAATGTTCTGTCTAAAATTATTCAAAATGTCTTCATTTCTGTTTTCAGGAGAAAATCTTTAGCAAAATAAACAGTTGTGTCAGTTTTCCTTCTATTTCTTAGAAGGACAGGAGAAACTAGTAGTTGTATATAGATACCATGCTAAAAACATGGTTTAGTTCAAAAGTAACCATGTCCTCCGTCTGTTCTAAACACCAGATCTCATCAGCTCCAACTGTCATGGCAAATAATTTGAAGAGTTGTAGTTCCAAAGTTCTAAAGAGAGCCCATTTCTATCCCTATTTTAACAAGACATGAACAAGGAAAAATTAATGGCATCAGGCCATGAATTTCTCTTTTACTTTCTTACCTTTCCTACAGAGCCAAAGAGGAATTATGGTTAACTACAGCAAGCAATGTCAACTTGGCCTATAATTAATTGTATTTAGCTACAATTATGGATAATTTAAGCAACCCAATATGTTGCCATGATTAAACAAGCCGGTTATTTTAAAGTGAATTATTTAAAATTAACATTTTTTTCTTTTACTTTTTTTTCTTCTTAATGGTTTTTCCTCAAGGACAGGGTCCATTTTTTGGATCAATCAAGTGTTGATCCATTGATTGGGACAGGAATTGATTTATTTTGTCACTCAAGGTTACGTCATGGGATGCGAAGAGTGACTAGCCCAGAGTCACCCAGGCAGTTTTCACAGTCTCCTCATTTCCAGCCTGATGACTTAACTAGACAAAACTGGCTCTCTTAACAATATTTCATATTAATCATGTTAATTTGTCTTGGGGAGAGTATGCAAAGCCACATCCCCATTTATTCATGTTAGATCAGATTAATCTAGTATGTACAAACTAGTGAATATATAATATGTTCATAGATTCTCCTGCTACCCATGAGATTGGGTAAACACACACACAAACACACAGAGACACACAACCATTTTCATCAGAAGGATATAGACAGATTTATTTGGGTTTTTTTTCCATTTAAATGAGTCTTTTCTTCCATAACCATTTTACAGTGAGAAACATTGTTATTACATAATTGTATATTTTATGGGACAAATTCTTGGTCCCTCAACTACAACTACTTTTTCTTTTTTTGCTTGGTGTCATTTTAAAAAAATCTTAACAATTTTCTGTTGATTATTTTAGAAAAAGTATACATACGTATCTTGAAACAGAGCAAAATTGTCACAAAGTCATGTATTTTGACCTAAGACTGTATTAAAGTTTGGATTTAGATACAATAGTATACAAAATCAGGATCAGCTGCTTTTGAAATTAGACCATTTCTAAAAATATTCACAGGACTGGGCCTTGGTCAGTTATAATCTGCAGCACCATAATAAAGTTTTTTTTTTTTTAAATAAAATATGTGAGGTTCCTAAAAATTCTTTAAATAACATTTTAACATCCAAGCACCATTTGTAGTTCCAGGATTTAATATTGTATGTATTATTTCACTATTTATTAGACCACATTGTTTATTAGCTCTTAAAGTACTAACCTTGTAGAGTTGTGACTCCCATAACTATTGAATAGTTTCTTATTTTATGCCATGGAGCATCAGGCCACCAATTACAGTCCAAAGTAAAAGATGGCCATAACATGCCAATTCGGCCCCTCCAGGGATTACGTGGAGCTCGATCTGTAATTGTCACATTGGCTGAAAGAGGCTGGATTCTGTCTTTGATGCAATCAAAGGAAGTGCTAGTACCCACAAAGACAGAGTTTCTTAGTTTCAGATGCTGTTTTTTCTGGTGACAGTGAAGCTTAGCAGATGGTCCATAAAGTACTGGCAAGAGTCCTACAACATTGTCCACCAATATCACCTTTTCAACTACTACACTTCCTACAAGATGAAACATTATCCCATAGTCATAGTTTTTGTAAGACAAAAAGCCTGTAATTTTAGTACAGTTTGGAAAGCCATCTCCTTTATATAAATGAACCCCATGAAGGCTTGAATGAGCTACATTGCCACTGTAAAGATCCTCTGCTGAGAAACATTCTTGACCTTTGATATGAAAGGCTATCCGTTCCGAACCAGCCACACTATTATTATGTAACATAACACTTTCTACTGCATTTGTTTTGATGCCAGCAATCCAGAACTTCGAGGTCCCTGGTTGTTTGATTAAGACAACAAGATTGCTGATGAGTTTATGATTTTGGCCTTCTAAATGTATACCATGCCCAATTGTATTGAATATCACATTATCACGTAGCAAGAGCCCACTACTTGTAATGGCTTGAATACCAACTCCACAGCTGTGATGGATGCTGGAGGAAATTATAAAAGACTTGAGGGATGAATTTGTGATGTCAACTGATGGAGATTGTGAAGATCCAAGGTTCAAAATTTCAACATTTGAAAGTTGAAGCACACCTGCAAGATGGGAGAATGACACCTTTAAGAATCAGGATTTGTGGGGGAGAGGTTGGGGAGGTACAGGATAACCTTCTATGCCTTGAAAAATAGAAACAATGGAAAAAGATACTCTATTGATGTCACTTTAGAAGTTCTTAATTCAGAAATCTTTAAGATAATACTACTCCAAATTAAAAAAGCATATACAGTAACTAAAGAGTTACTCAGTGATCCAGGTTTTATTTTCATTAATGCCTATATAACATTTGCTATAGAGGATAATAGTTTTTTATTTCAAATAGCACATTTTAAACTCAGTTGCTATTACTTTCCTCACCAATTATTACTCTGTTTTATTTATTTATTTGATTTATTTGATTTGCCAATTGTTTACAAGATAATAAGTATAAGTGTATACATAGTTGTGAATACATGAAATGGGTACATATAAGAAAAATAAAAGAAGAATAAGAGAAACAATAGGACAGGGACGGTAGGCACATTGGTGCGCTTATGCATGCCCCCTACAGACCTCTTAGGAAAGGGGTGAGGTCAATAGTAGACAGTCTAAGGTTAAAGTTTTTGGGGTTTGGGGAAGAAACTACAGAGTCAGGTAGAGTATTCCAGACATTGACCACTCTATTGCTGAAGTCGTATTTCCTGCAATCAAGTTTGGTGCGGTTAACTTTGAGTTTGTATCTATTGTGTGCTCTTGTGTTGTTATGGTTGAAGCTGAAGTATTCATTGACAGGTAGGACATTGCAATGTATGATTTTATATACCATGCTTAAATCAGACCGAAGACGGCGTAATTCAAGGTTTTCTAGTTCTAGAATTTCAAGTCTGGTGGCATAAGGTATTCTACAACGAGTAGAGGAGTGGAGAACTCTTCTTGTGAAATATTTCTGGACTTTCTCAATTGTGCTAATATCAGATACGTAATGTGGGTTCCAGACTGATGAACTGTATTTGAGTATTGGTCTAGCAAATGTTTTGTATGCTCTGTTGTCACACAATTTATAAAATAAAAAAATCATTTATCATTCCCACATTCATAAGTTTTTTTGGGGGGGGGGCGTCAATTGATGGAAGGAGCCAATGATAAACTATTTCTGAAAAACCTTGCCAAGAAAACTGCAGGGACTTGTCCAGGCAGTCTCTGAGAATTGGACAAGATTGAATGGAAGAAAGAAAAATCACCCACAATAGTAGGCTTGGTGTGATAACTATCAAATGAATTCATGTTCTTCTTTAAAAATACATGACAAATCTAGAAAATTAAAATATATTTATTCTAAGCTACATGGATAGAGAATGATGTGTAAAATAAATATAAATACTTAAGTACCTGCATCTTGGTTTGCATAGCCCCAAGGTTTCACCAGAAGTTTTCCTATGCAATCCATGTCAGATTTAATCCGAATGTTTCTTGTCAGAAGCCCAACCTCTGCAGCCAGGAGAATCCATTGACCATCTTCTAATCTATGGGAATGGCCTACAGAGATCAAAATGTCAGAAAACAACAGAAGTGGAACAGGTTTAATAAACCAAACATGGGATCTCTAATAATTCTTCCCATATGAAAAGAGTTCACATATCCAGGCAACGTAAAGTAGGACTTCGTAATTTATTGCAGATTCAGACATTTGGAAAAAAAGTCATTTACTTTATTATCACTTTAAACAACATTATTTTCCCCTTATTTCATATAACAATCACTGATGCAGAGAATAACATATCAGAAGTAGGGAGCATACAGGTGAAACTCAAAAAATTAGAATATTGTGCAAAAGTTCATTTATTTCAGTAATGCAACTTAAAAGGTGAAAGTAATATATGAGATAGACTCATTACATGCAAAGCAAGATAGTTCAAGCCGTGATGTGGCATAATTGAGATGATTATGGCTTACAGCTCATGAAAACTCCAAATCCACAATCTCAGAAAATTAGAATATTGTGAAAAGGTTCAATATTCTAGGCTCAAAGTGTCCCACTCTAATCAGCTAATTAAGCCATAACACCCAAAGGGTTCCTGGGCCTTTAAATAGTCTCTCAGTCTGGTTCAGTAGGAATCACAATCATGGGAAAGACTGCTGACCTGACAGTTGTGCAGAAAACCATCATTGACACCCTCCATAAGGAGGGAAAGCCTCCAAAGTTAATTGCAAAAGAAGTTGGATGTTCCCAAAGTACTGTATGAAAGCACATGAATAGAAAGTTATGTGGAAGGGAAAAGTGTGGAAGAAAAAGTTGCACAAGCAGCAGGGATGACCACAGCTTGGAGAGGATTGTCAGGAAAAAGCCATTCAAAAGTGTTGGGGACCTTCACAAGGAGTGGACTGAAGCTGGAGTCAGTGCATTAAGAGCCACCACACAAAGACAGATCCTGGACATGGGCTTCAAATGTCATATTCCTTTTGTCAAGCCGCTCCTGAACAACAAACAATGTCAGAAGCGTCTTACCTGGGCTAAAGAAAAACAGAACTGGTCTGTTGCTCAGTGGTCTAAAGCAGGGGTCCCCAACCACCGGTCCGCGGACCGGTACCGTCCGCGGAACAGGTCCTACCGGGTCGCTGGCTTGCTGGGCGCCGCCATCTTTTTGATGAAAAAGTGCTTCCGGTGAGCTTTTCCGGGTAGAAAGCTCACCAGAAGCACGTTTTCATCAAAAAAAAGATGGCGGCGCCAGCGCTTCCGGTTAGCTTTTCCAGGTAGAAAGCTCACCGGAAGCACGTTTTCATCAAAAAAAGATGGTGGCGCCCAGCTGATGCCAGTACCGGGCCGCGGCGCCCAGCTGATGCCGGTACCGGGCCGCGGTGTAAAAATGGTTGGGGACCCCTGGTCTAAAGTCCTCTTTTCTGATGAGAGCAACTTTTGCATCTCATTTGGAAACCAAGGACCCAGAGTCTGGAGGAAGAATGGAGAGGCACACACTGCAAGATGCTTGAAGTCCAGTGTGAAGTTTCCACAGTCTGTATTGATTTGGGGAGCCATGAGCTGGTGTTGGTCCACTGTGCTTCATTAAGTCCAGGGTCAACGCAGCCGTCTTCCAGGAGATTTTGGAGCACTTCATATTTCCTTCCGCAGACGAGCTTTATGGGGATGCTGACTTCATTTTCCAGCAGGACTTGGCACCTGCCCACACTGCCAAATGCACCAAAACCTGGTTCAATGACCATGGGGTTACTGTGCTTGATTGGCCAGCAAACTCGCCTGAGAATCTATGGGGCATTGCCAAGAGAAAGATGAGAGACATGAGACTGAACAATGCAAAAGAGCTGAAGGCCGCTATTGAAGCATCCTGGTCTTCCATAACACCTCAGCAGTGCCACAAGCTGATAGCTTCCATGCCACGCTGCACTGAGGCAGTAATTGCTGCAAAAGGGGCCCAAACCAAGTACTGAGTGCTTGCTTATACTTTTCAGAGGTCCGATATTGTTCTATGTACAATCCTTGTTTTATTGATTGCATGTAATATTCTAATTTTCTGAGATTGTGGATTTGGGGTTTCATGAGCTGTAAGCCATAATCATCGCAATTATGACAAATCAAGGCTTGAACTATCTTGCTTTGCATGTAATGAGTCTATCTCATATATTAGTTTCACCTTTTAAGTTGCATTACTGAAATAAATGAACTTTTGCACGCTATTCTAATTTTTAGAGTTTCACCTGTATAGTACCTCAGCTGTTTTGTGATCAAATATTTTACAAACCTAAATCAGTTCCATGGCATCTCCAATTTAAAAGAAGTTAAATACAGTATAAGGTCAGAGTTTATTGCACCTACCTTTCCTAAGAGGTCTGTAGGGTGCATGTATAAGCACACCAACGTACCTATTGTCCCTGTCCTAATGTTTCTTTTTATTCATATCCATTTAATGTATTCATAATCATGTTTATACTTATACCTGTTATCTAATACTTGCTTGACAAATAAATAAATTAAATAAATAAATAAAAATGTTGCAAGCATTTGTAATTCTAAGGGTATGAGACAGCAATTAAATACAGAAATAATTGGAACAATTCATTCATTGTATAAGTGCTGATTGCCCATTTAAATGTCTTAAGAAACAATACCAGCCCTTAAACTAAACTGAGAGGGTAAGATACAAAATGGGAATGACATCATACCTGCTGGTCCGATATATGTTGATATGTTCATCATAGTTTCTCTAGAGAAACCTAATGTATCTCTGCCAATGACTTATAATATCTTTTGGCACCATTGTCCCAAAAGAACATAATGGGAAGAGATTTTATATCACTTCAATGATGGCTGGGTTAAGCTAGGCGCTATTATAAATCACTGAGGATTGCCTATATTTAGACCCTAGATGCACAAGCTGTAGTCTTCCTTGTAAAATTCTGGATATAACATTGTACATTCATAGCCTCTACATGTCAACTTAAAATCAATTTGTAGTAGTTGGGTAGGGACTCCAACCCTTGTCCTTCCAGATATAAATCTCTATTTCAACTGATTGTCTTCATAAGGTTAATTATTTTATGAATAACTTGTAATTCCCATTTGTTAATTAAAGCAATAAAAATGTTAAAGTACTCTAGAAAGAAAACACTATTGAATAATGGCAAGTTTGTTGAGGAAAAATAATGAAAGTTAGGTAGCCTTTAATGTGCAAAAAAAAAAATTCATGACATAATCTAAGCAAAGGAGACAAATTGCATACCAATATGTCTATGGAGAAGATTTTCACGGATCCTAATGCTATGATTGTTAACTTTTTCTAAAGTGATTATTTCAGCTTGATGGGCTTCATATGAAGAGGAACTGACAACAATTTTATCACCAGGATGCCAGTCCAAATGATCTTGCACCATAAACCTGTAAAGAATGTGAGATGAAGACATATTTAGAAGAATAGTGTAGCACTCATTTTTCTCCTGGAATAATTAAGGAAACTGAATTATAATTAAGGAAAATAACGTGTGAACCAATCTGCCCTCACAGTACCAGCAAGGTAATGAACAAAGTTCTGGAAGGCTGAGGAGCTGAAGGCATTGTTTTACAGTGGTTCAGCTCCTTTCATTTTGTGTTGGTGGGGAAGGAAAGGTTGGCTTGGTGTCCTTTGACTTATGGGATGCTAAAGAGGCCAGTCTTGTCTCCTCTGCTTTTCAATATCCACAGTATATAAAGCCTCTGGAAAGGTTCATTCAGTGGTTTCAGGTGTAGTATCATCAATATGCTAATGACATCCAACTGGACATTGCTACCTTGGGCTATAGAGAAGATAATCTTAATTCTGTTTCCCAGTGCCTAGATCCTCTCTGTTTGGAGAGGAGAGAAGACATCAAAATGGAATCCTGAAAAGCTGAAATTTCTACAAATGCACCAAGGTCTTCTATCACCACCAAGAGTTTCTCATGCACAGGGAGCAAGTATCCGATGTGGGCGTCCTTCTGGTTTCTATTGGATCAGCAGGTAGAAATTGGCCAAAGAGGCATATGCCCAACTGGTGAGTATGCCAGTTCTGGCCTCATCTCTGGTCAGAGGACCTGGAGGTATGAGCAACAGCAACTCATGCTGTTATCATCAACCATCTAGACTACTGGAATGCCCTTTACTTAGGGCTGCCCTTAAATAATATTTAGAAACTGCAGTTGGTTCTAAAAGCAGCAGTCTGTGTACCTTATGTTGGGAGTGTATATCATTAGTTTTGTGACCTTGCATTGGTTGTCATTTGCTTTCCAGATCCAATTTAAGGTGCTAATTTTGACCCATCAAATTATTTTCTTGACAAGTGGAAACTTTCAGGCATTCTCTAGTGAACTTCTACTCATCTAATTTAATCAAGCAGGAGAAACCTCTGCACACCTCACATTTTCAAATAATTTGTGGGGCTGGGGAAATTGCTTGTTTGTTTTATCTCCCTATGGAGATCAAGCTGGTTCCTTCTCTACTGGTTTTCTGCAAGCTCCTAAAGATGTTTTCAGAGAGCTTTTTCAGAGGGCCTTTTCCTGATTTGAATTCTGGTTGCCATCTTTTTGTAGGTTTGCTATAGTTTTCATTTTTATATGGGTTTTGTTTTATATGATTTTTTTTATGTGTGTGCCATCAAAAGTTATATTTAATGTGGTGGCATACAAGTAAGTTTAATACAGAATCATTTTAAAATGTTGCCAGAAAGGTCCTACCATGTCCTGACTCCTGCAAAAAAGTGGGCAGGGCTTCAAAAAGAAACAAAAAGTAAAAATAAAAAAGACCTTCCTTATTACCTATAATTTAACACATACCTTTCATTTCCAGGTGCAACATCATTTCCAAGATGTGTCCATGACTTCTTGGTGTAAGCACTGTGCAACTGCAGCTTCCCAAAAACACCTTGAAAAAAGGAGAAGAAACTAGCCATGATACAAAAGATGCTAATCTTCACAAGATCTTCAACATACTAGGCAGGACTTCTCAGTTGTGCCAGAGATATACTCATCCAAGCCATTTTGTATTGATGGAGATTGTTTGGATACTTCATAAAGTTTCCAAGGCACTTTCCTTAAAGATTACATTAGGAAGATTCCAACTCTAGCAAAAAGGGTGAACTGGCTTTCTGGATTACTGTATAACCCATATGCTCAGCAAGGTCACACCAATATTAGAATAGGAAAATGACAACTTCCTTGAGGGACTAAATACCTTGAAAAAGATAATACATCTAGAAAATCTAATAGAGGAAAAAATGAAAGGGGCCCGGCTTATTTCCTATTTCAAATGAAAGCCTGTTTACTGGCCTATCACTTTGATTCATTGATAAGCAAACTCTTCGATGCTGAGGATAGCAAATAGTGCTGGGTGGGAGATTGGAACTTGTGTATATGCATATCCACAATGCCTCCATCAGAAGTACCTAATTTAAAAGCCAGAAGCACAGGGGTGGGATTCAAATTTTTTAACAACCGGTTATGTGGGCGTGGCTTAGGTGGTGGGCATGGGTTGGTGGTCATGTTATTGGCTGGGCGTGGCCAAGTCAATATCACTCACATCAAGGCATGCATCTCCTCGCCTGGTCTCTTATGACTGTGGGGATGCTGCATCAGTTGTAAGTGTGAAAAATGGTCATAAGTCACTTCTTTCAGTGCCGTTGTAACTTTGAATGGTCACTCCACACAAGCAAAGTACCAGTAAAGGAGGGAAAAAAAACTCCAGAGAAGTTCCTGAGACAGGAAGTCTAGTCCTGTCAAGATTTAACAGATTTAACAGATTTAACAGATTTAACGAATAATCAGAGTTGGAAGGGACCTTGTAGGTCATCTATTCCATCCCCCCACCCAAGCGGGAGACCCTACACCATTTCTGACAAATGGCAGTCCAATCTCTTCTTGAAGGTCTCAGGTGATGGCACTCCCACAGCTTCCGAGGGCAAGCTGTTCCATTGGTTGATTGTTCTCACTGTCAGAAAGTTTCTCCTTATTTCCAGGTTAAATCTCTCCTTGTTCAGTTTCCATCCATCATTCCTTGTCTGGCCTACAGGTGCTTTAGAAAATAGCTTGACCCCTTCCTCCCTGTGGCAGCCCCTCAAATATTGGAAGACCACGATCATGTCTCCCCTGGTCCTTCTCTTTACTAGACTAGCCAAGCCCAGTTCCTGCAACTGTTTGTTGTATATTTTAGCCTCCAGTCCCCTAATCATCTTGGTTGCTATTCTCTGTACTTTTTCTAGAGTCTCAACATCTTTTTTATAATGTGGTGAACAAAACTGAATACTCTAGGTGTGGTCTTACTAAGGCTTTATAGAGTGGTATTAGTACTTCCCTTGATCTTGATTGGATCCCTCTGTTAATACAATTTAGGATTGCATTAGCTTTTGTGGCTGCTGCTGCACACTGCTGGCTCATATTTAGCTGGTTGTCCACTAAGACTCCAAGATCCCACTCAGTTACTGCTGTTGAACCTGGTTTCACCCAGTCTATATGTGTACTTTTGGTTTTTCTTGCCTTAGTGTAGGACTTTACTTTTCTCTATATTGAATTTCATTTTGTTAGATATGGCCCAGTGTTCTAGTCTGTCAAGATCCATCTGGATCTTGAGCCTATCTTCTTGGGTGTTAGCTATTCCTGCCAGCTTAGTACCATCTGCAAATTTGGTAAGTTCTCCTTCTATTCCCTCATCTAAGTCATTAATGAAGATATTGAAGAGTACTGGGCCTAAGACGGAACCTTGTGGCACCCCACTGCTTACTTCCCTCCATGTAGACTTAGACCCATTAAGGACTACTCATTGAGTACGGTTTGCGAGCCAGTTGTGAATCCATCTAGTGGTGGTGCTATCTATTCCACTTTTTTCTAGCTTACTAAGAAGTAGGTTGTGGTCTACTTTGTCAAATGCCTTGCTGAAAACTAAATATATTATGTCCACAGTATTTTGCTGGTCTACTAATTTAGTCATTTGTTGAAGAATGAAATAAGATTGGTTTGGCATGATCTGGTTTTAACAAACCCGTGCTGACTGCTAGTTATTACTTTACTTGTTTCTAGATGTTGGCAGATCTGTTTTTTTATTATCTTTTCCAGTATCTTCCCGTGTATTGATGTTAGGCTGAGTGGTCATTAGTTTCCTGGGTCTGTTTTTTTTCCTTTTTTGAAGATGGGAACCACATCAGCTCTTTTCCAGTCCTCTGGTAGTTCCCCGGTGCTCCAGGATTTTTGAAAGATATGGTGCAGTGGTTCTGAGATGACCGCTGCCAGCTCCTTTAAAACTCTGGGATGTAATCCATCAGGCCCTGGTGATTTGTTTTCATCAAGATCAGACAGGTGTTCTCTTACTATTTTTTTTTGCTTATTTTAACTTTTATTTCTGGTCTGTCTTTTACAGTTATGTTTTTGGTGGGTTCAGCTATAGTTTCTTTTTGCATGAAGACCAATGCAAAGAATGAGTTAAGCAGTTCTGCTTTCTCTCTGTTGCCTGTTAATTCCTTGCCGTCTTCTCTCTTTAGTGGACCGATTATTTCCTTGATTTTTTTCTTGTTATTTATATGTTGGAAGAAACTTTTTTTTATTATCTTTGACTTTTGTTGCAAGTCTTTGTTCGTTCTGAGCCTTTGCTATCCTGACTTCGTCTTTTCAGATTCTGGCTATCTGCTAATATTCTGCCTTAGTTGTATGTTCTTCTTTCCATTTTTTGTACTTGTCCTTTTTTTCTTTCAATTTGTCAGAGAGATCTTTGTGCAGTCATGCTGGTTTCTTCTTGGATTTCTTGTTTTTCTTTCTCATTGGTACTATGCTGGTCTGGGCTTCTATGATCATACTTTTTAGAGTTTCCCAAGATTCTTGAGCTGTTTTCCCCTTTAGGATTTTCATCCATGGAATCTTTCCCAAGTTCTCTCTGAGTTTATTGAAATCAGCTCTTTTAAAATCCAAAACACTGGTGTCAATATGTTCTGTTGCTTGTGTTTGTGTTATGTTGAATTGTAGTATGACATGGTCACTCTCACCCAAGATTCCTGCAGTTTCAACTCCCTCTATCACTTCTTCTCTGTTTGTAAGAATTAAGTCCAGTATGGCTGTCCCTCTAGTTTCACCCTCTACCTTTTGGACAACAAAGTTGTCAGCTAGGTTGGTTAGGAACTTATTTGATTTCTCACTTGGTGCAGAATTAGTTTTCCAATTGATATCAGGATAATTGAAGTCTCCCATTACTATTGTTGTGTGGTCCTGCATATGTTTGTTAGTTGGCTGGCAAAAAGGACATCTATATTTTCTGCTTGATTGGGTGGCCTATAATATACACCTATGGCCATGTCATTCTTTTTTTCTTTTATATTGACCCACATGCATTCTATGAGGTTTTCATCTTTGGTTTCATGCATTTCTGTAGCAATATAGTGGTCTTTTACATACAGTGCAAATGTAATAAGGGTCAATGGAGAGGCAGTTTCTGTAAGCAACACCAGAATGTTTCCTTCCTGCCTTCCTTACAGGATTAGGCCAGTAATTTCTTCTAACAACCATTTCTCCAAACTGCTTAGAATGTTAACAACTGGTTCTAGCAAATAGGTGTGAACTGGTAGAATCCCACTCCTGCAGAAGCATGATCAGAATGCCTATTATAACTCTGTTTCAATCCTTTTCCTGCATGTTTATGGAGAAGATATTCCTTTTAGGAATGTAAATTTGTCTGCCTTCCATGCTTCCACAGTGGTCTAAAGTCTGTTCCTAAATACACATATAGACTTCTCCCAACACATACAAATGCACAACCTCCCTGTCGTCTTCCCCCATTTTCTCAGCTGCATTCAATTTGTTGTTGCACGTTTATCTGAGGTCAGAATGCTCTGTATGTCTTAAACACCCTACTCCTCCAAAAACTTCTAACAATCTACCAAACAACTGATGGGCAGGTTGTTGTGAGATATACCCCACACCCCACACTCAGCACAATCAGAGTAGCATCAGTAGATTAGAAATCAGAAAGGATATTGTTGGCTGCAGGAAAAAAATGCTTAAATGTTTTCATGTTGCTTCAGGTTATCCACTTTTGATTTAGTAATTAAAATGCAGGCACTATTTAACAAAGCAGACAATTGTTGATTGATGCTAAGCATAGGACATTTTCGATCAAGGTTTTCCCACTGAGGAATTCAGAAGATGGTATCCATACCAATGGTTCCAGGACCAACGTTCAAACCTTTCAATCGATCACAATTTACTCTCTCAGATGCCCGAAGGAGAATGTGTACCTTTCTTCTTTCTTCTAATGGATGCTGCAGTGTGCCTAATGGGAAATTGATGAACATTAATTAATTTGTACGATGCATTGGTTTCTCCCTTTTTACATATTAAACATTTATCCAAGACAACTTACAAAAAAGTATGAATACACATACACATGTAAGTAAGAGCATAAAATAACAGCATAAATATTAACATTGCAGTACTCAAACATTACAAAACGCATAGCAAGAACAAACTAAACCAAGTACAACAATATTATCAGATTTGCATGTTCCTTCTACTTCCAGCAAGCAATTAATTGTTAAAGGCCTGCCCAAGTACATGTGGTTTTCAGTGCCCATTTTACTATTAAAATCAACTTAAATCTATGGATCCCCAGTGAAAACATTTGAGCACACAACACCATTAATAATATCACAACAGTGAACTAACAATACCAAACATTTATTCCACTGAAGGATAGAATTTATCCTATGCAAAGTTCATTCAGAATCTCAAAAGCTAATGTTTTTTTCCTAGCAGGGACACAGTTTTTCCAGCTATTATTTTATGGGATTTTGTCACATGGAGTTTGTGATTTTGCCTAGTATGTCCCATTCTAAATCAGACAAACTCTGGCACTTGCGAAACTATAGATTTCACTATAGTTTTTTTTTTTTTTAATTTATGCTATAAAATTTTACCATTGTTCCATCCCCCTTGGTCAACTTTATCATCTTCATCGAAGGGGGCTGTAACAACTCTCATGTGATCTCAGTTATATGATGAGCACTGGCACTGCTTGCTCATAACAGTGGCTGAAGAAATGGAAAGGTAATCCTGGTTTTTCTTAATCAGAATAATCCAGATTACCAGGAATAAGATAAACAGGGTCAGAGAAGGAAGAAAAGCAGTGGAAAAGTTAATACTCCATAGAACAGAGTATCCTTCTTGTCCAGTTGAAAGCAAAGACAATGGGTGGAAACTCTTTTTCTTCAGAAAGGATAATCTTTCTTTTTAAAAGAAATTCTTTGAATCTTTTCTTTCAGAACAGATAATAATTCTTTCTTAATTACTCTGGCTGTTCTGGCACAGATATTTGTTTTGCTAAATAATTTCAGTTTTCCCAAATTTGTTTTAATATTTCTTTTTTTTTTCAATAGGACAAGTGTGAAACAGAACTAATTTAGTAGAGAAAAAAAATAGTTAATCTGAAAAATATTTGGCATTTTTTACACATACACACAAAATTAACATTTTAGAAGAATCACATCTCTTTCAGGGATACAACATCTAAAACATAAATGATTTTTTCTGATGATATTGGAAACACAAGAAGAGAATAAAAAGGCAACAAAGAGAGGATGGAAATAACTCTTATCTCTTAGAATGCAAAGTGAGCTGTATTCCAACTGTGAACCTATTTATTTCACCCAGGGTAGTTTACAGACTCAGAAGGAAATAGTCTAGCATGCAGCAGATACTTGAAGGAAAAAGTAGGACAACTTCTGCCCTAGAGAAATGTAAGCAGAGTCCAGTAAGAGAGTTCAGCACTCCTTTAAAATTAGAGATTAAATCAATTATACAGCCCCAAACTGCAGCAGATGTAGAATTAAACAAAGAAATCTGTGTAGAATTAGCCATCATGCCACAATAATTTAATATCCAGAAAACATGCCTTTGGTGAGGAAAAGAGAAAGTGTAATTTTAGCAACCCATTTAATGAAGTGTCTATGAAAATTAATCTTGTTATAGATACTACTAATCTTGATCCAAAATCAGGCAAATGATCCACACAAAGAGACTTAGAAGGACCACCCTGTTCAATCTGGAGGCCAATTCAGGCATCTGGAAATAGCTTGATTTACTCTAGGCTGATCTGGAGCTGGTTTGATCAGTCCCATAATAATAATAATAATTAATAATAATAATAATAATAATAATAATAATAATAATAATAATAATAATAATAATAATAATAACTATATTATCTCTGAAAGGAGTTCCTTGCAGCATTCAAGAAAATCTTGTCCCCTTTAGGAATATGTCTTTCTCTTTTTTTTGTTCTTTTTTTTAATCAAAGAATATAGCCAGAGCTAGGGACTAAGGGACAGCAAGACCACCTTCTTCAGCTCTCTGCCCATAATCTTTGTTGGGTCAACTCCACTAGATAACAGGATAGGAATATCACCTTTCTGGAAGTTTTTTCAATAGTTTTCTTTTCCAGTGCTTCCTATAACAATAATTTCCTTCATTTCCTCTTCCCAAGCACAGCCATGAAAGCCTTAGTGAACGTAGATCTTCTCATTCAGTTTTGGATCCTTTCATCTAGTTTTCCCCTCCCTGTCTTGATCCATTTCAGAGCCAACTCTTTCTCTAATCTTCTTTAATTGCCAAATACTTTGAATTCCTAAAGTGTCTATTCTTGCTCATTTTTCATAAATATTCTACTCCATCCTGAGATAATCTGAATGACAATTTTCAAGTAATTCTAATAGTAGTTCTAAAATTCTGCACTGATTCCACTGACATGTGGCTTGCTTTTTTCTTTGTCACATGCAAAGTTCACCCCATTTTACCAAGAAACCAATAAAGATTAAGTGTTCATGTGCTTCCTTTGATGTCAATCCATTGGGAAACACAGCCCCTGTAATAAATCTTTTGTGGGCCCAAGCAGCTTTACAAAATTTATAAAGTGAGTGTTGTCTCCATCTACTCTTGTATCTTAGCTGAGAAATTCTCCAAGACTTTTAATTAAAACTGGGGAGGTCAGGATGGCAAGTTTCAAAACTATCTCTGAATCAAAGGAAAGGACCGACCCCATTTTACTAATTACCAAGCCTGCTTTAATTCTTATACAGTACAATTACAAGGGACCATTTAGGCCATGGAAGCCAACTTCTGTGCAGGAATCCAAATTATAACATCCTAGACAGATGGATATCCAGTCTCTGCTTGAACATATCTGATTAAGAAGAGCTCACCAAACTCTCTGACCCGATGATTCCATGTCAAACTGCTCTTCTTGTTAAAAGACTTTTAAAAAAAACATCAAATTAGAATCTGCTTCCTGTAATTCCAATTATAAGATGTTCATTCCAAAAAAGAGAGAGAACTGGCCTTGACCCTCTATGGGACATCTTCCCATTTATTTGAAGAGTGGTCTTATGTTCCTCCCACTTCTTCATTTTTTTTGATCCTCAAGGCCAAACATCCTTCCCTATTTCTGTAGAGTTCTCACTGTTTAATCTCCTGATCATCTTCATTACCTTTCTATGAGCATGTTCAGTTTCTTTGAATTTTTGGGAAATTACACTTTTCAGGTATCATTCCCTTTGTTTCTTTCTCTGCTACACTTTTGTGATGATGTTTGGAAATTACCTTGGAAGTCAGGAGGAAGAGCTAGACAATAGTCTGATAAACAAAATTAATTTGAGTCCAAAGGAGGAGAGGTAGCAAAAATGGAAGGGACTCTCCCTAGTTTTTGGGAGAGTAAAAGTAAAGGATGGCAGGGGTACTTTCAGACTTGAAAAATTGATGTTGGCCTTGTAAAGTAGTCCAGACAAGAACAACCAGGAGTATTAGCTCTATCTTTACTGTAAGATTACATTAACATAATCTTGCAAGTCTCGAAGTACCCCTGCACTCCTCACTTTTATTTCCCCCAAAACTCGGGGATGATCCTTTTATCACCTCTCCTCTTTTGGACTCAAATTTGGTTCATTAGACCATTGTCTAGATGCAGCTTTTCCTCCTGTCTCCCAAGATCATTCCCACATACCATTACAACTTTATATCTTCCTCTGCTAAATATATATTTGTTTTTTCAACCTGCTTCTTTAAACTACGAAGATAAATTTGAATTCTATTTCTGTAGTCTAAAGTCCTAATTATACTGTTCTTATGTCATCTGCAAATTTGATGAGCTTCAATTCCATGTCTTATCCAGATCACTAATGCAAAATGTTGAAGAATGACAACTTTGCCTTGTATATTTAAATGCTAAGGATAATTTAGGTCAGTATTAGTAGTATGCAAATCAAAGTCAGTTCAATTTCAGGATTAAAAAAAGGTTTTGAATCTCTTTTAAGTAGTGAACGTATTTGGAATATGAATAAAGGGTTGCAAGCGTCACCCCAAAGTAACTGCTGTATGGCCTTAGCTAATCACAAAAGGATTGTGATAGGGTAGGGACTACTAATCATAAAATATTTGAAGTTCCACATCAGGAGCTTTACTGCTCCATGCCTTAATAGTTTTATGAATGGATTACTGCAATACACTTGATGCAGAGCTATTCCTGAAGATGGTCCAGCAGCTGCCTGATTGTTAAGGAAGGAGACTAAATCAGTTCATGTCACAGCAGTGTTTAAAATCCTGCACTGAACTATCAAATGCAATTCAAGGTGTTGAGAAAGGATTTTCTGGGCCTAACTCAATATAGGCTCTATTGCACCCCTTATCTACTAGGGGGAGAAAAATATCAGGTTTTCTGCTCAGTGTGAAACAGCCTTTGATTGCATTCCAATGAGCATTTATCTAGAATAGATTCCACTTCAACTAGAACAGAACCCTTTTGTGCTACACTATGCACAGCATATTGCAAGAGCTTAATAAATGTTAGATAGCATGAGAACCAATTTATGATGTTATTCTTCTTTCTAGATTTCATCATTTGCCCTTAGCATATTTACCCCAACATAGTTTTGTCATGCCTGAGGTTAATTAGACTTGTTGGTTCACTTTTTAAAAAATAAAATAAAAGATACAACATGCACTTCTCTTCCAGTTATTATTATTATTATTATTATTATTATTATTATTATTATTATTATTATTATTATTAGTAGTAGTAGTAGTAGTAGTATTGTTGTTGTTGTTGTTGTTTTGTTGTTGTTTTGTTGTTGTTATTATTATTCACTTACCCACTTTAAAGACACCACCAGCAGCAATCACAATACAAGCCACGCTCAGAAGATGGCTGGTGTTTAATGAGAATTCCAACGTGCCCTGGATATAAAGACCTCGTAGGGGTGGAAGATTCATATCCACCAAGACAGTTCTGTCTTAGAAAGAAGGAAATGATGCAGAGCATTACTTTGTTTAATATATTGCTTTTTTAAAAAGTAGCCTCCTTTTTGCATCCTTTTCTAAGATGCTAAATTGAACAATGAGACTAGGACTATTACTCATAGTTCATAATTTAGGAATTATTTAAGTGAACTTTGGCTCCCCATCAAATTAGATCTGAATGGGGAAAAAGTTTACATAGTACAGAGAATTAATAAGAGTATGTCAAAATATTCAAACCTTCTAATAAACAGTACAGTTACTTAATATACTAGATATAATTGGGATTGGGAAAAAAATATTTCTTTTTTGCATTTATACTTTACATTTGCTTCTCTCCTCATTTTATCTTCAAAGGTACAACACTGAACTAGCTTGGGCAAATAAGAACAACTAGCCCCAAATCAAATGGGAAATGACAGTGAAGATCTCCCTGGCCATATAACAATCCACTTATATGAATGATACATATTCCTCCATGCACCAATACAGCAATCAAGCACATATGAATTCTTCCCTTTGGGAATGCAAAGAAGGAGATGGGAAGAGAGGAGGGTCATTTCTGGGCTGGGGGTTAAGATTGGCCATTGGAAGGCAAATAAGCAGGATGGAAAATAACAAGAAGGATAGGGCTATGCTGGAGGAAAACAACCTGTTGTTGGGAAAAATTGAAGGCAAAAGCAGAAGGTGAGAGAGATAATGTCATCAATACAATGAACATGAATTTGGGGAAACTCCAAGAGATTGGAGGATAGAGGGATCTGGCATGCTAAAGTCCATGGGATTGTGAAGAGTTGGACACAACTTAGGAACTGAACAAGATCAAATGGAAGAGGAGAATGATGATATGATACAGGAGCAGGGACACAGGCTAAACTGGGAAGAAAGAAAAAATCGAGGGGAAAGAAGCAGAGAATGACTTCAAAGAGCAGGCATATTGAAGAAAAGGAATGAGGAGAATGAAAAAGTGGTGTCCATACGTGGAAAGAGCAAGAATTGATACATATGAACTGGACTCTTCTAAAAACTACTAGACATATGGTAACTCTAATTAAAACTCGGTAATATAAAGGCCTGGTGTTCTGAATGTTTTGGGTTGATTCCAAAACTAGCCATCTGTCAATGCAATGGCATCCATAAGAAGAATGGATTACCGTCCCTGTACCATCCCCCCCCCCCCAAAAAAAAAAAAATCACCTCCAAAGGAAATATTCATGCTGCAAAGGACAGAGAGGAGCTCAAAAAGAAATCTTTATCTCAGCAAAAAAAAAAAAAGACAGTTCAGAGATATAAGTAAAACTGGAGTGTTTTTAGTGAGCTGTTGAAGTGACAAGATATAGTCCATAAAATACAATAGTATAAAATGATTAATACCTGCTAAACCATGTGTTAAAACAAACCAGAGATTTAGCATTAGTTTAGATTTAACATAAAACAAAAATAATAAATATTATTACAACAACAGGCCAGCCTTAGTGATGCCAAGCAATTATGTTAAAATAGTCATCTCTTATTAAAGAATCCAGCCATATACTCCAATGAAAAAGAGAGGAATTTTCCACACAGTGTCCTTTCTCTCAACTCATGGGTAAATATTATTATTTATGTTGATCTTAAAAATGAAAAACTGGCTTTTTCAACCAGCCTTCAGCATTGAAATGTTGTGAGATGCTGTCTCCTATCAACTGGATTATAACAGATTTTTATTTATCTCTGGTACCATGCTTTGCATTAAATTGTTATTTGCTTTAGACTCTTTTAAAATCTTAATTACTCAAATGGGAAGTGTAAGCTATTCAGAGTAGGTTTTAATTTGAGCAGCATGTAAACATTGTAAATAAGTAAATAAAACAATGGCTATCTCCATTTTGGTTGTGGCAGGTGGTGTTTGGCAGAGAGGCATTTTTAAGAAGAGCATTCTAATGAAAAATGAGAATTAAAGCAAAAACATTTTGTTGCTATCTTTTTACTGGTTCTTATATAGAAGAGTCAGAAGGCTTTTGACCCACAGAATAGACAGATTAAACTAACCAAGTCAGAGACGGGGAACAGAGATTTAAAACCAACGTTTATGAACACCATCCAGAAGCAAGCTATGTTCTACTAGTGTTTAACCTTTCCAGAAGTCCTGCAATATGTAATGTCATTTACTGATTTTTGGAAGCCCTTTTTTTAAAAAAAATGTTCATTTACTTTTCTCAGTAGCTCTACTATTTAAATACCATGATCATGGTCTTAAAATATAAATAAATAAAATAACACATAATAAATATTTAAAATGAAGAAAAGTGGTGAATCAATAGGATCTTTTAGTCTGCTTTTCAGAGATTGGATATGAGTGCACGACTGTGCCAAACCAATTATTTCCCGCCGCTTCAAAGAAGCCGGGGGTGGCTCAGCCTCATCCGCAGGTTTTCGGCGCTGTTCCACCCCACCCCGCCGCTGCCTGCTGGCTGTTACAGCCACAGTGCCCGCTCTGCCTGCCTGCCTGTCTGGTTGTTTGGGAGCAGCTTCGCTGAGAATAATAACTATTCGCTCTTTTATCAGCCAAGCTGCTCCGAAACGAAGAAGGCAGTGCAGGCAGGCAGAACGGAGCACTGTGGATTGAACATCGCGCGCGGGCGGGCGGGCGGTGGGGTGAAACGGGCGCCGGGAAGCTGCGGGCGACAGGAAAAGCCACCCCACTCCCACCCCCCCACCCCGGCTTTGAAGCAGTTTCTTCCTGGGCTGCTGGAGGAGCGATAGAGTGACTGAGAGAGGAACGAGGCAGACACCTGAGGGAGGGAGACACCTGAGGGATGGGGCTGAGGGAGGCAGGGCCGAGGCGCTCCCTGAACTCAGGTGAAGTTTGCTGGCAGACGTTTTTATCCCGACTAGGTAACACCAGATGTTACCTAGTCAGGTAATGAAACGTCGTCTGCAAGCAAACTACCAAACTCGGATTCTCTCTCCTCCTCCCCCCCCCGTCCTGAAAAATGTTTCTGCTTGAAACCGGTCCCTGGTACAAAAAAGGTTGGGGACCACTGCTATAGAGGGGCAAATGCTGTGTAGAAATTATCTAGAAAGTAAGGCAGATAGAAAACATTTTAGCTGTAAACCCTGGGATAGCAGAATTTATTAGAATTCTTCTCCAAAATGAGTATGTAAAGGTTTTTTTATAATTTAAAAAAATACACGCCATGATATTTAATTATGTATTTAACAAAGAGAATAAAAGGTAAGATTAATTGTGATAAAGGCAAAAATCATATGAAGATAATTAATTACTACTCAAGTTGGAGACAACCCCAAATACCACCAGCCCTTGTCTTTCTAATGGGATGTTGCAAACGTGATTCCACCTCCTGGGAATACAGGAGATAAACAGCGTAGTTCTTTATGTAGAAACAAGGCAGGGAATCTGAAAAATCTCTTGGTATTCCTCCAATCAAGTAGAAGTCTGTGTTACAGCTGAGGAAACTATGTGAAAATTCTATGTGATAGTAAAAGCACTGAAGGAAAGTTAAACCACTGAGGGAAAGTTAAACCAATCAGCCATCAGCTTTCTTATTTCCCATGGAAACGTCCAACAGTCTGCTGCTAAAGGGATGGGATAGAAACTCCTCACCAATTATTTATAAATTCCACCCTCCTCCTGAAAAAGTATGGATACAGTCCTTCAGTTGACCTTTTCATCTAATATCTCAGCTCCTGAAATAGATGGAAAATCAAAGGGTGACATTTTTAGCCTGGCTCTAATTCTCAAACTCCAGACTGGCTATGTCCATGGGGGCTCCTCAGTGCTGACATGCTTTGAGGACTTTTTCCAGCTTTGTCTGGTGGCTTTATTTTTTGGCTCTGATTCCCTGAGTCTATGCTGGTGCAGTTGCCTGCAGTTCTGACCTGACAAAACCGCAGTGGAATATCTATTCCAGGGAGTGAAAGGCAGTCATTAATTCATTGCCGCAACTCACTGCCTGAAGATGGAGTGGAACTCTGAGATTCTGGGAGTTTGCAGGGTTTTTCTTCAGGTCTCTTGTCCAATCGGTTTTAAAGGTGTAACAGTCACCAAGAAAAGCTAGGAAAGTATATGGAGAGTATGTATGGAGATCTCAATAAATAACTTAAACGTCAAAGAGGTAAAGAGGAAATACACACCGATATTTACATCTACAGACCAGGAGATTGGTTGTTTTTTTTTGTATGGTTCAAGACTTGAATACCACCAATACCCACACATTCAAAAGATCATTATTTCAAAGGATTTTCTAAAAAAAAAAAAAAAGACTACCAGCAACAAAGAAAAGAAACAAAGTGGAAAAGCATAAACTCTAACTTCTTATGCCATGTTAAGGACAAAAATGCATGTATATCCTAGCAGAGGAGGAGAACATCAAGTGACTATCCTTCCATTCAGACCTACTTCCAATCTCATGACAAGCACAATTTATACAATCCAGAATTTATGTTCATACTCAAATGCATTTTAAAAAGGCAAAACAAATAGCTGCATTATAGCAGATGGTGCTGCTAGCAACCTGTAAATGAATTTTTCTGTCATCTCTATGGATGATGACATAGCTTTAGCAAAAGAAAAATGCAGCTCATCCAACATTCAGAAATCACATGCATCGTAATATATATAATGTTCTTGTTATTCCTATTGCAGCTAAGACTAAAAAAAACCCTAAACAAATCTTAATCCAATTAATCTCTAAATAAGCATATGGAAAATTCTGCCTACTCCCAACTCTCAGTCTGTAAAGAAATCCAGTGAAGACCTTGCTAGTGAATGTTACTTAATAAAATCAACTCCTTTAAAAAAAAAATACACACAAAGCAGAAGGATTAACTTCATGGTTTAGATGGGCCGTCTGTATTTCTTCCACACTGCCTACCTCTGAACTCCAGGGATGAAAATGTTACACAACAACTCAATCTGTTTTGTAACTCAGACACCACATTATCATCAGATCAAGTTACTAGTCAAACAAACACTGGAAAACAGATGGTTCCAAACTGAATAGAAGTCTTCTTTTCACTCCTTGTGCTATAAATAAACAAAAGAAGCAGAGGTCATGTAGATTATGAATGGGGGCTCAATTGTCCTGTATTCATTCATGCAGTTTGAATGACAGCAAGGTCATGGTTGGGACCTTTATCTGAGCTATCTACTGTCACTGTATTAACAAGTTTTAAATCTTTGAAGGTGTTTAGTTTCTTTTTAGTAAAATCATCCTGTTTTCTGCTGAGAAAAACTAGGGAGAAAAAGAAAGACCATTTAACATCAAGGCATCATTTTAAATACAATAACTGAATTATTGTCATACTATCTGCAAATTCCGGAATCTCCAAAAATTCAGGAATGGGAGAATTTGTCAGCCACTTTTTCAGGCAGTTTCTCTTTTTCCAATGTTATATTCATTTGATAAGATTCTACAGCAATTTCTAAACTGTTGTTCAATTGAATGCATCACCATGTACATTTTTTAGTAAGATTTTAGCCTAATATCTTTTGGGGGTAAGATTTATATTTCCCCGACACATAGGCAGAATGCACAAGTCATCTTATGTGTTCTAGTTTACAGCTACAAAGTTTGCAAACCAAGATATGCATCTAAATACATCTGTATATTTTATTTCCTAATAGGGGAAATAATGAAGTACGGCAGAGCAAAATTCGTGTTTTTGTGTATTTGTGTGTTTGTGTCTGTGTTTGTGTGTGATTTCCATTTCCCTTTTGTATTCTCTAGAATACCCTCTGCCCCCATGCAACATTACTGAAAGTAGCCTAGCAGGAATGCTGCAGTGATATAGAAAAATATGAATGCTAAAATAGAAAAATATGAATGCTAAATACCTTCTCACAATACATTTCTACCCATTGGATTCAGACTCATGGATTTATATAGCAAATGTTTTGGAAAAATCTTCATATGAAAATTAAAAGGAAACTCAAGAGAACACAGATGTAAAGGAAGGGAAAGCCATCCCAGAAGAAGAAATGGGAGGAAAGAGCCTACATTGTAAAATAATTGCAAAGAATGTGCTTTTAACAAAATGCATGCTGTTGACAAATATTGTTAAGATGGCCAACTGAGTTAGAAAAACATTTTTATAAGACAATGGCTTCATTCCTAATTCTTTGTCCTATGATACAGAGAATTTCTATTGTTAAAACTTTAAAATACTTGCATCTTGATTTGTACATTTCCTTATTTCTCTAGTTTTATCCTTTTTGCATAATGTTTTAAAGAGATAGCTGGCTAGATAGCTAGACAGACAGACAGACAGACAGATAGGCAGAAAGATAGACAGACAATGGTGTGCTGGATCAGTGAGTAGACCAGGTTCTAGTCTGGAAGTTGGGATGCGAAGTCAAAAATAATATATTTACCAACTCACACTGGACCAGCATTGTGATTTATGGTCCATAACCGCTGATGAAGGAGCTTTCATGCCACCCAGAGTTCATTAATTTGGGAAGATAATTTTATACATAATTTTCTGGATAATATGTAGCAGAGGAATATACGCTCCAGAACAATTGCAGGCTTCTTTGTAGAATTAAGAAAGGAATACATTTAAAGGTGTGATATACCTCTGGATGTATATGTCCATTAAGTAGGGGAATTCTCATGAAAGTGACCAAACCTGATATTCTTGAGTTCACAAAATCCTCAGCTCAAAATCCTCAGATTTAATTCAATGTCGTCCCCACCCATATGCAATACTATTCAGAAAATACTAGTATTTGTTCTAAAAGGATATACTTCCCATATTGTGTGTTAATTTCTTTACAGAAAAATTCAGAAATAATCCAGCAGAATCTTAATGCTCTGACATAAAACAAGCTTTCTAATGACTCAAGTAGTGATACGGAATCTCTTTGATCAGCATTTTTACTTTATAAAATGTCATAAATGCAACACCAAATGCTACACAGGCACAACGGAAGTATTATTACATGAGATGCAGAGCTTGAGCGTCTGTCTCTTCAAACAGAAAAAGTTCAAAGCCAAACGAGAGAGACAGAAGATTCCGCCACTAAAAACAATGCCAGAGGCTACATGACATCATAAATATGCCATCTGATGCAACATTCTATGGGAAGCTCCTCACTCCTTCATATATTGTGTCAGAACTGTATTATATTAAGCCCCACAAAATGTGGGGGGGAAAAAAACATGGAAAGCTATGAATGTTGCTAGAATAAACGCTGTTTTTATTTGTTCATGCATAGAACAAGAAATTTGTCCTTGATTTCTTTCAATGTTATGAAAATAGTTACAAATGTTCCCAAAGAAAGATTCAAATACATGCCAATCTACTGTACTTTCCTGTCCCTTTCTTTTGTAACAGAAATATGCCGCCCTACATATGCAGTTGCCACTCAGCCAATAGTAACACATCATTCAAATGACAGATATGAGGTGAGTTTTTAAAGATATTTTGACACTATGAGCAATCAACTACTTGTCCAAGATTGCTCTTGTATGTAAAACTACCCCCGTTTATATTGGGTAAGTGAAGCCCTTTTCACAGTTGCTATGTATATGCACCAAAACTCCTTCAACAGTATACATCAAAAACCAAATTAAAACATGGTTTTAGAAAGATATTGAGTTATATATACAGAAGTAATACAGTAAAATCTTAATGTTAAGTAATTAGTACAAGACCGAAGTATTACCTTATAACTAATATCTTGACATGAATTGTAGTAGTTCTTTTTTAACACTCAACTTTGGATGAAAATTTAAGGCTATGTAGTTACAACAAAAATGGATGAAAAAATAATTCTTTTGAAAATTCACTATGGGAAAAATAATCAGTCTAACATTTGCCATCTGACCTCTAAAATGGTTTCCGATTTTGGAAAGTCTGAAATTTGTTTGAAAAATTGGCTAAACTGATTAATCATCCAGATCTCTTTATTGATAATAATCAATATCTGCTTTATTGCAATCAAATGTTTTCCTAAGAAAAACAGTTAGGGAACGCAACAGATACAAGAGGTTGTACAGATCTTTGAAGCACACTTCACTCAGGTGAAGTTTAGAGTGAAGTGCCCCTTCTCAAAGCAATGTGATCCCAATTTGTTTGCTGTGTCTTTCTTCTGAGGCCTTCTCTAGCATTTTCAATAGCCTTGAGAAAAGTCTACTGTTTTCACATGACTGGGTATGATTGCAAAACAGGCAATATTTCCTCAGAGAATATGTACTTATGTTGGGGTAAGCAACTTCCTTTCATTTATTTATACATATTTCTTCTTTTGATGTCAGAAGATATGAAAATGTACATGGAGATATTGGTTGACAAATGAGTATTTAACTTGCAGAATAAAGCAATAAAGAAACCAGAAAGTTAGAACTAGCTTTTTCCTATTTATATATTAGATTGGGTATCTATATCTTTCATGTGCCAAGCTCTCGTGTTACAATGACTTTATTGTTACAATATAGTATATTAACACAATATAGTTACCTGGTAAAATGATAACATCTTCACCAGCTAATGGTATACTTTTATTGTAGCCACCCCATCCCTTTGCCACATCATTCCAGGATTCAGCAAGGGACCATCTGAAAATAGGAGGAGAAAAAGAAGAAACTCGATCTAGGAAAAAAGAAATAATTTATTTTTGCATGTATGCCTGCTTGACTGTCTACTTACCTACCTACTTATCTCAGTAAAGATTTGGCAAACCTCACTAAGATGTTTGGAAACAATGTTTATCTTCCTCAAAATGGAAACCAGTATTTTAATCATTTGTTTCTAAGTGGACATACACTTCTCAGTAGAGGTTGTCTGAAATTTCTACCTGTGTAATAGGATTATTCAAGATAGATTAAATGGATGCCAGGCATTAATTAACTAAGATATAGTAAAATCAAAATTATAGATATAAATTTCCCTATTACTACCCTCCTAACCATTTTTATCAATAAGAAAAAAAGCATGTAAATAAGAAAGATTATCTTAAAGAGCATAATAATTAGACTGAAGGTAAATGAGGCTTATATTTCAATTAACAGAGGAATTAATAACTTAATAACTTAATTGCAATATCATCTTTTCTTCTGAACTTTCTAAAACACACTTTTATAATCTTTGCATTCATTTTAATCTCTCTCTCTCTCTCTTTCTCTCTCTCTCTCTCTCTCTCTCTCCTTGGCTTCTTTTCCTATTCACAAGTCCAATGGCAGTTGGATGATTGGAAGGAAGGAAGGAAGGAAGGAAGGAAGAAAGAACAGAAAGAACAGAAAGAAAGAACAGAGAGAGGAAGGAAGGATAAAAACAGTAAATGTAGGGTGTCAAAAGCTAGTCCTTTCATTTACCAGATAATTGTTTAAATAAGTTATTTTCAGCAATAGGCATAGAATAGATGTGATTCAGTCATGTGCATCAATGGCAGAAACTAGACATGGCTCTTATATAAATTTTCTGTATAGAGAAAACACTGACCAGAGACACAGAAAAGTTTATTTAAGTACCCAGAAATAGATCCTATGGGTTAGAGTGAATAATGCTGAATAAAACAAGACTACATTTTTAAATTTACATACCCTGTTCTGATAAAGGGAATATGTCTTCAACTTTAAATGTCACTTGGATTAGGCCTCTCCCTGTAACTAAATTTAGAAAGTTAGTAAGACATAAGAATGATGTATAAAAGCTGAAAATTGTTCTAATTCCATAAAACAAAGTTTCTTCAATTGTGGGGAATCTCATGTTTTGAAATATTCATAATATGATGTGCATTGTATAAATCCATGCAGTTTAAATACACCTTATAGAAAAAAAACCCTGAAGAGTCAGATGCTCAGCTAAGGAGAAAAAGTGCTAAGAAAGAGCTGTTTGTTATAGTAATCCCTGGGAAAGGATGGGTTAAGTTTTCCCAGGCATCTTGCACTGACAATGTTCTCCTTGTGAAACCAAGCAAAATTGTTCCTCCATTATTTAAGTTCTTTTTATCATGTTTTATTGTTAATGTGATTCAAAATGTGGTTGAAGGATACTATATAAAACACACAAAAACAAGGTTTAAGTGTTTAGCTAGACAGATGTGCTCTTTTTCAAGATATTCCATTAAATTCTGCTCCTGCCTTTTTCCTTTTCCTCCATTCAGACAATCCATATTCTTAAACCAATGAACATTTCAAGGTTTTGCCCTTTTGGATTCCCCTCTCTCTTAATCACCTAAGTTTATCTTTACGTTTTACTTTTGCAAAACTTTAAGTTTCCACTTAAAGAACTTTAAGTTCGTTCTTAATTGCACAATTTCAGCTAGTAATAATCTGAAATATAACTTGCTGTTAATAAAAGAGTTTACTGATTCTGAAAATTACATCATTGTGCTATGCAGAATGTTCAAGTCGCATCTTCAAAGTCTTTTCCTCTTCTTCTGATCTTGCAAGCACAGAAACACTTCAGCCAGGATTGACACCTAGGATGATTGAAGGGACACCCCCTCCAAATGATTTCCAGAGTTTTGGTAATTAATTTCACTATTGAACTACTCTTGCTATTAGGAAGCATTGAAGAATAAGTGTAGCCAGTGTGATGTAGCAGTGAAGGTGTTGGATTTGCACCAGAGAGCCCCTGATTCAGTTTTAAGTCAGACTTCAAGACCCAAGGTTTCCAAGTGTCACTTCAGGCTACTCACTCTCTCTAGCCCACCCTGTCTCCCCAAGAAGTTGTCGTTGGGGGTCTGTGTGACATAGGAGGAAGGTTTGTTGCACCTACTGCCTTGAGCTCCTAAAAGAAAAATGGGATACAAATCTAAAAAATGCTTACTCCTGGATATTCAAACATATCTGCAAATTAAAAGCATGGTTTTGTTATCTGCAATCTGGGACAATAGCTTACTTCTACTTTTTGTGGCACCTTTTAGAAGCTTGAACAGTGTGGTCACAGCTCCTCTTAATCATTTTTTCTCAAGCCCAAATGTACCACATTACTCCAAGCTCTTCTTATCAAGCTTAATTTCAAGTTTTCTGATCATTTTCATTGTCCTTCATTGTCTTTGTTTCAGAATTTGACAGGTTGGCTCCTTTGACCCTGGCACATATGTCTTCTGCCAGTCTATGGGATGGAAGCAATTACTCCTATGGACAGTTTTGTAGAATCCCTTTGACATTATGCATGTCAGTAAATAACTAGATTGTACACACTTTCCTATATGCTTAAGTTGTCACTGGATAAGAGTTTCTTAATATATTTTGCCTGAGTTATCCGTAACTTGGTAGAATATTTTCTAAATGATCAAGGCAAATGCACAAAATCATTTTGATGTGCAATGATTGGCTGCATTATTTTGTATATCACTTTTTTGTCCTGTAAACTTGCTCTTCAGATCTGAGAATATGTGTGATACTTCCTAAAGCAACTAAGGATGGAAAACTATAAAGTTAATGATGAACAGTTCCTGCTGTGTCTCCATGATGTCTTCCTTCACATGCTCAGCTTTCAGAATAACAATGACTTTTTTTTTTAATGGTGAGATTCAGTTTGAAGCAAACACTGTGTGAATTTCAGAGCCTGCCTGTGAATGATCTAGCATCTGATCTGTATTTATTGACATTAAATTTAGGGTTTAATGCACTCCTGCCACTTTTCAACAATTCACCCTAAAAGGCTTTTAACCCGCACAAAAGAAGGAGGTCATAAGTAAATTGACCTCGGACAGAATGTACAATTATTAGAGGAGGTTAGAACAAGAGCAGCTGCCGGAGCCCCACTGGCAAAGCGAAGTACTTCCAAAAGTCTGGTTATTAAGAATAGACTCAGGTTTCCCCTCTCTACCACTTCGACAAGGTCCCTTTGGTTTCCCTAAGAAGAATTATCACCCTCCCTAGCAGCTGCAATAATTGTGTTCCTATTGTTACACAGACCTCCTCCCGACCACCCCCTACAAGTGTCCATTGTTGAGACAGAGTCAAGTGATTAGATACTCCGGTGGATACGGTTAGAGCCCAGCTGCCTAACTGCTGACACACGAGCATCAAGGGGCGGGAGGATGGGGGGGGGGGCAGACCCATGGCTGCAAGACGGGGCTCTAACATGCCAGACCTTTTACATAAGTCAAACAGAAACAAACGATGCTTTCTGGGTCCTGCTGACAGAGCAACCTCTCCTCCTTTGAAGTGGTGAGGGCTGGTAGGCTTTTACAGCTTTCCCTCTTCAGCCCAAGCAAACATCCTTCTTTTGATATGAGTCATGCTCATTATCTCTGCCCCATTTAATGATTTTTGATTGAAAGGTGGCAGCTCAGTTGCCAAGAGGGTTGTTAAAGAGGCTCCACAGAGTCAGACCTACAATAAAGGCTTCCCTTATGCAGTGCCCTATATTTGGAATTTCTTAACAGCATGTTCTTGTTCTCTGCCGCAGATAAGGGCTGAGCGTGAAATTCTTAATTAAGCAGTAAATAGTGTATGGGTGTCAGCAGATGCAACCTGTAGCCATGGAGACTGAGTCACATGAACAGGAGAATAGGCACTAAACTAGAAGCCTTAGGCCTGGAAGTGAGTGACAGCTGAAGAATCCTACAAAGCTTGTAAATAGGATTAATTAGCTGACTAATTTATTTTTCCAGACTATCACCATAATTTAAAAATAAAGAAAATTTCTGGTTTTATGTTAAAAGATAGTAAAAAGATCAAAACACAGGTGGTCATTTCTTGGAAAGATCTTAGGCCATTAAACTCAGAAGGAATAGAGCTGAACTCACAAAGTCCACATTTTCTTTCAGCAGAGAAAGCACTTCATGGTTCAAACAATGACACACTTTTATTGATAAATGCAAACAGACCAAAAATGTAGCTTAGGTGAAATAGTTGTAGAGTCTCTGTTTGTTTGCAATAACTTCTGTTATTTTTGCAGTTAAGATTCCAAAGTTCTTTCAGGTAAAGAACTATGTAACAAAATCATTTTCTCTCTTCTGCCCAGGGGAGAGACTAAAGCCCACTTCAGGCTTCCTTGAGTTAGAAAAAGGCACTTTTATTATGTGATGCTGTTCATATGAAGGAACTTCACATCGCTCCTCCAATTTTAGTCATGCCATGTTCTTTTTCAAGTAATATTTACTATACTGGTTAAAATTGGCACAGATAACTCCAGGATTCAGTCATGAAAACAAGTTCCATGTACAGTATAAAACTGCTTATTGTTATGTGCTCCCTGTTTCTCAAAAAACTTCGGCTTTCTGGAATAGCACAAAGAGATTTTAATTCTGGAGAAAATTTCAGCTTCCTATAGCAGGTGGCAAGCCTAACAACCTAAAAGCAATTTTCAGAGGAAGTGTCTGAATTCCAAATTGCTTCACAAAAGAACCACTACTCAATGTGGTTAATGTGTGATGTCCCTCACCCATTCCAGCATCTGTGTGCAGTTGTTGCTTCTCAATGAGCATTACTATCAACTACAATCTTAAACATCAAGCTCTTACCTAAATAAGTTAACTTGTTCGTTTTCTTGTTGAAAAACCAGTCACAACCCTTGTGAAGGCTATGGGAAGGAACAGCCTGGAGTAGCGACCCTTTCCTTCTTCCACAAAACACTGTAACTTGACTGTGGACTGGCAACCCTTCATGCTCCAATAATAGATAATTGCCAACAGCAAAATTATCAAATGTAGCTATGTACTATGGAGTAGAACACAAGAAACATGCAAACATTTATATTTCCTTTTTGAATTATATCTGGACTGCAATAAAATACATTAATGCTTGTGTAAGAGAGAAGGAACAAGAGACACTGCAATTTTTCAGCAGACTCATAAATGCCAAAGTTTCACCTTTGCCCCTCCCCCAATTTATGAGCAATGATCTTTGGATTTGGCTATTTATTTGCTACTGAGAAACAATTGATGGATTAAACAAACCTTCATTACCTGCAAATTTCTTTGAAGCAGAGGACTGTTGAATGACAAAGTATAAATTTCTTGATCCAAAAGAAGACTCATCCAGCCATTGGCATTTGATAAAGTGTCAGACACATAATTGACAGTGATCACCTTATTCCGACTATTAGTTACTGTTAAATTTGATGAAAATATTGGGGACTTTCTGAAAAAGAATTCACATTTATTTTCTATAATATTCACTTTGATACTTACTGTTGCTATGTCGATGCAGCATTTTAGCCCACCGTTGCCCTTCAAATACAGTATTTAGGCATGGATCAGCAAGCTCAGATATCCCACTTCCCCATAAATTTTTTTCAAGTAGATAAGTCAGATTTGTTCAAGTGAATCAAGAATACCAGGAAAACTGCTTGGTAGTCAAGTTTTTTTATTTTGGGAATGACAAGCTTCTTGCAGTTGGAAGTAAAGATAAATCCATCATTCCCAGCTTTACTCATTTTTTCATTTTCCATCAAAGAAACCAAATAATTTTTGTATAAGTTTTGTAGGGCTCCTCCTCCTGAATTCATTTGCAACAAATAATAGCATAATAATAATAACATGCCCATATATTTTCAAGTTGCTTACTGAATTCTACAAAATGCAAATTTTGATAATGTATTTAATTAAATTAATACAATGTATTTAATTCTGAGAGGTCCAAACTGGATAAATGCATGAAAATCAGAATAAAATAATTTCACTTCCATCCCTGGTGTTCCAAAACAATGGAGGATAACATGGATAGGTAGAAGAAGACACTTGAAAGGCAACAAATCGTTTTGATTCCTCAAAATGCCCAGGTAAATCATGAGCTGACTATTATATTTATCTTTCCAAACAATGCTTTCACTTCATACTGTCAGGCTAGCCCCAAAATAGAACTACTATATTGCTAACATAATTGAGCATTCCTACCACCATAATTAGCACCATTTTAATTTGCTCTAAATAGCCAGTGATTTTCACTGTGCCCTAAATAGCCACCAATCTACCTCTCTTTAATGTTAATGGAGCAGAGGAGGGCATGAGCATTTTTAATTTGGAGGAGCTGAGGGAGCCTGCATGGATCATTAATGGGAAAGTGTTTCATTACCAAAGGAGGAGGCAGCTCTCTAAGATCTGTTCTTGATTTTCTGAGGAAGAAACCAGGAGGAGGTAACCACAGTGGTAATGCGAAATTAACCCTTGGCTCAAACTTCCAGGAGCCTTTCAAAAGGGTTAAAAAGAAGAGAAAAACCTGGATGACTGATTGGCAATTCTGCATTTTTATATCCAGAGAAGTTTCAATTAAGAAGCAATTTGCGACAGAAAACTGGCATGACTAGTAGATAGAACTTTACAGTCTGCGTTACAATTTACCATCATGGTTCTTTAAGCTGTTATGTAATTTATCTCAAGTGTAGTGTGCAGAACTGTTGAACATAAATGGCTCACAAAGGGTTTGCTAAACCAATCAACAACTATGAGTAGAATAAATATTAAGCCTCCTGTTTATGTTTACCATTAGCTTACTTATCCTAAGGGGGTTCCACCCTCCCTTCCCCGCTTTGTATTATGGCAAACACTGTGTTTTACTTTAAATGCTTTCTGTTTGTTACCTTTGTGAAATAATCTGCTACAGTGATATATCTCAAGAAAAATAAAACAACAATGAAATTGGCTTCGAACGAGGCCAATGGAACATGCATCAATATTGCAATGTATTCTTTCAGAAATAGAAATGTAATAGTTTAGTAGACACCCGAGTGTCCAAGTTGCATTTTGCTTAAGGCCTTTCCCAATTGATGATTTGAAGTACTGTTCTCTCATCCTTGAATTGTCAACACACATACCAGCATGAAACAATAGTCCCAATTGCCAATCCTTGCTCTGTCTCTTTTATCTCTGTTCCCAAACACTACAGTCACCCAAATTCCCCTCAGGATAATGACTGGCAGATTTTCACACATTGAGACTATGCATGAACTATTATAGAATAAGAGGAGAAGGTGTAGTTTAACACCTGGGTGTAGTTTAACATCTGTCCACTAAGAAGAACGTAAGCTTATCTCATCTAAACACTGGGGATGAGTTGAACATAAGGTTATAGAGGCAAGGCAGAAAAAAAGATGTGATCAGGGCAAATACTGAAAGCATGACAACATGCTGTTATCCCAAAAATTTTAAAGTAAGTCCAAAAGTTTATTCAAGGATGTCTATGTATCTACCCAAGTTTTAAAACCTATGTAAAAGATCCAGTGTTCGCTTCTGAGGTCTATCTACTAGAATTTTCTGGTTTTAGGACGTGGCTTACAACCTTCACCACTGCTTTAAATCAGCTAACATCAATAGATCTATACCCTTAACATAATGTATTTTTATTTTAAAAACTACATTTTTCCT
Organism: Notechis scutatus; assembly: GCF_049901735.1. Taxonomy (NCBI): domain Eukaryota; kingdom Metazoa; phylum Chordata; class Lepidosauria; order Squamata; family Elapidae; genus Notechis; species Notechis scutatus. The sequence continues at coordinate 157,713,397 of NC_142009.1, forward strand.
GTAATTACACTGTATGAAATTGCTGGATGTGCCTATCCCATTCATATGTGTTATTTCCCACTATGAAATGACTTTTGTGGTACTGGATGTTTTTAACACATTGTTTTCTCAAGGTTTCCTAAGCCAGAAACTTATTTTTGCAACCTATTATCTTGCTAAAGTGTGACTTCCTAAATTTTGTACAATTAATCGTGAGGAAAAACAAAAGAAAAAACTTACAGGCCAATAGACATACGATGAAAAATAACATTTCCAAAACAACAACTGGCACTGACAGCTTGACTGGCATTGACAATTGTCCTACAGGAATCTGGAAGTATATCTAGAGAAGGAAGGATCTGACTTCCTGGTTGTCCTGTGAGAGAGCCGTCTAGATCTTTGAGGATGGCGCAGTGAGGGAATGGAAATGATAGCCAGTTTGGAGCATTGAGGAGGAGGACTTGTTCTGTTCTGACAGTAAAACCTCCTGAAAAAGAAGAGGAACATGCTATATTATAGGATAATTAAGGGAAGCTATAAAATTCCATCCAATGAAACCTGAGGATTCAAAAATTTGGAATATGATGCTGGTGTTGTTGATCAAGTCAACAGCAGTTTTCTTGGCAATGTTTTCTTCTTGCTATGCCTCAGAGAGTGTGACTGGCCTCAGATCACCCAGTCTGCTTCTGTGCCCAGGGGTAGCGATTCACCCTTATAAATACTGCTTAAGATTATACTGTTTGATTTTAATGGATGTAAAATTCAAAAAACTAAACTTCAAATAGGAATAAAGAATTGTACTTCTTTAAATTAAACAAAAACAAACAGAATCTTGTAGCACCATCAAATAAATCTTCCATTAGTAAAGCATTTCCACAGTTTTTTGCCTGATGTTCCTAACTATTGACTGTTTTCACACATTTCCATTAGCGAAAATATCTGAACAGTTTTTAGAATGCATATTTTAGCCAAGAAATTGTCAAGCAAGAGGAAATCTGCAAGGATTGGAGAAGAGATAGTAATGTTTTTTTCTGATCCCAATGGCAGGTATCTCAAATAAGCAAGTATGTGAATCTAGTCACTAATTTCATGTCCTGGTTATTCCTGGCTCCATTTTAAAAACAGTATATGTTCTAGTAATGCATGGTTGCTATTATTACCCTGTTTCTCCAACAATACGGCCTCCCCCAATAGGAAGTCCCAGCATGTTTTATAGGCATGAAATGAAATTAAGCCCCTCCCCCCAAATTAAGGCCTATATTAAAACATGCGAAATGGGGGGAATGGTGGGGGGGGCTTGCCATTAGGAAGTACTTTTGTTGCACACCCGGATATGGTGCTGCCTGCGTTGACCCCGATACGAAGTGCCCCACCAACGCTGAGGTCAACATCCAAGCCATTGCCACCCGCCCACCCAAAGATGCAAGGGGGGGGGGAAATTAAGTCACCCCCGAAAAGACGGCCTAGCCATTTTTTCGGGGCTCAAAAAAAAATAAGACCCGGCCTTATTATATGAGAAACACGGTAATATTACTACTTCAGCTTTGATGTTTGTTTCCAAGAAGGAGTCTTTTTTCCCCCACACAGTTCTAAGCTATTTTTATTATTATTTAAATACAATTCTCTTGGAAAGACTAAAAATTGCCGTGAGCATGAACAGTGAAAATTGGCTTATGTGAGGCAGCCGAACAGTACCTTGACAGGGAACTTTGTGTTTCTAGCACCATTCATCCCGCTGGACCCTTTGTGCTTCTGGTGCTTCCTCTAAGCCAAAAGAGTCTTCTGAGCATGCCTCAAAATCAACATGAAAGCAGCATTTTCTTCTTTAGAAGTGAAGGATTGCATTGCTTCACAAAAGATCTTCAACGGGGTGCTTTGCTCAGAGCCTTGTTGAAACAAAGCATCTCTCCCAAGGTTTGCTTAGCCAGAATGGAAGCCAGCTAAGGAGAGAGCTTTTTTAATGGGAAAGGATGGGTTCCTAAACATTACTGCAGTTATATTCAATTGTCTTCAAGCACAAAGGTGGGATCCAACAGGAGATGGCAAAATACTATAATTCCAGACATAATAGATTGGATGGCTTTTCAGAGATGTGCAATTTAGCCAATTTTGAGAAAATTGTATATTCTGTTAATCGGAAAATGTCGTATTACCTCTGCCTTTTGAAAAAGTTCTTTAACAAGTGGGTGAATTTAGTTTTCCTCTTTAAAGACTTACAAAATCAGATTGATCAAGCTGAAATTACAAATTCTTTGTTGTTATTTTCTTTATATGTTATTCAATGTGTAATTTTTTCTTTCTCTTTTGTGATTTTTTTTTGTTTTTATGTATGTTTGCTTGAAAAGGTATGCATGTACATATGTATGTATATATGTGTATATGTGTATACATATATGACAAATGACTGTGGGGTTTATATCTTAGAACAATATATTTTATATGTGGTGAAAACATGAGTGTTGAATATAAAATGGAGTCATTTTAACATAAAACAGTGAAAACAAGAATTGTGTATGTAGGTATGATTAGGGTAAATTGAAATGGTGATAAGGATATATGAGTTGAATTTCTGGTTGTTGTTTTTTAACAGAATACCAGAGTTGGAAGGTCTTCTAGTCCAATCCCCTGCTCAGGCACACAACCCTATACCAGTTTCTATTTTATTTTATTTTTTGCATTGCAATATGTTCTTGTGGCTAAACAATAAAGAGCTTTTCTCTTGTTGTTATTGTTGTTGGGGTTGTAATTCAAGATTCTGGTGGTGCAGTGGCTAAAATGTAGGCAAAATTTTGCAGGCAAAATCTGCCCATAGCCTTGAGTTCAATCCTGATGGAGTTCGATTGACTCAGTCTCCCATCCTTCCAAGGTTGGTAAAATGATGGCCCAGATTATTGGGGACCATATGCAAATACAGCTTTAACATTGTAAACCACCCAAAGAGTGCTGTAAAATGCTATGGGGCATATATAAACCTAAAAGCTATTGCTATTCTTTGGGAACTGCAAAATAGGCCTATATCTTTTTTTTAATTAAAATTAATTAGGTTGGTAGAGATGTGTGTGCTTGAATTTAAAGTAAAGTACATATGTTTATTGTGTAATAAGACTTCTTGGGTTTAAAAACTCTTATCCGAAGTATTACACTTATAATTTCTATTTTTATTTAGCCAATCAATTAGATCAAATTTCTCTTGTTGCTCTCTGTGTATAAAAGGTGAATTTATGCGACATGGGGCTTCCTCTACTCACTATGGCTCTCCACATGATAGGTCTGCAGACTTCAATCATGTGAAGAGCATCCATTGAGCAAAGAGGCTCTTCATGGTAGACCTTCACCTTCTACATATGGAAAACAGAGTCTGTATGCTTGTCCTTAGGTGACATCAACTCCATGGTCTCTTCTGGTGCCATATACTAGCAAATTTAAATGTCCTGTTTGAAAAATATGCATAGCCTTTGGATATGTGTATGTATATATACATATATACATATACATACAAACACATATATTGTTTATTTTCTATGAACTAATTAGAGCAAAAAGATTTGTAGAAAATCCTCTTTACTGCTCTTCACACTTAGTTCTTCTCATCACGACCATGTTCAGTACTGAAAATCTAACTTACCTTGACCCTGGTAGCAGCCAGAACAGGGAGTAATTGCAGTGCAGTTGTGACTGTCAAAGTTCATAAAGGTTGTACGTGAAATCAACAGTTCATGCTTTTGAGGAGTTTTCAGCCCTGTCAACATACAGCTTCCATCCTGCCACAAAAATGTAGAAATTGGCATTATGTTTGAAAAGAACATAGTTGTGTAAAATTAAGTTGTGTGTTAGCATGAATTCATAAGATGTTTATGTTTAAACTAGTTTAAGACAGTTGTCTTAATCCATCAAGCTCATTATAGATACTTTTAGATCCTGCCTTTTTCATGCAGAAGTTGGGACATGGGTAGAAGAGTCAAAACTGCATTTAGTACAGTACCACCAAGTCAAAGTTTGCTCTGGAAACTGCATGAATAAATACCTGCCATTATAATCTTAATTTGATAATAATTTGGAAATCTTCTATGAATGTTCTAGTAATCTCATTATTCATTCATTCATCAAATATATATACTGCTCATAATCTCAATTACTCTTGTCCATCTGCTGCATCTGTTACACTCTCATTCTCCTACTTCCCTCAACAACCATAATTTCTTTTGGTTCACCACAAACTCATATTACATGATCCTAGTCATTCTTATTCTTATACTTTTTCTCTGTGTGTCATTTATTTATTATTAAATTTGTACCCAATCAACTCCCAACTATTTTGTGTGGCTCACCAATAGAGTTACAATCAGAAGCAAAAATAAGAAGCAAAAGCAAGATGACCGAAACTGGACAAGATTAGAAAAAAGAACTGATGCAGCCTTCATTCACCTTTGCTAAAGGCCTTGGAGAAAAGTTAAGACTTTATAGCTGTTCTAAACAATAACAAAGTGAGGGACATCCTGATTTCAGGGAGAATCTCACTCCAGAGGGCAGAACCTGCTACGGAGAAAGTAGGCTTCTAGGGTTCTGATAGGTGGCACTGTTTAATTGAAGGAAACCAGAGTGTGACAATCCTGTCAGGCAAAATGGGCACATACTGTGAGAATTAAGCAGTTGCCCACGTATCCAGGCCCTACAACATGGAGGGTTTTATAGGTAGTAGCCAACACTTGAATCACACTGAGAAACAAACTGACAAACAGTGAAATTCTTGGAGCAAAAGTGCTATATGGACATACCAAAGCAGTCCCATCATTGCTCATTCTGCTATATTCTGGACCAGTTGAAGCTTCTAGGTGTTCTTCAAGGACAGCCCCATGTACAACACATTGCAGTAGTCAAGCTGTGGTGATCAGAGTGTAGGAATTGTGTAAAGCACCTCCTGATCAAGAGCCTGTTCTCTGGCTCTGTTTATCCATGTTATATGTTTTGTGTTTTTAAAGCTCTCTGTGTTTTGCTACAGCTTATCTTTGTAACGGTCAGAAAATAATAAATGTACATAAATCAAAAGTTACATTTAAAAAAAAAACAGATATCTAGAAATTACAATTACTTTTAAATTGTAATAGGTATTTAGCAGGAGTACACACATGACTCACATTTAAATTTCACCTGTTTTTCCTGTTAATTTTCAGTGGGTGTTGAATCAATGCAAAAAATAGGATTTAAAAAAATAATAATAATTGGTTAAAAGCATATTTTAAACATAAAAGGGTTTGCTGGGTGGAAGGTTTAGCTTTCTTGTTAAATTAATGTCATAAAGTTTTAACTGATGTTAAAGAGACGTCATTATTAAAGGCTAGAATTACATAAATTAATATGTAAATTATGACATCTTTATCATGAGATAATCAAAGATAATCAGCCCCCTGGGGTGCTATAAGGAACAAGGCACAGCTGAGCGCCTCAAAATCTTTTAACAAGTAATATGGGAGAACTCAAAAGCTCAGTATCCCGAGACAGAAAAACCAAAGAAAATATTTTATTAGTGCTTGATGCAGCTTCATGTTAGCTGCATTCTAATCCTCTACCTATCTCCCATTCCTCTTTCTCTAGTTCTCTCTTCGTTCTTCACACTTACAGCAATCAAATTTAGTCGCTCTTATTCTTAACACTAAAATCTATTTCAAGATTCAATTTTTACATCCATTAGACTCATTTTAAGTTCCACTTCCCCAACCTTCACCTATGCAAAACAATCTTACCTCCCTTGCCTTGAGATATATTTTGGCATGGTGAAATTCCTGGAATATGTAGAAAATTAGTTTGAAGAAATCTTGCCATGTGGACTCTTATAATTCCAAGAGAAATATGCTTGCCTCTAGATTTTCATATCCTGGACTATTTTTGCCATATCATTGCCAAGGCAGCATAGGTCAATGGAAGATGGGGTGACAAATAGAGGAGGCAAGAGTAACACTATGATAAAAAAAAATGTCCTACTTTTTGATGAAATACAATTTCTTTTTTGGAAATTTCCTTTAAAGTAGAGCTTCCAGTGTGGCTATGATGAACTAGAGGTCCTGGAAGGAGTAGAAACAGTCACTCAGAGATAGAACCCAGAGGCCCAATGCTGGACACTGAAGTCTCTCTGGATAAAAGAGAGGTTGCAAAATAGCCCACTTGTTTTCCAGACTGCTGCTCTTCATAAGTAAATATAAGGAATGGATATTTTTTAGTTTTGTTGCAAGTTGAACAGCTGGGAGGCATGGAATGCCATCTATGCTGACAGCCACAATGTAGCCTATATCAGGGGTTCCCTGGACTAGTACCAGGCTGCAACATGCCAGAAACCAGGCCACGCAAACAAGTGAAGGCCCATTCACGGGATGAAGGCAGCACACGAAATAATGCCTTATCTGGTCCCCAGAAATACCTCTCTCCACAGAAGCGGTTCCTAGTGGCCAAAAGGTTGGGGATTGCTAGCCTATAAGGACAATAAGTCCAGCATACATCTATGGAGATTCTCAGTCACCCAGGTTATGGTTGTCCCAAAGGTGCTTTTTCTCAAAATGCAACTGGACTTTCTTTCTTTTTTCCTTGGAGATGTTTTGCTTTTCATCCAAGAAGCTTCTTTTGAATGGTTTTGAATGGTGAGAATGGAAGGATTTATATTCCTTGCAGTCAGCTGGTCATTAGCACTCTGTCTGAGAGTCCTTTAGGCCACTTGGAGGCTTATCTGTGCCTTCAGGGTCACTTAAATAGTGCCAATGGGTGTGGAACCTTCTTGGAACTGCTGAAAAGACCATGTTGTAAACAGGAGATAGGTGGTGTTGTATCTTTCCCCCTCTGTTGAGAGAGGGCTGTTCAATCTTAACATAGATGGCCTCTTTGACCCCTCTTTCAAACCAGCAGTCCTCTCTGTCCATAATATGGACTTTGCTGTCTTCAAAAGAGTTATATTTGTCTTCCAAATGCAGATGAACTGCTGAATCTTGTCCTCATAGATTTGTTCTTCTATGTTGTTCCATGCATTTGTGAAGCGGTTGTTTTATTTCTCCAATGTACAGCACATTAGAGAAACAAAACAACCGCTTCACAAACCCATGACACCTCCAGCACTCAGAAAGAGTGCCAATGACCAGAAGACTGCAAAAAATACATAACTTTCCATTCTCCACTATTCAGTAAGAACTGAAGAAGCTTCTTGGATGAGAGATAAAATATCTTCAAGGACAAAGAAAGTCCAGTTGCGTTTTGAAAAAGCAACTTTGGGACAAGCCCAGTAGGCCTCATTTCTTATTTATTTTTGGATGTAACTATTTTACTGATTAAGAGAGATTTTCTTTTGTAGCAGGATAAGATTCATTTTTTTGCATTATAAAACTAAAAGAAATTTTAAAGATTTTAAGAATATCTGGCCAAAAGCTTATCAAAGAGATGATTTAAGAAACTTCATATAGACAGAGGAGACTATTGTTTTTAAAGATTATTTTGTGTTCTTTTGTGAGGAAGAACTACAAGTTTAAACTGTTCTAAACTTTTGTCTTAATCATGAATTACAAAAGTTTAAAATGGAATATAGATAAAACAAATGCTCTTTAAAATATTTTTTAAATCATTTGTAAAAAAAAATTACTTGCTTTAGAAAAAAGGTGTAATATAACCTATTGATCATTTTATCATTTTCTGTAAGGCCTTTGTATAACTAGCAGTAAGTCTAGGAAGATGTGGGCATTCTTGGTGGGGGTAGGAGTATCTTTGCTCAGAGTGCCTCATTCTGTTTTGATTCTGCCAGTTTAGAAGGAATAGGAAAATGGGTGAAAGTTCAAGGTACAAGATACAACAGTTGTGCTTTCTCATGGGACTTTCCAAACTTTCCCATGAGACTTTCCGTGGCTGCATGATCTCACCCTAGCAAGGTAACATCTGGGACTTTCCAAGATTGTGTGTTCTCATGCTGGTGAAGTAATCTCCTGTTGAGGTCATTGTTTTCTGAATATGCATACTGTATATTTTGCTTGTGTTTTTCTCAATAAATACTGCTACCTGAGTTCTCTCAGGGTTGGCATTTTTCTCAGAGACAGTTCCCTGTGTCTCATTTCAATGTCAAACCACCATAAATGGTGACCCCGACGTGATAGCTTGGAAAGCTATACGTTTCCCGCATCCTATACTCATCGCCGCGGACGCCGACTGGCCCTCATCTTCTTCGCTGGACGAAGATAGATTCTTTTCGTGAGTATGGGGAGATCTCTCGAAGGCTCAGAAAGAGCACATCAGGGAATTGAGAGGGATCATTGGGAATAGTTTTGGGTTTGGAATTGGCAGTAGGGGTTGTGCTGTAGGAAAGAAAGAAATTGAGGACTTACTACAGTATGTTTGGAAAAATATTAAGTCATATCCGGAGGGAGGTAGTATTAAAGTAGAGTCCTGGAAAAAGATAGGAAATTTTTGCATGAGGAACCTCAGGCCCTTCTTCAATTTTGTTAACCTGGAGGGTGATAATGGATGCATTAGCTACTTATGAACAACCGCTCCTATCACCCCCGAAGAAGGTTTGCCGCTTTACCATGCGGTATCGCTTGTTGCCGCCGACGGCACCTCCAGATAAATCTGGGGACTGTCTAGCGCTAGCAATACTTTGTCAGAAGATAAGAGTTTACCTTTAAGGGTTCAGGTGGATGCAGTTACTGCAGCTATTCAAGAAGCAAAGAATAGAGGGGAACTATCAGAGATGATTTGGTGGAGTTTGGAGTAGAAGTTCAACTTAATCCAGTGGAAATTGTCATGGATGCTGCATTAAATCCGCAGCGGAGTGGAAGCCTTTACAGCTCAGAATTTTGAGGAAGTTAAGCAAGCAGCAAAAGAATATGGTGTTAGAACGCCATATACTCAGGCATTGTTAGAAGCAGTTGGTTATGGAAATAAAATGATTCCGGCTGACTGGAAAGCTCTGTTGAATATGATTTTAACTCCAGCTCAATATTTGGTGTTAGATCAGAAATGGAGACAGCTGGCAGTCCAGAGGGGAACAGCAAATGTTACCCCAGATCAGCTTTACGGAGCTGGTAATTTTACAACAGTGGAACAACAGAGAGATGGTATGCCTGAGGAAGGGTTCATTCTTCTCCCACAAATAATTTTTCAAGCCATAGGGTCTCTCCTGACGGCGAAGGTGGTGAGAAGACCTTTACTAACATCAAACAAGGGAACAATGAACCTATGAAAATTTCATTAGCAGACTGAAATTGGCTATTGAAAGACAAATTGATAATCAATTCGCCCAGAAAGAGTTGCTTTTAAGTTAGCAGTAGAACAAGCTAACACAGATTGCAAAAAGATTTTAAATCCACTGGTAGCAAGTGGGGAGCGAAATCATGGATTTGATTAATGCATGTAGAAAGGTAGGGAGTCAGTCTTTTAACATGGAAACTTTAGCTCTGGCTTTACAAACAGGACATGCTCAAAAGGGGAATTGTTTCAATTGTGGGAAGCCTGGACATTTTAAAGCCGCAATGTCGGGCTCCTGGAGGGGGTCAAAGTCAGCAGAATAAGAGATCAATGGGACAGGGTGTTCGTCCCTAAATCAGTGTGCCCAAAATGTAAGAAAGGATACCATTGGGCATATCAGATGCTCCACAGTTTTTACTGATGGAGGGAAAGTTTATGGTGCTTGTGTGTGGAAAGATACATCTGAATTTGGCATACAAAAAAGTGACTTCAGAGCAGAGAGTCTGCCCAGCAGGCAGAACTTGCTGCTGTAGTTTTGGCTTTTCAAAATTTTCACAATCAGGATTTTAATTTAATAGTGGATTCATTGTATGTGTATAATTTGTTACCCTTTGTAGCAGGTTCTTATTTGTCTCCTGGAATATCACCTGATATTTTAAGATTGCTTTTGTTGTTACAAGGATGTTTGGAGCAGCGTGTGAATGTGTGTTTGTTGCTCACATTCGTAGTCATAGTAATTTGCCTGGAATTTTATCACAAGGTAATGCCAAAGCTGACAGTGCTGTAACTTCAGTCCTCACTGTCCAGCCATGGGATAGTCATAGTTATTTTCATCAAAACGCTAAAGCATTGGCACAGCATTTAAACTTACCACTGCAGAAGCTGCTGCCATAATTCAACAATGTCCAACTTGTTCAAAGCAGGGCACTCTAATATCCCTATGGGAGTTAACCCCAGAGGTTGAAACCTTCAATGATTTGGCAAATGGATGTTACTCAATATCCACCATTTGCGCCTGGAAATATATACATGTGACTGTGGATACTTACTCAGGATTTTTAATGGCTACCCCTCAAAGAGGTGAGATGGTTAAACATGTCATCAATCATTGCATTAAGACTTTTTCAGTTGCTGGAACACCTAAAACTTTAAAAACTGATAATGGTGCGGCTTATCGGAGCACCGGTTTTGATCAGTTTTGCAAACAATGGTCCGTGGAACATAAATTTGGCATTCCATACAATTCTACTGGGCAGGCTATTGTAGAACGCCATAATTCCACGCTCAAGACCATGTTGACTAAATTAAATAAAAAGGAGGGAAGCTCCTGGGGCTTCCGGCGATTCAAGATCAATTAAATCTAGCTTTATATACTTTAAATTTTTTAAATTTGTCTCCTAACCATGGGAGGTAATCTATGGACACAAATTTCTCGAGGTCTTATCCCGCCTTTGGGAATTGCTATGAACTATAGGGATATTCATATTTTAAATAATTTTACTGTTGCTATGTTTAATGATACTATAAAGAATATTAAGATGATTAATGTAGAAATGTCTGAAATTCGTACAGTTACTCTGCAAAATCGATATGCTTTAGATATTATGTTAGCTGCTCAAGGAGGAGTTTGTGCTTTAATTCATTCACATTGTTGTGTTTTTATACATAATTATGAGCCAAACATTACAAAAACTGTTCAGGACATGGAAGATCGTATTGCTCAGCATCAATCTGGAGCCGATGGGTTTAATGCATCATTCTGGGACAGTCTGTGGTCCTGGCTTCCTGATGGATCATGGTTTCGTTCCTTGCTGCAAGGGGTTGTTATTATTATTGCTATATGTATCTTATTATGTTGTTTTATTCAATGTATTCCTAATATATTACAAATGTGTACCTCAGTCTTCCGGCGTGAGGATCAGGTCATGAGGGAACTGTGTACTATGCCACTAAACACCCCTATCTTTGAATAAATAAAAAAGGAGGGAATGTAATATAACCTATTGATCATTTATCATTTCTGTAAGGCCTTTGTATAACTAGCAGTAAGTCTAGGAAGATGTGGGCATTCTTGGTGGGGTAGGAGTATCTTTGCTCAGAGTGCCTCATTCTGTTTTGATTCTGCCCAGTTTAGAAGGAATAGGAAAATGGTGAAAGTTCAAGGTACAAGATACACAGTTGTGCTTTCTCATGGGACTTTCCAAACTTTCCCATGAGACTTTCCGTGGCTGCATGATCTCACCCTAGCAAGGTAACATCTGGGACTTTCCAAGATTGTGTGTTCTCATGCTGGTGAAGTAATCTCCTGTTGAGGTCATTGTTTTCTGAATATGCATACTGTATATTTTGCTTGTGTTTTTCTCAATAAATACTGCTACCACCAGTTCTCTCAGGGTTGGCATTTCTCAGAGACAGTTCCTGTGTCTCATTTCAATGTCAAACCACCATAAAAAGGATACAAAATGTTTGGTTTATAAAACCTTTGGTGAAAAAATGAGTTTAGTTGTAACATAAAAAGAACAGAAATATATTTTTTTGTATATAATTTTTTATATATAAAATCCTCAACTAAAACCAGAACTTGTATTGATTGATGATCATGGTAGATTTGTTGGAGTGGAGGTTAATTTACATGGGGCTGAGACTATTATGTTGGGAACTGATGCCACAAATAAGGATACTGTAAATGTATAAAAATAATAAAGGTGAGATATATATAAATAAAATAAAGTGATATTCTATAAATTACCTATAGAGAGAGTAATAGGTTTCTCTCAATGAAAATTTGAGTGGGAGTTGGAATGAAGTGACTTCCAACAAATTAACAGAACTTCACAGAAAAATGTTAAAATTACTGAAGATAAATTACCCAAAGGTTTTTTTTTTATTTGATGGATAATTTAAAGTTGGTTGATATATGAAGACAGAAAATAGTAATTCAAGAGATTATACTTACTTTTCTGATACACATAGATCATATTCAAGAATAGACATGATTTGGATTTCAAAGAATTTGGCTACTAAGACTTTATCAAATCATAACTCTGTGAGGTTGGTTTATGAAAAAAATTCAATTCCTGAACAACCGAAAAGCTGTGATTTTAATTCAATGTTCTTGGCTCTTTAATTCTTTGAAAAAATTGTAACCTCATACCTTTTCATGGAAGTGCCCAATTAATACACTGTTGACAACAGAAGTGTTTCCAAGACTTTCCACAATGTTGATACCAAAATATTTACAAAAAGAAATATGGAAGTTCCAAAGCTGAAGGTTGCTGGTGCTAATAATCTGATAGAATAATATTTTAAAATAATATATTAGCATTGTTTTAATATAGTATAATGCTAACTACAAAGTCTCTCATCAGTTTAAAAGAAAATAATAAATGAAGACAAACCTGTGCTCCTTCTTCATAAGACAAATTGCATTTTTAAGAAATCATCTAAAATAATGCCAATTCTATTGATTTAGTTTTGCATGTTAGCAGACGACAAAAATTCAAAACTGATATTCCACAAGTTTTGCTGCAAAGTCATTCATTATCAGTATTACTATGTTCTCTCTCCTAAGCATAATAATATGCTCTGGGATATAGAAAATGAACACAAAAAGGGAATTATTTGCAGACAATTAATATAATAAAAATATTGTGCCTACTGTCCCTGTCCTATTGTTTTTTATTTTTCTTATAAGTATCTAATGTATCCAAAACTATATTTATTCTTATACCTGTATCTTGTAAACAATTGACAAATCAAATAAATACTAAATACTAAAAAAAAAACATAAAATTATTTAAAACACAGCATTATGATGCTGCTAATATACAATTTTACCATTTTCCCTTCTTTCTAGCTTTCCTTTTATCTTTTTCTGTTGTTTCTAAACTGCCTGTTTAAAATGTCTTCTTCTAAATAGGAAGATTGAATTTTCAATTACTTTGCTCAAGACTAAGACAACAGTAACAGTAATCTATATTATTCCAGGGGAATTTCCTTTCAAATAGAGACATTATCTAGCATTATCTAGCATTATCTACTTCTTGTAGCCAACAGAATTAATTATACTTTAATAAAAAAAAATTAAATGGGATCAGTGGGAATTATGCATGGGAAGGGCAAGGAAGAAAGAATGCATGGTACCTTCACTCCACCTTGGCACTGCCAGGCAGTAAAGTTTTGGAATATAACAGGTTCTGTATTGTTTCCCTTTTGAGGGTGATATGGTGGATGTATTAAGAGTCCATACCTATTTGTAGCAAAGTAAATGATGGTTTCATAAACAACAAAAATAATCTAGGTAAATTTATATCAGATGATGCACGTTTTAACTATATGCATTATTTATTTGATTTATTTGATTTCTATCCCATCATTTGTAGAAGAGCTCAAGATATTAGACATAGTGCTTGTTCTTGCTATTTTTCACCACAACAAACAACCCTGCAAGTCCAGGTGGTCTCAGAGAGGTTCCATGGTTGAAGGTGGACTAGAATCTGGGTGACCCTGTTCCCAGATTGATATCTTAAACACACTAGCATTCATTGAGTAATTTAGCGATTCTAGTACAACAAATGACATCCATGGTGTGTATTTGGAGGTGGCAATTGATAAAATTGTTTAAACAATAAACAGAAAAGGCATAGTCGGGGGACTCTGACTTTCTTTATTGAAATAAATTTCAGGGTAGATAATTAATCAGTACATTTGATCATATATACTAGCATCCAACATATTAGGGCAGAAAAAAATGCTCATTTCTACAATAAACAACTTGATCAAAATACTTCAGGAAAAGAGGCAAGCAAGAAACTGAATAGTAAGCTTGACTTTAAAAACAAGCATTTCAGTTAAGGCAGGTGTGTCAAACTCGATTTCATTGAGGGCCGCATCAGGGTTCTGTTTGACATCGGGGGGCATGTCCAGTTTGACACGACTTATGTCAGCTCGATGTCACTCTTTTTCAGCCACTAAGCCCTCCTGTAGCCCACTGCCAGCAAAAACGGAGCCCAGGGGACTGCGTGTGAGCTCTGTTTTCGCTGGCAGAGGCCTGCAAGAGGCCATCGTGGCCAAAATGGAGCTGGGAGGGCCACGCATGGCCTCCCTGAGCTCCCTTTCCGCTGGCAGAGGCATCATGGGCTAGTCCTTTGCTGTTTCCAGGGTGGCCCTGCAGGCCAGATCTAAGCACCCCGCAGGCTGGATCCAGCCCGTGGGCCTTGTGTTTGACCAGGCTTAAGGTGTTAAATTAAGAACATTGGGAGTGGAGGAAAATGGTACTGTGTATACTACCTTGAGCTCTGGAGAAAAAGTGGGGTATAAACAAATAATTATATTTGTGATATGTGTTTTAGAAAGGTGTTGAAAGTACATACTTAATACAAGAAATGCAATACTTGCAATCCACTTCTAACCTCTATACACATTCAGCCTCAAGAAGATTTAAAATCCTGGTCTGCTCCAAAATTACAATGATTCCCTCATATAGTTCTTTGGTTGAGATTATTATTTCTTCTGTTTTCAACATGTTCATGATGATAATTTCTGCAAGAATATGCTGTGTGTGTTAGAATAGAATAGAAGCTGGAAGGGACCTTGGAGGTCTTCTAGTCCAGCCCCCTGCTCAAGCAGGAGAACTTACACCAGTGATGGCAAACCTTTTCAGCACCGAATGCGCAAAACACATATGCAAGTCATGCCCAAAATGCAATGTGCTCTGCCCCCCATACATGCACACAGGTCCCCCGAGAATGCGCAGCAGAGACCCAAAGACCAGCTAGCCGGTGGAAGGTGTGTGTACATGCGCAGCAGAGCTGAGCTGGGGTGATGGCTTGCGTGCCCACAAAGAGGACTCTGCGTGCTATCTCTGGCATAGGTTTGCCATCACGGACCTATACAATCTCAGACAAGTGAGTGTCCAGTCTCTTCTTAAAAACCTCCAGTGTGTGTGTTTGTGTGTGTGTGTCTGTGTGTGTGTGTTCAAGTGAGTTTTCGACTCTTGCTTGGATGAGTCCCCGAAGTTTTTTTGGAAAGGATTTTCAAAAGTGGTTTACCATTGCCTCCTTCCTACAGGTGAGATAAAGTGACCGACCCAAGGTCACCTGGCTGACTTCCAGCCTAAGGTGGGACTAGAGCTGACAGTTTTCTGGTTTCTAGCCTGGGCTCTTAACTACAACACCAAACTGATATGTGAATAATCAAATGAATATAGATTAGGAGAAAAATAAATAATAATTCATGGCAGCTATGCATGACATTTGTTAATGAGCTGAAACAATTTCATGAAGGATGGCAGGGACTCTGTGCCAATCTTAAATTGCAAATATAATATTTTGCCAAAAAAAATCAGAATGCAGCAACATGAGAAATATTATGTATCGCTGCCACATCTCTCCAATGAGTAAAACATAAGAGTTGAAAATGTGACAGAATGGTTTAGAATAGAGAAGGCTA
The DNA here is from genome assembly GCF_049901735.1 of Notechis scutatus. Taxonomy (NCBI): domain Eukaryota; kingdom Metazoa; phylum Chordata; class Lepidosauria; order Squamata; family Elapidae; genus Notechis; species Notechis scutatus. The sequence continues at coordinate 157,729,036 of NC_142009.1, forward strand.
TACGTAACTGAAAATGAAATGAATTGTTTACATAGTCTATGAGAAATGAACCATAGCATATCAATATGTTTTCATCCTGCTGGAGGGAAACCCTATTAAACATCAGAGAAAGCATTAAACACATTTACCCCAATTAATGACTGCAGATTTCCTGTGTATGTGCATGTTGTATATCTGATGGCATGTGCGAGATGACAAAATAAAACAGGCAGAAAAGGGGGGAAAATACCTGGAGCAAGAATAGGCTACATTATTACTGAAGGACATCACTGGTTCTCCTAATCTTGAAGGAGGAAGGTGAAAAAAATAACCATGCCCAGTGCCACACACCATGTTACTCTGCAGAGGAAATAGGAGTTATTAGGACATCTGAACCAGCTGATGGTAAAACACCAAGAATGCCAGAAAGATTTGTGTCTATAAGTCAGGGGAATTTATCATCACTAACAACACTTTGATATCTCTATCAAATTATTGTTGAAACCCATGGAAGTTAAGATAATAGGTCCGTCTGAAAGTTGAGAGAACACATACAAACGTGCCAGGGGTGAAATTCAAAATTTTTCCCTACCGGTTCTGTGGGTGTGGCTGTGGACATGGCTTGGTATAAAAGTAATAGCAACCAGGGGCGATCAGGGTAATTTTTTTACCAATTCAAATCATCCCTACCACCCAGAGGTGATATTCAGCAGGTTCTGACCAGTTCTGGAGAACCGGTAGTGGAAATTTTGAATAGTTCGGAGAACTGGCAAATCCCACCTCTGACTGGAGATTTTACAGTATCCTTTCCCTGCCACGCCCACCAAGCCACGGCCACAGAACTGGTAGTAAAAAAAATTGAATCCCACCACTGCTACCACCTCTCCCGAGGTGAGCCAAGGTGATTGAATTTCACCGCTGAAACGTGCCCCCTCTCCAACTATTACAAACATTGACATCAAATCCTGGATTTCAGTTTTAGTTCTTTTTAAACATGATTTTTATCATTATACAAAAAATTGGTTCCATTTTATTTCTGCAACACTTTGAGTAGTTTTTCATAATATGGACTTCCTCTTCCTGCTTCTGTTTTCTTCAGGGGCTCAAAGTAGTTTTCTTCCCTCACTTTTTAGCACCAGAGCTACTCTGCGATATACAGTAGTTAGACTGGCTGTGGCTGGCCCCAACTCATTCAGTTAGCATTATGGTCAGATGGGAACTTGGACATAGAATTTCCCTAATCTCTTAATAAGTACTACTATTTTTCTTACTATACACGCTTTTGTATGTTTTTTTGGGGTGGGGGGAACAATTGACTTCTGATTCACATTATAGATCAGGAATGAGAATCAAGGTAAGTTCATCTTAAAATACAAACCAAATGGATTCTGCTGTAGATGTACTTGAATATATATCATAAGAAAAGCAATAAGAAAAATAAAAATACTGTATTAATTAAGTAAAATACATTATAAAAATACCACAATTAGGTGAGCATCTATCAGCCTACAGCATCTCATTAATAGCAGCATGCTTTTTCCCCCTAGTGTATCTATTTGAAATAAAAATATTTCATTACCAAATCAAGGTTCAAAAGTAAGAGACTCTAAGAGAGAAGGCAATTAACTGAGAATATTGCCTAAAGTTCAGCACACACACACACACAAAATCACAATAGAAATCTGATCCAGATGTGCAGTAGCCAAAAGGTGCTCACTGGTGTCATATTAAATGCTTGCCAAGTGGTTATGTCCCCAAAGGGATTGCAAGCACAACCACCCACTTACTTGCCAGAGGTTGCTGGATGAATAGCTTTGAGAACACTAGTTGTGACCTAGATCAAAAAGAATCAGTAGAATCAGTAGCTTGAGAAAGAAAGGCCCCAGATCCTGTTTCCAGACTTGTGACCTATCCAGTTTTCTCGCTGTCATGGTGCATGACATTTTTCTTCAGGTGCAAAGCAAAGAGATACGAGTAATGCCTACAGCACAAGTTTAGGCACCTTGTTGCAGAAATATAGCTTTGCATATCATACTGCCCATAGCACAGTTAATGTAGAGCTTCCATTGTCAACTCATATTATGTCACTGGATGTTTACCTAGGATGCCAGTCCAGAAATTATTTTTAACCTGAGGAGGGGAGGGAATATTTATGGAGAGGAAGAGTAGCTCGACAGCAGTACTTTTAGGCAAGCAGGAAATTTTAAGTGGAAATACAATTTTAGGAACTTTATTTTATGGATTTCATTGTGGCTGAATTTTCACAGAAATGCCTTTCTGTGTGAATGTCTGACAGAATTAGAAGTACAACCAAGTTACATTTTATTCATAATATTGGCACTATACATACTTGTTTAATGCAATGTTGAAAACTAAGCATTTATTTATATTTGCTTTGTTTCTACTTGCTTTCTCCTCTCTTTTCCAATGGATGATTTTTTTTTGAAAACTGAAAGATATATAGCCCCTCTTGCACACTATTTAATCAAGGTTCCTAGAGAAACCCCAAGGTGCTTTTTCAGACAGAACTGGGCTTTCTTAGTTTCTTTTCCTTGAAAATGTTTCACTTCTCATCCAAGAAACTTCTTCAGTTCAGAAGCTTCTTCAGTTCAGAACTGAACTGAAGAAATAGAGATAGAAAGAAATGCAAGAAATAGCAAAACGATTTTATCTACAAATCTAACTGTTGGGGTGAGGAAGTTTCAAGAAAATGTATCACAATGTCACTTGTTTTTTGCTTTCCCATTGTACAATAGTATTGTCTTTATATCTTACCTCTATCAAATTATCAGGAGACTGGATATATATTCCAGCTGGGGACAGAACTTCAGTATTGGAAAGGCCATCAGTGCCCACTAGTCCAATAATTGTATTGTGTCTTATTTTATTATTGCCATGCCATGCTCCTAAACATAGAATTACAAATTAATAAATTATCACATAACAGCCTGCCTGCCTGCCTGCCTGCCTGCCTGCCTGCCTGCCTGCCTGCCTGCCTCTCTATCTATCTATCTATCTATCTATCTATCTATCTATCTATCTATCTATCTATCTATCTATCTATCTATCTATCATCTATCTATCTATCTTTTTTGCACCCACCCTATTATTCATGGCCACAGCTGCTATGGATTTAGGCTTAATGAAGTGATGGAGAAATGGACTCTTCTGAGGACAACAGTAGATAAGCTCAAGTCCCAATAGCAGCTGTATAGCTGCCAATCTGCTTGGTAAATAATTGCTGTTTTAAAAAAACTTTGCTGCAGGGAAGTGAAAGTAAATGTGGGTGAGTTGTAGTTAGAGATCAGACTTGGACCAATATACGGAGCACTTTATTCTGCATTCTGGTAAAGGAAAGAGGGGTGTGCTGTGTGTTTGAGCATGTGCTGCTGTGTTTTACACACTAGTGTGCCTAAAGTTGCTGAAGCTGTACAAAGACTACTAACATGGTGTTGATCTGGTTAATTGATTTAGCTTATGTTAAAAGTACATTGTGCGTGCTTTGTTGATGATGAGCTTTGTGGTGCATTTATAAATATCAAGACCTGTTTCGCATCCTTTAATAAGCCTTTGTTCTGTTGCTTGGTGTGTGTTGCTCTTCACTCAGTAATTGCTGCTGGCCTAGATCTGGTTATATAGTGTGCAAACATTTTTGTCCTGATCAAAATTCTTTTTTAGATGATTTTGATCTACTGGAGCATTACTGTTGTATCAAAATCATCATATTCTATATATATTTATGAAAGTGTCATTATAAGCAGCCAGCAGCAGTGCTTATCTTTAATAACTGTTGAAAGCAGAAGAACAACAGATCCCATAGGAACGGAAACATAGTAAATTAAACTCAGATCTGTCTTCCTTTGACCGGATACTGCTGGCTTAGCTGGCTTCTCTATTCTCCAGGCTAAAGTGTTCCTAGTCAAGAAGCTTGATTACACAAATCCACTTTCACTTGGGGTTTTCCCCCTTACTGCAGCATGAATATGCCCTGGTAACATTTTTTTTTTGCCATATCTTTCATCTTATCCCCAGCCCATACTTGAAAAAGCTTACAGTTATCTTTGGCTGTTCCAGTTTTAAAGTAGGAATTTCCCAATTGTCTAGATATAGTTTTTATTAGGGATAAAACCTACAGCCAGTAAACTAGATGCAATGGTGATTGAAAACTATATCCAGTAAATGGAATGTAATTGCTCATTTAGTTGTGGTTTATTATCTCAGGCCTTTATAGCCCATTTAGGGACCTTCAGGGATATTCCTTCCCCTCTGGTTGCGGGGAACTGTTCTTTATGGTATTTGTGACTTGAGCTGCAGGAGAGACCAGGCAACTATTTATTTATTTTATTTTATTTTATTTATTTGATTTATTTGATTTGCCAATTGTTTACAAGATAATAAGTATAAGTGTATACATAGTTGTGAATACATGAAATGGGTACATATAAGAAAAATAAAAGAAGAATAAGAGAAACAATAGGACAGGGACGGTAGGCACGTTGGTGCGCTTATGCACACCCCCTACAGACCTCTTAGGAAAGGGGTGAGGTCAATAGTAGACAGTCTAAGGTTAAAGTTTTTGGGGTTTAGCTTCTTCAAAAGCATCAGTTTACATAATACCCAACCAATGCATTTGAAAATGCTCTTCAGGCCCTGTTTGGATTCCTGAGAGACACAGATCTGTTTGTTGTTGTATTTTATGTAGGTGTAATGGTCTTTATGTAAATTCTGGTTATCTGCTGCACAAAGGGTTGATTAAACCAAGGAAGAATCACCTGCATGGGCTGGCTCACATTGCTAGTTCTTCCATCATTGACAGCATTTCATGTTTTTCAAGCTATACATTTTATTGTTGTTGTTTTTTTACTTTGGTGCAGGAACAGTGCCTTTGGCTATTTCATTATGGCATTGGCTTTATTTGGTAAGGATACAATGGTTATGATGTTGTTACTGCACATCAGCCAATCACAATAATGTGTTTTTCATGGCTCTACACTGGCTTCCTCTGGTGCCATGAGCTGTCAGGTCAGGACTGGACTCCTTGGTCACTCACTACATTGCCCTTCTCTTGAAACACTAGTTGAGGACAGAATTCACTCATTATCATCACCTCCTGTGACCTGATAGTTTGCTGGTTGGTTGGTTGATTAGACTTGCTTGCTACCCATCTTGCCTAGAAGCAATTCTGAGTAACTTATGAACACTAAACATTGATACAACATTGAACAATCAAAATGCACAATAATAATTTACAATTAAAAAGATGGGGAGGAGGGGAGCAGGATGTGCATGGGAGAGTTGGGGGCATGTCTTAATCCATTGGCCATCTCCAATATCATGCATGCTGGTGGAGCCCCAGGCCAATTGGCAGAGGCAGGTCTTCAGGCCCCTAGGAAAGTTAGGAAGATGGGTGTGGATCTTGATTTATTTTTGGACATGTAATTAGCTTGTATTCACAAGATGAGGGATTACAACAAAGAGGCACATCAGAAGTTCTCCATCCCACAAATTGCCCCACTCTTGCATTATATTTGTTGGACAGCTAGACAATAGCTATACCTGCCATTCTAAGTTCTTACCTATACTTCTCCAAAGCTGCCCTTCTCGTACAGGATCTTCTCTATGGTTGCCCTTACTTTGGGGTGCTCTCTTCCATTGAAATAAGTGCAGCCTCTAATTTGTCAGCATTTCATAAACAAATTAAATCTATACTGTTTCAGGGAGTCCTGAGCACCAGCTTTTTAATGAGGACACTAATTTGCTATTTGTGCTTTCAGTGTTATATTTCTGACATACACAACCACAGATCTTTAGGATTGGGAAGTAAGAAAACCCAAATAAATAAATACATGCAAGAATGATTGATGGCTGATTTCCCATCAGCAGGCGAAATGGAAGAGTAAATAAAATCAGAATCTGTATTAATCCTTTTCTTTAACTTGCTCTCAATAGGCTAATGAGAACAGTAGCTTTTGTCAGTCCAGTTCCAGTTTTAAAATAGGGATTAGCCATGGGGATCATGGATTACACCAATACTTTTCTTTCAGTTCAAAGACTAGTGGATAAAAATTTAATACAGCCATCTGGATCAACTCTTTGTCCAAAAAACTGATGGCTGCCATATGTTTATGTTTGCTTTATTGTTGGATTGCCATCTTGTGATTATTTTGCAGTTGTTTCGGTTAATTTTTTTATATGTTGTTTCTATTTTTGTAAGCATCTTAGAGTGAGAGGAAAGGGGGAGGGAGGGGGGGAGGGAGGGAGGGAAGGAAGGAAGGAAGGATTTTAGAAGAAATGTGTTCTATTTTGTGAGATCCAAATCTATTTTGTTTGATATGTCATACAAATTGAATGTACTCAATGTATGATATATTTATTTTATTTTATTTATTTATTTTATTTGGTTTGTCAGTCTTACAAGATAATAGGTATAAGTAAAAACATAGTTATGAATACATGGATACACATAAGAAAAATAAAAGAAACAATAGGACAGGGATGGTTGATGTGCTTATGAACACCCCCTACAGACCTCTTAGGAAAGGGGTGAGGTCAATAGTAGAAATAGTAGAAATTGATGAAGAGATTACAATGCTGGCATAGAAACCAGGAGTCTAGTTCTAGTCTAATTATATTTCTTATCAATATGAGTTATTCAATTTTCCATAAGATTTTTTTTTATTCTATAAAAGGGGGTGAAATCCACAAGAAAACTAAAGCATTATGAGGAATTGAAGGGTATCATATATGGATACCTCTCACAAAGCTTCAATCAGGATGACTACATGTGAATGTGTCTTTCATTTGAAGACAGTTCTACCAGTCTCTGATGCCTGGGGATTTACACATTTATGTTGTTTTAGAACCAGCTGCAGATCTGTATAGTCACAAAACGCTATGTAAGACTGTTTGCTTCCAGAGCCAAGCTAGGTATTCTTGTCAATGCTTTGGACATACATTTTTCCAATGAGAACTTTATTTTCTTGGATTCATAACAACATAAATTCTCTCATATTCCATACAGCTTCAGTATCCTGTTACTGTTTCAATCCATTTCAGTAGGGATTGTTTAGCTTTTATCTCTCCTTTTCTCAACACAACAACGTGCAATTCCAGTTGCAGTATTGAGGAAGTGCCTATTGAGAATCAATAATACATGCTATCTTTTCATTATCACACCTCTTTGGAGCTATTGAATACAGGGAAACAAAGGTGGCTTGATGACTTTGTGGCTCACCCTACATAATGTTATGCGGAAATGAATTTGGGCATCAGGGGAAAGAGCCATAGCTAGATAAATGATTCGGTAAGAGGCAGCTTAGCCCACAAAAGGGATGTTTTCTTGGGCTGCAAAGGGAGGAATTTACTATCAGACTTGCAAGATTCTATTAACTAATCCTACAATAAATTAGAATTAGTCCATCTAGTCATGCTTCCTGTCTGGATTATCTTGCTAGGCTGCCATCCTAAGTCAAAAGTGGTTAGATGTTCTGACAAACTGAAAAATGCACCTATATCTGGTATGTATGGAAAAAGTGGGAGTGGGAGTATTAACATGTTTCTTTTTATATGGAGTGGGTGATAGAGGACTTGTTATACAGAAACTATGGCAGCATACGTGCTGACTGAATGCCATTTTGCACTCTCCTGTCACATAGCTGGAACATTAATTACTTTATGGTGATTTCTGCATTTTCTCAACATTTTGAAGTTGGCAGCTGTGAACATAACCAAAATCAAGTTCAAAATGCATTGGAGGGGCTGGAGGATAAATGGAAGACGTTGTAGTTTAAAGGTATCTTAATATTAGTGCTCCCCACTGAGATGGTACAGGGTGGAGCACCCAAACATTTCCATCCTTAAAATCCCCCTCTGTGTTTGTATGTTTGTATCTGGAGACAGCACAAACACAGCTTCATCTCACCTCAGCTGAATTAGAAAAAGAAAAAGAAAATACAAAGAATTATCCCATTCAGTGTTGAACTCAGGGGTTTCAGGCTGTGTCAAATGTGTCTTTTCATTTAGTGATTCATTTGATAGAGAGACTTCTGCCCTGTGATATATTGTGCCAAAACATATCTGTGATACCACAGTACTCCTTTTTGGTTAGCAGGCTGCTGACATGTGATGCTTGCACATTTCATCCTTACTGAGTGCTTCACAAAAATGCCTTAAACACCTGTTAGCATGAAAACACCCAGTCATCCACTGAACCCTTATGAAAGCTTGGGAACCTGCTTTACTAATGACTTCTATTTTTCAGTTCTCTATTTTTTATATTGATGGAAATGTCATTTTTTTTTGTTTTTATATGAATGATTATTTTTCATTTGAAAATAAAATATCTGGAAACAGAATTGTAAAGCAAAGGTGTTGGGGAAATCCTAAGCAAAAAGAGTTTCTAAAATAATCCTTTTGGGTTGAAAAATTCTGCAAACCCTTTAACATTTTTTTTAGTTCACTTACCTATTTTAATTCCATGGCCCATAATGTTGTAAAAAGTGTTATTTTCAATCTTGAAACCCGATATTCCTGATAGGCTAACTCCTTGAGCAAAAGAATCCAGTACAACACAATGTTGCATGTAAGAGTCTAAAAAAGCAAAAAAATAAATAGACTTAGATACAGACCAGCAAAACTGGAAAATGATGTTAAAACATACTGATACTGAAATCATACTGGGAATGATTAGTATAGTGATGATGAAAACAGAGGAATATTTATTAGCTGCCAGAATTTGGGATGGGGGGAGGAAGCAATGACACTTTCATAACTTTTTCCAAACTTTTCCTATATAGAATTGAAATAAACATCTCAATTGGCAAGTAGAATTTATATGTCCAGAACTTTTCTAGAAGTAATCATCCTCAGTGGTATTTTGATTGCACCCCGATGCAAAATAAATTAAAAATCCTGTTAAGAAAACATTTAAAGTAACATACACAATTGCCTCTAGAAATTAAAATGTCTTACTAGTCATTTGAGCATTTCCAACCACAGTCAGTGCACTGAAATGCTTTTGGAATGCTTGTCCTACGTGATAGAACTGTACCCCTGCCAAATGTAGCACACTCTCTTCATCATAATAGGATTCCACAATGACAATAGCCCCCATGTCCCGAGACCCAGGTTTTCTCTCACTTCTCTTATAGAAGCACTTTGAGTTATCTGAAAAGTAGCAAGGGAGGTAGAAATTATTCAGAAGTAGGACTGAGATTATTCAAACATCCCAGAGAAGAGATGAGAATTTCAGCAAACCACAAAGGAAATATGCAATCATCAGACTTGAAGTAATACTTAATAGGAACGGCAATCATTGTATGATATCCTTTAAGACAGAGGTTCCCAACCTCTGGGCCATGGACCAGTACCACTCCATGGCCTATTAGGTACTGGGCCACACAGCTCAGGTGAGCAGCGGGCAAGCAAGCAAAACCAAAACAGCAACCTGTCTATGGAAAAACTGTTTTCCATTAAACTAGTCCATGGTGCTGTGGCAAAAGGCTGTTTTAAGCAACGTTTTTAGACAGTCTCTTGTATCAGTGTTACTGTTACTCACTCATAAAAGCATTAAATGTAGAAAGAAAATCACATCTCATCTACTGCAAAACGTATTTCAGCTATAAGAATCCAATAGACTGTTTAATGTACTCCGCATATGTCTCAAAAATTTACATAAACATAAATTATTCCCTTCTTGATTAAAGAGTACCTTGTAAAACAGCAAATCCACTGTTCATATATATTAACATTCTCTTCCACCGTCTTTGAAATGAGCTCTTATTTAAATAGTGTTTCATTTTTTTCTGCATGTTGATTCATATTTCTTACAATATCTCAAAATACTTTTTAAAATATTCTTTCCCTCTAAAACTGGGGAAGAAGGGGTGTGTGCATGAATAGGACATTAATCTAAAGTACAAAATTATATTCTGAAAATGCCTACTACATTTCATTGCTCCATCACTTCCCATTTGAAGCAAACAGAAAATGCCTCAGTTCAATCTGCTTAATATTTCAATATTTCAACTGAAAAGAGGATTTTGGGGAGGTGGGGAGCCTGCATAAGAAGTAAACTGGGAAAGGTCTTTGAAATAGTGATAAAAACCTAGGAAGTTAAAAACTACAATGTTCTGCTCCCTTATTTACTGCCATTGCGCATGGGTGTTCTTCCTCACTCACCTCCTGAAATAGCTGCCGCTTTACAGAGTCGCAGATGGGAAACTTTTTCACTTGTGACATTTCCTTGGATGACTAGATTCCTACTCAGCAATGCCACAACAGCTCTAAAAGCAAGATGCTCTTCAACAACCTGCTTCTCAGTAACAGTGTAAGAATACCTATGGGATACATAACAATAAATACTGCTAGTTCTACCAAATTGTGTCAACGATTCCATCCATTTTAAAATGCCAGAAATAAGCTGAATTGAAGGCAGAATTTAGCCTTAATACAGGGCTGTCAAACTCCCGACCCATGGGCCAGATGACTCATGCACTGGCCATGCCCACTCCCGGTTTAGCAAAGGGGAAAAATGTCCCGATACATCACATGATGCTGCCATGAGGATGTGAGTTTGACACCCCTGCCTTAATACATCCTCTATCATCAGCACTGGTTCCCCTTTCTGTGATGAGTACTTAATCAGCACACACCTGCAGTTGTCTGTATATGTCACAGTTCCAGCTGAAATATAATTGTAGCAATGCAGACCCACAATTGTATGAATTTCATCCCATGAGCCTTGCCAACGCAACACTGCCAACTCAGGCATGATTACCTTAGTGGAGATGTAATGTAGAGTTCTGTACCATTTATTTCCTTAATGGTAAGAATTTCCTTTTGCTTTTGAGCACCTTCAAAACTTCCTCCGCATACAACAACTTCATCTCCAGGTTTCCAATCCACAAAGTCCATTAAGTCCAATTTTGTGTCATTAGAGTATGCTGCTGATTTCAAATATGTGACTAATGATTTTGGGACACAGCCTGAAATATTAAATAAGATTCACATATGAGGAAAAAGGATGACATTTTTTTAATGAATATTAAGCACAGCCACAGCCGCAATCAAATCTGTAGTGTTTAAAAACAAAATGAGAATAATGTATGGATTAAGAACTCACCTTTTTCTCATTCTTAAGTTTTTAATATAATACTGTCATCTTGCTAGTACTTATAGGTGAAAAATAGTAAACATTTTCATTATGTAATTTTTCATTTCATTAAAGTGGAATGAAAAATTGATGTTTTATAAAGTCCCAGGGAAGAACAGGGGTTACAACCTTGACAATACTTTTTATCAAAAAAGAGCTATAGTCTGCAAATCAAAGTAAGGGCATTAACTAAGCCCTGTAAAACATCCCCAACATAATATAATGCTCTGGAGAAAATGTTAAGTCAATCCTAATACAAGGACTGTCACAACAACATCCGGTTTGAATTCCATAACTAAAAATGTTTGGCCAACCAATTATTTTCTTGCATTGTCTCCAAAATCTAGAACATACAATTAAAAATATTTTTCTTTTTTTTCAGCTCAGAGAAGAAAATAATATCTCCTGTGATGCTGGCCCTACTGATGTGCTATTCCCAGTAGCACACAGGCAATGTGAAGATTGCTTTTAACAATACTTCCAGTGGCAAAATGAATAGCATATATTCACAACAGAAGCCTGACTAAATTCCAGCAGGAATGATTTCCATATGTACAGCATGCAATAAGGAAAATACAAACATTAATACTATGCTCCATCCATCCATCCATCCATCCATCCATCCATCCATCCATCCATCCATCCCTCCATCCATCTATCTATCTATCTATCTATCTATCTATCTATCTATCTATCTATCTATCTATCTATGACATCCCAATGAACATTTCATTCTTTTGAAGTCACTATGGTTAGTTGTGAACACTTCTGTTCATCCAAAGCCTAAATAAAATACTGAAAACAGCAGGCTCAGGACTGAACCTTATAGCACACCACTTAGCCTCTCATTGAGGGATAATTTCATATAATAATTCTCATAAAAGTCAGTTTAGCATATTAAGGGAGTTTTTCAAAGTGTATTTTATGCAGAACTTCATCAACATAATACTTCAATGATATTCAACACTGTATTATGCATCTTTGTATTGTCATAATCCAAAACACAGCATTGGATCCAAGGAGGCTATCAATTAAATTCTCACCTGAGGAAGAAAACTAGACAGGAAGTACAATTGGACATATAGATTTATTGGTTAAGTCAAAAAGACTCGGGTGACAGGTCACCATATATATTGAATTGGGATGGACATTCAGGTGTGAAGATAGCAAGATAGTGGTAACCATTGGTAACATATCTAGAGCAAATCAACTAATACTCAAAAGAGCATTTCAGATATGTTATTAGAATAACAGTGAAGTTTACCCCTGGTGGCGCAGGGTGGTTAGAATGCAGTATTGCAGCCTAAGTCTGCCCACAGCTTAGAATTTGATCTTGAAGGGGCTTGAGGTTGACTCAACCTTCCATCTTTTCAACGTTGGTTCAGTGAGAATCCACATTGTTGGGGGCCATATGTTGACATTTGTAAACCGCTCAGAGAGTGCTGTAAAGCACTATGGTGGGGCAGTATATAAGTGCTATTGCTATTATTTTCCAGATGAAATAAATGACTATTTCAAGACCAGCTAAAGATATGTCTCTTGAGACTAATGTCATAATGTTAAGGTACCTTGGAGGGATTTTGAGCACAGCCCCTTCCCATGCCAGCGTTATTAGAGTTTCTAGGAATGCCTGAAATGAAACATTTGTCCAAGAAGGGGCAAAGCTTATAATTTCTCTCCAGCCTCAGAGAAAACAGATATTCCATTATAAAATAAGGCTACCTGACAAGTTAACTGAACTAAAGCCAAAGAGGTGGTCTAAAATAAGCATATATGATGCCTAAAGAACTAAACATGCATCAGATAAATAGAATAAAATGAGTGGAAGGGCCTTTTATAATAATAATAATCCTTACTTTACACTGATTTAGAATAAAAGGCATTTTGCACATATCATGTTATCTTTATAACAATCTTGTTATACTAATTCTGTTGATCCTGCTTTAAATTGCTGCAGGGCCAGCCAGCCCTACTATTAGGCACATAGTGATAGCTGAGTTGGACAAATGATTCTGGATGTCATGAAAAGGAAGCACATTGTTTATCATTTAATAAAATATGTATATATTTTTCCTGCTAGAGAAAGATAGTTGTGGGAGTTTCTCATAAGTGCCAGAATTAATTACTCAGTTAAAGATATTATATATTGTGACTTGAGGAGAAGGTCACCATTTGTTATTCTACCTCAGGCAGTAAAATGACTTGGCCTGGCCCTGAATTTCTTCAGAATAAATATTCTTACCCTTATTTCACATATTCTGTAAATGTTGTATATATTTGTGAGGTTACTGATTTCATCTAAATATTTGATTTAACATAATTGAAGTACATTGATCCAATGTCCCTTCCCCTGCCTCCAACTCAGCCACCACTCATCACTCAGGCAACTGAGCAATCATAACTGCTCCTTCTATTTTGTAGAGTATAAAGGAAATAAAGATTGCAATCTAAAATTTCATCTGGAAACATGCAATTAATTAGCACTTTTCAAACACAAATTCTTCATAAAATTAGTATTATATTAAAAATTAACCACTAGGAGTCTGGATCTTATAGTATAAGAACTCTGCCACACCAAGATACTTTGGTTCAGCAAAGTATTTGCAACTAACATTCTATCAACTTTCCTCTAGTTGTTCTTAAGTCTGCACTACTATTACTGTTAATCTTGTCATCACTCCTTATCACCCATCCCCTCCCACTTGTGACTGTATGACTGTAACTTTGTCGCTTGTATCCTTACGATTTATATGGACTGTTTCCTAGTATGATTTGATTGCTTATTGTACCCTATGACTATCATTAAGTGTCGTACCTTATGATTCTCGACTCCTGACGAATGTATCTTTTCTTTTATGTATACTGAGAGTATTTGCACCAAGATCAGTGGTGGGATTCAAATTTTTTTACTACCGGTTCTGTGGGCATGGCTTGGTGGGCGTGGCAGGGGAAGGATAGTGTAAAATCTCCAGTCAGAGGTGGTATTTGCTGGTTCTCTGAACTACTCAAAATTTCCACTACCGGTTCTCCAGAACTGGCCAGAACCTGCTGAATACCACCTCTGACCAAGACAAATTCCTTGTGTGTCCAATCACAGTTGTCCAATAAAGAATTCTATTCTATTCTACAGCTGCAAAACACTTGGTGCACTATGTTGCCCATATGTATGAGACTCAGGGGCTCACACAGAGAATCTTGAGCCAAACTTTGTTAAGCTCATGCTAGTGAATTGCAAATGGCAGAGAATATAAGCCAATGAGTGATCACTTTCTCTCTCAAATTTGGCATTCACTAATCTTATTGCCCCTTCCCCTAAGTGCTTTGATCACTCCTTAATTAGATTCTCCCTTATCTTCATTGTAAAAAAAAAATGCAATACATTTCCAATATCTCCCTCCCAATTCAGTAAAATCCAGGGGTGTCAAACTTATGTCATCACGTGATGTATCAGGACTTTTTCCCCCTTCGCTAAACCAAGCATGGGTATGGCCCGTGTGTGACGCATCCATCTGCAGGCCGGGAGTTTGACAGCCCTGGTATAATTCATTCATTTTTCTATATTTCTTTGGATTTTATCCCATTATCTTAATTGGCAATTTTTTTCAGAGTTAATATTTTGTAACAATTAACAAATGCACAGAAAAGTTCAAATGGTGCAAGGTGAGCTCTGTTGGTAGTGGAGGGGAGGTTGCTTCTCTGCAGGCTGCAAAGCAACTTTTGTGTACATCAACGAAACGAACCTGTAAAGATTTCCGGACTTCTCCACAACTGATCAAAACTCAGCTAAAAGCAAGGAAACAGCAAAGTATACCTCTAATTACAGAAAACGTATCCAAAGAAATTGGATACACTCACTTAAATGCTCAGTCACTGATGGCAAGGTAAAAGAAAAAGGACCTAATTTTCTCAGGCTAACAAGAAATATATATATATATATATATATATATATAAATTTGCAGCAGTTTGTGAAGAGCCAATAGTAAGCTGCAGCTTGTATCATACACTGATGGTGTAATGAGCTGCTCCAGACCGGAGATATTGTACAGATGAATTATTTCTCAAAATACAAGCATTAAATAATGTATCTATACCATATATTATCTCGATCTCAATCAGAATGCAGCTGGAAGGGACCTTGGAGGTCTTCTAGTCCAGCCCCCTGCTCAAGCAGGAGACCATTTCAGACAAGTGGCTGTCCAGTAAAACCTCTAGTGATGAAGCACCTACAACTTCTGGAGGCAAGCTGTTCCACTGGCTAATTGTCCTCACTGTTAGGAAGTTTCTCCCGAGTTCCAGGTTGCTTCGTTCCTTGATTAGTTTCCAGCCATAGTTTCTTATCCTGCCTACAGGTGCTTTGGTAAATAAGTTGACCCCCTCTTCTTTGTGGCAACCTCTCAAATACTGGAATACTGCTATCATATCACAACTAGTCATTCTTTTCTCTAGACTAGCCAAATCCTGCAATCCTGTTCTTCATATGTTTTGGTCTACACAGGCCTTTAATCATCTTAGTTGCTCTTGTTTGCACTTTTTCTAAAGTCTCAATATCTTTTTTATAAAGTGGTGAGCAAAACTGGAGGCAGTACCCCAGGTGTGGCCTTACTAAGGCTTTATAAAGCGATACTAATACTAGAATACTAACACTTAATCTTTATTAATTGTAGAAATAGTCCAGAGTGAAAATGACATACTATCAACTTTCTAAATTGTCACAGGTTAATTCACTTTGGTGGGTTAACAAAAAATAATGTTGCATTTGCACAAACCTTCCCTGCCATTTTAATTATGCTCAAATTGCTCTGAAGAAGCCTCCATGTAATTCCACCTCTTTAAAACAAATTGGGTTTCTTCCAGAACTTCAAATTGGCACTCATTCCAGCAAAAATTGGCACTGCAAATAAAGATGATCATATTTAAAGAACTGAGGAATTAAAAGGACTTGAGAGAGAGATGTTTGTTCTGACAGTTTTCAAGACGATGGTCCCACCATAACCTAAAATAGTTTGGAAGCAAAATAATTACTACAGTTTATTCATGAGTAGTTAACAAATATGATAGCACTATAGAGTGGAAAAAATAAAGCTATCAGCCCTAAAGTTTATCTAATACTTAGATTTCTAACAAAAGAAAGGTTGCTAGAGCAAAAACCCAAGAAATTAAATGTATAATTATGTTTTTAGCAAAAAGTCTACAGCTGGAAATATTCCCAGGTATTAAAAGATGGTTGTATAATATAATACTTCAATTGTTTAATTCATTTTCTAAATTATCAACTGACCACTGATTGGGAGAACATAATCAAAAGACTATTTATATCAATGATACCAGAATGCGAAACTTTAACATGAGGCTTAAAATGGACAAAAACAAGTTTCTTGGGTTATACAATAAATACTATAAGACACACTACTGCTTTATGTAATACTGTATTGAATGCATAACAGTAATAGTGGTAAGCTCACTTCATATCAACAACTCTTTTCAGTAACAACCCTGTACTATAACCAGATTTTTTTTTCTTTTTCTCAGCATGAATGGCAATCCAAAACCATAAAAGAAACAGAGAGCATTAAAGAAGGGGGGGAAAGGAAAAAAATGGTAGAGTGTAATATCCAAAGGGAAAAAATGAATATAACTTTACATTTAGTATTTCTGGCATAGATAACCTATCAATAAAACATAATTATTGTACTTAATCAATTGTGATCAGATTCGAGGACATTTATCTTTCACCATAGTTTTCAAACCTATGGTACCTTTTCAATTTTGTAAGACAGAGAAAGTTTCTACAGCTTTAAGAATCAATGCAATCCAATAAAAGATATGTTTTAATTTTCCAACGTTTTTAATAACAAACACAGCATCCAATAGTATAAACTGGGTCAATTTCATATGTTGCATCCACTTATCCTCAAGATCAATTTTTGATGAGTTTCCTCATTTAAAAGGAATTTAAAAGTTCCAAGGAGATTCACCAAGTTGAAATTTAAAATCATCTTCAAGACACCCTGTTGTGCTTAGAATATATGATTCAACTTCAATGACAAAGATTTGTTTGTTATTAAATGAAAATATAGGGTATTCTACAAATGTTTTTAATAATCAGTGTGGAAGTTGGAAAGTATAAGCCTCTAGGACACATTGATCTGCCAGAAATTATTGGGCATGATACAGATCTACATTGCCACATATAACTAAATTGTAAAAGGCACACAAAACAATGAACCATTAAAATCAGGCGATACATGAAGAAGCACAGAAGATTCAGTTTAAAAGTGCATTTTAGCAGCACTTACTTACTTTCCAAGATTTTGTCTCTCAAGGATGTTGAATTGATTAATGAGCAGAAAAAAGGAATGGAAGGCGTAGAACAAATTGAACATGAGTAAACTGAGATTAATAATATCAAGGTATCAAGCTTTACAACTATTAAATTTTACCTTTAAGGCTACATGCTATTTTAGAAATTCTACTCTCTGGCATATCATCCTTTACCAAGTTCCCAATAACACAATAGGACAGATTTATATGCAATAGTGCAATAGCGTTTATGCTGATGCTATTCACTAAAACTCACACGTCAAAACTGTGCAAGTTCTTTCAGAGACCCAACCAGTCTGGATCAATTTTGATAGAAAGGACAAAACTATGGACAAGGCCACAGAGCTAGTTTTCTCTTTGGAAACTTGTCAGGAGAGGGTTTTTTAGGGAATACATATGAACAGTGCCAGAGACATTGATAAATTTCCCTTCTGAAACAATCAATAAAAAAAACCTTCCATTCTGTTCAGGCTTCTATTGTGGACACAAGGGTCATAATTACCTTGTCAAAAATTCAAGTTACCCCAGCTGACTGAGAACCCCTTTAACTGTGACGTTGATTGGCATGCAGTTTATGGGTGGTGTGCCATGACTGGCAGGGGAGCTGGGTGAAGCCAAAGGCAACTGTGAAAATTCTCAATCTACTCTGACCACCTAAATGCCAAACTACCATTCAGAGAGAATTCTGGGAAAACCCAGAGTCATATTAACATATCAAACAGAGAAGCTGACACATTATTAAACAATCAGATTCAACCAACGCTATGGAACAGTTCCTGGAAAATTTACTGATTGAAAGGGGGAATAAGTGGGAGTTATACTCCATTCTGTCTACTCAGAGACAGCTAAAAATGTTTCAGAAGCTTGTTTGTGTAATGATTTCAGTGTGTGCTTAGCTACAACTATTTCAGAAATACAAAAATGTTGTCAAACACTTCAATTTGTTTTATTCTATAAACAATTGGTACCTCAATGTGTTTGGATTTGATGTAAGAAGCATGAAGGTGCAAAATAAGTGTTCTCTTTCCTATCTTATTTCGAGAGTGGCGTGTGTGTGTTTCCACTATGGATTATATACTTTTGTTGAAATTTAATTGTATACAGTACACACAATGGAATTGTGCTCAGACTGCATATAATTCTGCAGCAAGCCCAAGATTTGTGGCATCATTGCTAAAGTACTGAAAACCAAGAAACATTTCCAAGAATGTCTCATTGTTTTCTGTTCCTCAGCTTCCTCAGCTGTTTTGATTTCCCACTTTCTAGCCACAGCTGAAGACATTGCAACCAATGGATAAAACTATTCTGAAAACAAAGTTTTTTAAAGCAGTGGTCGCCAACCGGTGGGCTGCGGCCCACTGATGGTCCGTGAGAAAATTTTGGTGGGCCACAGCGCACCCGTGTCTGCAACAGGGGTGATACCAGCAGCGGATGGACTGATGCGTGCAGGGAGGGAGGGTAGCATGCGGGAAATCGCAGCATCATAGCCCTTCCAGGGTATTCCCTTGCCTACAAGGGGGTGGGGGTGGGGGGAAAGGAACCTCTGAACTGGTGCTGGGTGTGGGAATCTGATGTCCAGAGGCCGACCAGCCATGTGCTGAAGACCAGGTGGCTGGCGGGGAGATGGGGCAATCTTGCAGTCTCCCTAGCAAACCCGTGTCATGGCTGCTGCCTCCTGACTCAGCGCTTCGAGGAAGCCGAGCAGCAACGGGAAGAGCGCGGACCTCCTGAGCCATAGGAAGTGGCTGCCAGCAATGCCCTCAGATGAAGATGTTGCGAGGGGGAAGCTCGACCCCCTCTTCCTCCTCGCCAGAAGCACTCACATGCCCAGCGGGAAGGAGGAGGCTGGGCGGGTGCCAGAGGGGTAGTGAGTGCTTTGTGTGTGAGCTGGCGAGGAGGAAGAGAAGCTCCTGAGGGGAGGGATCGAGCCTCCCCTTCACAACATCTTCACCTGAGGGCATTGCTGGCAGCCACTCAAGCTCCTTGATGTGTGGAGGCAGGAGGTAACACCAGTTCAGAGGTTCCTTTCTCCCCACCTCCACCCCCTTGCAGGCCAGGGAACACCCAGGAAGGGCTCTAATGCCATGATCTCCCACATGTATCAGTCCATCTGCCACTGATATCACCCCTGTTGCCCCACCTCCCTGCCAGCCATCTGGTCTTCAGCAAGTGGCTCATCGGCCTCTGGACATCAGATTCTCACCACTCAGCACCAATTCAGAGGTTCCTTTCCCCCCACTCCCAGGGACAGAGAGTGGGGGAAAAGAAAGAGAGAGAGAAAGAGAAAGAGGGAGAAAGGAAAGAAAGAGAGAAAGAGAAAGAGGGAGAAAGGGAGAAAGAGAGAGGAGGGAGGGAAAGAGACAGAGAGAAAGAGGGAAGAAGGGGAAAAGAGGGGGGAAGGAGGGAGGGAGAGAGAGAGAGAGAGAGAGAGAGAGAGAGAGAGAGAGAGAGAGAGGAGATCCTGGTGTTTTTGTTTTCTGTGGGAAACGGGTCCAAATGACTCTTTGAGTATTTAAGGTTGCAGAAACAGGCAACCAAGCTAAGTGCCTGAAGGACCCCATCCCGTCAGTGGGAGTCCAGCCGCTTCAGCGAGCAGCATGCTAGATTCATATTAGTGGTCTGTGGAATTAAAAATTATGAATGTTGTGGTCCCTGAGGTCCAGAAGGTTGGCAACCTCCATTTTAAAGTACAAAAGCACAACAAATTATGTTCATTATGGAAATAAGTCCATTTGAGACAAATGGTTCTCTCTACCAAGGATTGTGTGTGTGTGTGTGTGTGTGTTGTGTGTGTGTGTACACAAACATACACAGGTAGAACTAGAATCAAATACTGAAATCTACCCCATAAAAGAATTGTTCCTTTTCACTGCTCCAGACCGGCCAAAGCTATGAATTCATGGCAAGGGAATGGCTGTCAGAAAGAATTATAAAAACCCCACCTTATTTCTGTACCATTCCTATGCCCGCTGCTTGGAATTAGGGCTAGACAGTTCATTGTTGGGAGTGGATTAGAGATCTGAACCTGAGCATTTTATAGAGACATAGTAAAAGAAAAAAATAGGAAAGTAAGAAGTTGTTCATTCTCTCTGTTTGAAATATCAGGTATAGAACAAGAAAAAATAGTCAAATTCACAGCATACATTCCCCAATACTAAAGTCCAGCCAAGAGTCCTTATTATAAATCATGTAGGTTTTGAAGAAGCCAGTTCCTTTTTATTCCAATTAGCATGCAGCTCTCACCTAACATCAAAACATTCTGTGTATCCTGGAATTTAAAATTCAGAATTCTTTCTAGTGAACAAAAATATATAGGACAGATGTAGTCAGCTTTGTTCTCTCGAGTACCTGCATGGTATACAGGGTAAGAGCCAAACAATCATTTCTCTTTCTGTAATCCTCCTATTTCTCTTATTGTTTATTAAGGTATTAAACTTCTCTGTCACCCATCTCACTAATAAAGTGACTCTGTGTGGTTTACAATATAACAAAAAGTTAAAAAGGGCTAAACACAATTAAAATTAGAATAAAAAGATTAAAAGTTAAGAAACAAGATGATGGGCAATCTGAGGGTGAAAATCTTCTCTATCCCGCCAGCCGCACCCACTGTAGCAGGCCCCTATTGGGAGCCCAGGCCAGGCAGAAGAGCCAAGTTTTTAGTCTCTTCTGGAAGGCCAAGAGTTTGGGGATGGACTTCATCCTCTGAGGGGAAAACATTCCAGAGGGCAGGGACCACAGCAGAAAAGGCTCTTGACCTGGATCCTGCCATCTGAAATTCTTTGGCTGACAGGATCCAAAGTAGACCCTTTCCACTGAAATGGGGGGCGGGGGGGGGCAGGTTAGTCCCATCAGGATAAAGTAGTTCCTCATATATTCTCATTCACTTTCTAATAGATCTCTCTCTCTCTCTCTCTCTCTCTCTCTCTCTCTCTCTCTCTCTCTCTCTCTCTCTCTCTCTCTCTCTCTCTCTCTCGTAGAAAACTACAGAGGAATGGAAGCTCCTTCTTAGCTGAGAACTCAACTAATATATTGTGGTGGGCTCTCAATAACCTGTCCACAGCCATAGTTTCACTCCATGTGTTTCTTTTCCAAACTGAAGAAACAAGAACCTTTTGGATTCTTGAGAACATTTTATATACCTAAGACCTGTTAGGTATTCGCACCCACTTACATTACATTATTTTTGTATTTTGCTAAATATGGCTTCCTGTGGCCCCTATTTTGCTCCATTTCTATCAGCAGCTGGAATTTACCATGTGGATTCACTAACAGAAGGAGGCATCACAACCACAGAAATATGTAAGTAACAGCTAATGTCAGTGGTGGGATTCATTATTTTTTTTACTACCAGTTCTGTGGGCGTGGTTTGGTGGGTGTGGCAGGGGAAGGATACTGTAAAATCTCCAGTCAGAGGTGGTATTGGCCGGTTCTCCGAACTACTCAAAATTTCCGCTACTGGTTCTCCAGAAATGGTCAGAACCTGCCAAATACCACCTCTGGCTAATGTAGCCTTAGTTGAACAAACTGATTTTATTAAAAATTAACCCTAAGTTCAGAAGTGCCAGATTCAGGGTGTT
The DNA here is from genome assembly GCF_049901735.1 of Notechis scutatus. Taxonomy (NCBI): domain Eukaryota; kingdom Metazoa; phylum Chordata; class Lepidosauria; order Squamata; family Elapidae; genus Notechis; species Notechis scutatus. The sequence goes on from NC_142009.1 coordinate 157,751,065, forward strand.
TTCGTCTGATGTTATTTGGCAGAGTAAACAATGCAAATCTTCTGCCATTTGAATGCAAATATTCCCTCCTTGGCTAAATAAATCTTAAATACATTTTAAAAATGTTTGCTCCATGGTAAATAAAGTGGGTCATCCCCTATCTCCTACATTTAAAGAAAAGGAATTTCTGGTAAGGAAGTGGAACTTTTGGATACCCAAAATAAATACACAGAAGCATACATTCAGTTCATGGAGATTCTCTAACACAAATAACAATGATCTCGCAAAGACATACTCAGTGGACTTTTTTTATTTGTCCATAGGTTGTCTAGAACTGGAAGAACTTTCAAAAAGTAAAAGCAAACTATAGCAAAATAAAGTGACTACAGATTCCTTGTCAGATCCCGGTTTTATCTCTTGTCTTACAAGCTATTATTGCTATTAGTGGTTCCATCAGGTCAAATGTCCATTATTAACTGGGATGTTAGCATTTTTATTAATACCATTAGATTCAACTCAGTGGTGGGATTCAAATAATTTAACAACTGGTTCTCTGCCCTAATGATTTCTTCCAACAACCAGGTCACCAGACTGCTCAGAAAGTTAACAACCGGTTCTCCCGAATTGGTGAGAACTGGCTGAATCCCACCACTGATTCAACTCCACTACAAAATATGTTCCTGATCTACTTCATGGATGGTTAGACAGAACAGCAGCAGGGAGTTACAAAAAGAAATCTGTACCCATACTGCAAAGTTACTAAAGATGGAAAAGAGCAAGATTCTGCATGTGTTTCTGACAAGAGGTTACAATAGAGCTCAGATGGAGCATAGGTTGATGGCCAGAGTGGCCAAGAGGAGAAGTGGGAGGTACAACTGACATTGTAAACCTAAATGGAGGTTGACACACCCATTTCAGATATTATGTCAGAGTTTTATGTCAATTATCCACTGAAACTTAGCAACAAAATTTCCGGGAGGAAAGCCTGTCTCAACATCCTTCTTTTCCCTTAACCAATGACAGTTTAAACTGATGGACCTTGAATTTCAGCAATATCTGGAGGGCCACTTGTTTATTGCTGTGCTCTAAAACTTGGCAGTATGAATTGTGAAAGCTAAGCACCTCTAAATATCTCATTATTTTTTCATTAAACCTGACCCATATTCACCACAACTAGGAATATTATCCAAATGCATATCCATTTGCAGTGGCGGATTAAGGCTCACTGGTGCCCTAAGCACTGACAAATGTTGGTGCCCCCCTCCTTTGTACATACTGTACATACGAAGCCAAGCTTAGGCTACATAAAAGTTTTTGTGGTGCCTGGTGCCCTAAGCACATGCTTAATGGTTAATACACCACTGTCCATTTCATAGCAAAAACTTTTCTATATACAGTAACTCACCATGCATGGACAGGGTTCCATTTCTCACAGCCAGAAATTTTGCTCCATATGGGGAAAACACTTCAGAATAGGCACTTCCATGAAGATGGATATGGGCAACGTCACAGAATGGCTTCCTGGGAGATCCAACCTGAAGTTCTCCTCCATCAGACACAAGGATGGAATGAGCGTGAAGTTCTAGGGGACCAGGGCCAATAAATACCAGCTTGCCACCTAAAGTGATCAACAATAACAGTAACTGTAAACAGTCATAAGATGCAAGATCATTCACAGAGTAGTAAAGTCTTGATTATTATGATTTTCAGTGAAGAAAGTAAAGTTGGTTCCCTAAAACTGGAGAACATCTTCTCAATGTAACTTTAGAAGAAAAAATGGTAGTAAAAAAGATAACCAAATGTTCTGATTCTAGTCCCCCCCCCCCCCCTGACTTTAGCTTACTTTCTCCTTCTAATATAAAATCATATCATCATAGGGTTATCAAAGGGCTGGCCTTTAAAATAATTTTATTTATTGCTCTAAACTTTAAGACATTATCTTCTGTATTGTATTCATCCAAGCTTGGAAATTTTGCCACATTAAATTTGAGCTCCTATAGGTTTCCCTGAACATTCCAGAATGATGCCTTTCTGTGATTTACTTCTCTGAAAAAGTAATTCATTTGTACTGTTTTTCCTCTATTCTTTGGCTTCAAAACCTGTCTATTTTGCTCCTATAGTTGTTTTCACTATCAGTCTAATATGACTGATGGTCTATAGATAACTTTCTTTGTTTCAGTTTCTATTCCAACTCTGTTTTCCATTTTCTTGGGATTCTGAATTGCTGTGGCAATCCATATGCTGGGAAACCAACATGCTAATTCCCTTTCAGAAAGTTAATGATTGTTTGCTCATCATTGGCAAGCACACAAAAATGTTTCTATTTGCTTAAGAATGTAACAACCATGCTGAGCAAATTGATCCACAATGAGAATTAAGCAAAGTTTCCCTAAATTAGTGTCTCAAAGTAGCTCTTCTCAGAGAGGAAGATTCACTCTATGTCACACTTCAGTAGAAAGATCTTCAAATTTCTTCCTAGCCATAGTTGTGAACACACATTTTTTAACATGTACCTAGGGATGGAAGACCTCTGACAACAGCTGACACAGCCAATGTCAATGCATGTGATAAAGTACAATCATAAATATACTTTTCAAGTGATATTAAAAATCTAATTTCTTTTTTCCCCAGTGGGCACTTTTTTTCTCACTGTCATTTTTGAAAAAGCCAGACATTACTAAAGAGAAAGCTAATGCCTGAGTGATAAAGATATCCATAAAGTAGGATAGAAAGAATTGCTATGACAGGTAAAGATTACATTCCAGTCTGTTAAGCTAATTATAACATTTTTCAGAGTTTACAGGCATTTCTATCTAAACAAGTAAATGACATATAATGTGTCTCAACTGCCAGCCTTCTGAACTCATCCCTTTCTGCACTTTATTAATTTATAATAAATATGTAGCTTTTACTCTACAAGGATAATACACACATACACACAACCTGCTTTCTTTTTTTTCATAGCACTTGCTCTGTTTCCCATGAGCAGAAAATAATAAATGCTGATTAACCGAAGTATTTGGCTCCAACCTTTCTTACTGTTTATTATGACTACTCAAGAAGGCAAGGAATAACTGTCAGGTTATCCTGAAAAATAAAAATGAACTCTACTTACAGTAATTACGATGGTCTTCCAACCAAACTAAATATATATAAATATAAATTCAAGTATATCACTTTGGTACAATAAGAAGAAAGAAATTTTCCATCATCTTTCTTCTTTGAAGGAAGGAGATTAAAAGAAACATTCCAGAACTTCCCAGAAGATATCAAATCTAGGCATAATATCAGAGAAGATTTACCTTGGATTGTAACAGTATTTGATCATTTGATAGTAGGGGAATAGACCAAGATGAATTCTCTGCTGCCTAGAATCCATGCAACATCAATGAAGCCCTAGCAGGAAATGCATAGTATCCCTGGAAAGGCATAGGTAATGGGACAGCAAATCTAGCTCTCCCTTCTTCCATTCAGTCTTTGTTTTCTCATTCATGTCATTTTGGCATCACTGACACAGTACATATTTATGCTGCTTATAATAACCAAATATACACAAAATATATCAGCAGGCAACTGCAATGCCCTTTTGATTCTACTGAAAGTTTAGTCAAATTAGACTGCCTTTCTTTCTTTCTTTCTTTCTTTCTTTCTTTCTTTCTTTCTTTCTTTCTTTCTTTCTTTCTTTCTTTCTTTCTTTCTTTCTCTCTCTCTCTCTCTCTCTCTCTCTCTCTCTCTCTCTCTTTCTCTCCCTCTCCCTTCCTTCCTTCCTTCCTTCCTTCCTTCCTTCCTTCCTTCCTTCCTTCCTTCCTTCCTTCCTCTTTCTTTCTTTCCTAAGAAGGAAAAAACCCACTTTTAGAAATTTGCTTTTAAAAATCTATTGTATAGTGCAAGATGAAGAGATGAGATGAGGCAGTCTCTCTCTAAGGGAATGTAGTCCAAGAAAAGTTTCTTCTGTATAGAATGCTTATAGAAGAGCTATGGATCATAAGAGTAAGGTCTTCCATCAGATATCCGTGGAAATGGTATCTGAGTATAAACTGTCTGGAACAATTGCAAAGAGAGAGGAATTGAAAGAGAAGCCTAACAATATAATTTAGACACGTGAACTTCCAGTGAAATATTCAGTGTCATTCCTCTTATAGGACTTTATAAATCTAGTTATGGGAATTTCAGAGAAAGTAAAAACAATAAAGGAACCACCAAGACCACTCCCACCAACAATGACAGGGCAAGCCATTGGAATATGAAATGAGAGCAAACTCCAGCTCCCTTCTCGCACTGCTGATGTTTCCTAGTTTGGTAATGAAATGTGTACAAACTCAGAGAATGCCAAGGACCTTAAAGTAAAGACAACATGATGCAAATGTCAGCATTCCAACCAAACTCTCCATCCCAAATTCGGCACTCAAAGACAAAGTCCATCCAAGTAAGAATCCCGGGCTTTGGCAAAGCTTGTGAGTAGCGCACATTTTTCCAACTGCTGCCGGACTTAAATGCAAACTACTCAATGCAAGAAGCCTCGTGAATAAAATACCTGAATTTCTCATCCTCTTAAATATGGCTAACTTCGACATTATATTTGTCTGTGAAACATGGCTCAATGCATCTCTCCCCGACTCCATTACCACAGTAAGAGACTATCATGTTTACCGATCAGATCGTGAAAATCGTCGAGGAGGTGGTGTTGCTATATTCTATAAAAAATCCTTACATCTAAAAAATATCCAAGTTACCCAGGAGCTTGCCCTTCCTGAAACCATCATCTGTGAACTATCCTTAAATATCACAATTCGATTCTTACTATGTTACAGAGCACCTGATTATGACATCGAACATATAAACAAGCTAAATACACTACTAACATGGGCTACATCCTGCCCATACCCTTTTATCTTTCTTGGAGATTTCAATCTACGTCATATTGACTGGACCCTAAATAATTGTACAACTGAAATCATACACACAACCTTCTTCAATGCTATTACAAATCTAGGTCTTGAACAACTAGTAACCAACAACACTAGACTGAACAACTGCCTCGATCTCATCTTCTGCAATAGTTTGAATTTAATTTACCGAATACAAACCAAAGAACCCTTTTCCAGTAGTGATCACAATATGATTGACTTTTGCCTCAACATACGTCCACGCAAAAATCACCACAACGATGTCATCCCTAGTTGTAACTTCAAAAAGGCAATTATGATCTTATAGATAACGATCTCTCATCCTCGATTGGCAATCTCTATTCACTGGATGCAATACTGTTGAAGATCATTACAACATATTTTTACTTGAAGTCAAAAGAGTCATCAAACTATATGTTCCAACAACAACTCCAATAAAAAAAAAAAAAGCAGATTACCCATATCAATAAGGAAACTTCAATCCAAAAAGAGATCACTCTGGCGGAAAAACAAATCTGGTCACGTTGCTAATTTCAAAAACCGATATAAAAATTTATGCCACCAGATAAAGACCGAATGCACCAATTACCACATTAAACAAGAGGAAAACCTTCTAAGCACCAATTCCACCCGTGCTTTTTACAATTTTGTAAACAACAAACTAAAAGACTCAAGGTCCATCCCTCCCTTGATAGGACCTGATGGTAAAGACTGCAGCGACGACACCATTAAAGCCAACATCTTTAACACATTCTTCGGCTCAGTGTTTGTAAACAGTAATGGATCATGCCCAATGTTTCCTAGCCGTACCACAGACAACAATAATGATCTAATACATATCAATTTTACAGTAGACAACGTTGAAAAAGCACTACGCAACCTAAAACCATCTCTATCTATTGGACCGGATGGAATATGTGCCTACTTCTTAAGAAAACTATCCGCTGCCATAGCCAAACCTCTAAGCATAATCTTTGAAAGATCTTTCAGAACCAGCTCCTTGCCCAACCTATGGTTACAAGCCACAGTCATTCCCATCTTCAAAAAGGGAGACCCAAGCCTAGTTGAAAATTACAGACCAATCTCCTTATGCTGCGTCACCTGTAAAGTCATGGAATCAATTATTAACCAATCCATCATCCTCCATTTAGAGACAAACAACCTACTCTCCAATAAACAATTTGGTTTCAGAAAAAAACTATCCTGTAATCTGCAACTCTTACACTGCAAAAACATATGGACTACTCAACTCGACCAGGGCAAAGCAATAGACGCAATCTACATAGACTTCTGCAAAGCCTTTGATTCAGTGGTACACGACAAACTACTCCTAAAAATAAAATCTTATGGTATCTCTGGACAACTGAATAACTGGAGAGAAGCATTCCTGTCAAACAGACAACAAATGGTCAAAATTGGGAACGCCCTATCAAATCCAGTACCTGTCAATAGTGGTGTTCCCCAAGGCAGTGTTCTAGGACCAACTCTCTTCATAATCTACATAAACGACCTTTGTGATCATATCAAGAGCAATTGCGTTCTCTTCGCTGATGATGTAAAGCTGTTCAATACCACAGACAATACTACTACCCTTCAAAAGATCTAGACTATGTATCTGAATGGTCTAACATATGGCAACTCCAAATCTCAACAAATAAATGCTCTGTCTTACATATTGGTAAAAAAATCAGAAAATAAAATACAAACTGAATAGTCAAGATCTTGTTGATGACCCAAGCTCTGTAAAGGACCTGGGAATACTCACCTCTAATGATCTAAGTGCTAGAGCTCACTGCAACTACATAGCCAAAAAGGCATTAAGAGTTGTTAACCTAATCCTACGTTGCTTTTTCTCTGGTAATATCTCACTACTAACCAGAGCATACAAAACATTTGCTAGACCAATACTCGAATACAGTTCATCAGTCTGGAATCCTTATCACGTATGTGATATTAACACAATTGAGAAAGTCCAGAAGTATTTCACAAGAAGAGTTCTCCACTCTTCTACCCGTTATAGAATACCTTACGCCACCAGACTCGAAATTCTAAAACTAGAAAACCTCGAATTACGCCGTCTTCGGTCCGACTTAAGCATGGTATATAAAATCATACATTGCAATGTCCTACCTGTCAATGAATACTTCAGCTTTAACCATAACAACACAAGAGCACACAACAGATACAAACTCAAAGTAAACCGCACCAAACTTGATTGCAGGAAATACGACTTCAGCAATAGAGTGGTCAATGTCTGGAATACTCTACCCGACTCTTTAGTCTCTTCCCCAAACCCCAAAAACTTTAACCTTAGACTGTCTACTATTGACCTCACCCCTTTCCTAAGAGGTCTGTAGGGGGCGTGCATAAGCGCACCAACGTGCCTACCGTCCCTGTCCTATTGTTTCTCTTATTCTTTTATTTTTCTTATATGTACCCATTTCATATATTCACAACTATGTATACACTTGTACTTATTATCTTGTAAACAATTGACAAATCAAATAAATAAATAAATAAATAAATAAATAAATAAATCAGAGAAGTCATATTGGCGAATCTGAATTCCTGCATTTTCCCCTGCTAAATTAAACTCACATCCAACCCCCTTTCTGATGACTCACAAGTCACCCTCTGCAATCCACCTCCATTCTGAACTCCCGCCAAGTCCAGTCACTCCCCTCCAAACTCCAGCGACTCGGCCTTGAGCTCTGGCGAAAGAATGTTGTTGGAGATATCCTCCCTTCTCACTTTGCTCTCCTTCCCATGGATACCTATCCTCCCTTGTGGCAGCCGCAAATCTGAAGAAAGATGGATAGGGGCTGACAGCAAATTTGTCTGCCAACCTATGAAAGCATTGCACATCTCTCATTAGAAATACCAGCATACCACCACCCAGTCTAACATCGTAGCCTAGTTGAAGGCAGTCCCTATAAAGCCTTGCATTACAATGAGTCAAAGTGTTTTTTTTAAATCAATCACACATTCATAATGCAATAACAGTATCAATTCCAGATCCCAATTCATCAAGCTTTTAAACGGGTGCTGCATTTTTAATATGTTAGAGTTCTCTCATTAGGATTAATGAAACTCAATGTGTGCTTAAAGTCAAGCAGCGTATGAAAGCACTTTTCTGGATCAAAGCCTTCTTCCCACTCAGAGTTGCATGGAGGCAGCTGCTTGAGCATTCTCAGTCAGAAATCAACTCCCCAAACTGATGCCGATGCTGCTTGGCCATCTGCATGTGTGCCCATCTGTTCTGGTGGCATGTGTGCTCTCCTGCAAGCTGCTTGGACTCTTCCCTGAGAGGGCCAGTGCCAAGTCATGGTGATTTAATCAGCAGCTTGAATAGAGCATCTTGTTTGGAGTAAAACTGCTCCACGTGAACCAAACTGAAGCAGCATTGTGTTTGCTGCACTTCATCAATTGTGGCTAGGTTTGCCAAAGAAAGCAAGTGCCAGAGTAGAAGGAAGGTTATGACCATTGCATACAGGCATTTGTGGATGGCAGGAGCAGCAGCAATGGTAACAGCTGCTGTGGAAACCTATTTTTACTTATGGGGACTTTTCTACAGCCTTCAGAGAGACAGAAAGTCGAATAAGACCAACCACCATGGCAGTTGATCACTTCTTTGATTAATGGAGCTACGAGATCTAGTCGCATTTTGAAGTGGAAGCGTGGGGACTTAAAGTGACAAAAAGGCAATGGAGCAAATGGAAGCCACAGTCACAAGCCATAGGTCCACTTTGTGACTGTCACACATTCTGCATTTAGAAGCATGCCAGGACCATTTAAAACAGTGCCGAATAAGGTTAAGACAAGTGGTAGTAATATCTCAACAAAAGCCAATCTTGAAAGCATTTTGCTTTTCAGATCAAAGTTTACATGAGCATTTTTATAATTCATGGAACCTTTTTTTGTGTGGTGTCCTGAAAAATATAAATATAATACAGCTATATATAGTAATATTGATATACCGTAGTTTGGCAACTAAAGAGAGGAAGGAAAAGTTCTGTCCTAAGCAGCAGTTTATTTCCAAATTAGCCGCAGATGAAAACAAAAGAGCTAATTTCAAAAATGATTTTACACTTTCATTTATTAAAATATCCCTCTCTAAAATAATAGAGGGGGAAGCAACTTACATGCACAAACACATTACATGCCAAATTCTGACTTATCACAGTTTCTCCGTGATGAGTTAAGCCATCAATGATGATAAGATAGCAGTTTCTTCTACATGCATTTCTCTATGTATTATTATCCACTGTTTTGATCTGCTGCAGTGTTATCTGTCACTTTTTAAAAAAAAGGTAGGCTAAAAGGTTTTATTATTCTTTCAAGCTCAAATGAAACCCTTCTAAGGCAATGAACAGCATTGTTTTCCATAAAAGTAAATGAACTAGCAAGACACTGTGCAGCCTTTCTGCTAGGCTAGAGTTGGCCTGCCTGTAGCACAGCTTCCATTCTCATGGATTTGACACCCCACTTTTGTTTATAAAAGTTAAATCTCTCAGTATGGGGCAAGGGTGGATGTTGTGACTTCAGCAATGCCCCATTTGGTGCACAGCCTGCTACTTGACACACTGCCAGTGGCGAGGCTCATTTTGAACTGCATTATGATAATGTTTTATAGGACAATTTGTGAGCTAGCTCAGATTGTGGCTCATTTGAATATCTCTGGCCCAATTGCTAGTACATCTTCCTTTGTCTCCTCTCTCCTTCCCTGTATCTCTCCCATCACCACTCCAGGCTCCCTTTGTTATTTGTTTAGGTAATAACTATTGCCAAGTGGGAGGTACTACAACTATATTTTAAGAAGTAGAAACAGGTTAGTTGAAAAGTCCAACATCCTCATTTAAAACAGTCTTGAATAACTTTGCTTCTAAAGAAAGCTTCATATTTTTTTTGTGAAATATATTTGCTTCAGAATACAATACGGGTCTCTCCATTATGGAATTAAAAACAGCCTATGAAATGGATTCTTTAACTTATTTAGCCTGAAACTAAGACTGTTGCAGGAATATTACCATTCCTGTATTCCTAGGGCCATTTTTTTCACTTGACTGTGTTCAAAAGGCTATTTTTAATGAGTTGATAAGGCAAGCTTTCCTGAGTTCACACGGCTATATCATCCAAATAATGCCATCTGAAAAATGTGTTTTACATATCTTTCAGAAAGCCAATAAAAAAGATATTACCTCTCTCATGAGCCATTATGTATTCCTAAAGTTAACAGTGCAAAGCACTTAGAGATTTCCTTCATTATACAAAATTCTTATCAAGGCATACTTGGAAATTCTTAACGGAAGGAGGCACATGCCCCACTGCAACCAGTATATTGATGTATTTCAATGTTTTACTGATATAGCAATTATTATCCACATAATGTTACTACAGAATGGTAAATCTGTGCCGAAGAAGACATTGGCAGCTATTACTCCTGAAATGCAGGGACAATTTTCAAATACAGAAGTATAGAAAAGGGGATTTGCGGCTGTTAAATGAGTTTAATAAAACTGCAGAGTGGGACTGAATATTAAAATGTTACTTGTAAAAACAAAGCAGTCAGGTAATAGCAGTTGGCAAGTACTACATAGCCAACAATTTGGAATGATCTTACACTGGATTCTCTACACATAGCAGAGAAATGCTCTTAATCATCTGCAAGGTCCTCTCAATTTTATGGATTCAACACTGTAGGCAACACATTGGTTTAAACTGGAACATAAATTAGCTAAGTTCACAAGTTTACAAACTAGAAAGTGTTGTCTTCCCTTCTTCAAGCTCCATTTCATCTTTCCTCCTACACCAGGAGGGGACAGCAAAACCCTAGTGTAGTTTTTGGAGCTCTGTGGAAGGGGAACTATCAGAATTTGTCTTGTACTTAACTTCCCTTGTATTTATCTTAGGATTCAAAACCCTGGTAATTTGATATAATAAAAGTCAGAGCAGTTGCCACAATGCATCAGTAACGTTGTCAGTAATCAGTTCCGTGCTGTTCTATCACAACGTTAGTACAGTTAAGTTATTGTTATTACTACAGCACTAATATTACATCTTTATATGTAAGAGTAAAAAGATGTTAGCAAGAAAGTATCTTAAGTAGCATTGAATAGAGGCAGGATGCTTTTTGCTATTTTTGCTATGTTAAATCTTGTTACTTTAGTTTGTGAGTGTATACACACAGATAGGAATAGCAAATAAATATAATTTAGTAAAATTTAGCAAGAAATCATTTTCTCAATGCTTCCTACATTTAACATGTACTAGTACTCTCCTTCAGGTTTCTCTAACAATGAAATTCCTTCATCTGAAAAAAGGATTGGTTAAAAAAAAGAGTCAAACCTTTGACATGAAGCATATTAAGAATGCTTGTGTTAGTATCCAATAGTAAAATATGTCCTCTTTCTACTATGACATTATCGCCATCTTGTGGTGGATGTCCATTAAACCAGGTCAAGTTTTTTGACCACTGTCCACAAAATTGAATTTGGAAGGTGTTCTAAAATGAAAGAGAAATCAAAACCATTAGCAACATAAACATTGTGGTGAAAAGAACATATTTGGATAGGTCATATAATCCTTACTTTACTTATCTGTTTGGATTTGAGTACTATATTTTTTAAAAACTTACGAATCACCTTGTGGCAAAAGTTGACCTTATACCAGTCAAATTCAGCAACCTCCAACGGAACAAAAAAAATCAGGAGCAACCTCAAAGGCAGTTTATAAGAATGAAAATTAACTACAAACAAGGATTCAAATGGTTTAAAACATCTATGGAGATTAAATCATTTCCAATAAACAATCTTAAAATACTTCTGGTCAACCAAACAGGGCATGAGAAAAAAATTTCAAAAATCAGAGTGACTAGCTTCGGATAGGTGGCTATGCAGATTGAATAATAAATAAAAATCAGCCAAATAGGAAGTAGGAAGACTTTTCTGAGGAAGACACTCCATAGTTGCATAAATACAGCTAAAACAAACTGCTATCAAATAGCATTTACACAACCTCTTAATCAACACAGCCACTTCCTTCGGGTATTTCAGGTTCTATTCAGTCATAGCATTGGAACCTGAAGTACCCAAAGGAAGTGGCTGGGTTGATTAAGAGGTTGTGTAAATGCTATATAGAAAAAGGAGAGGACTCTGACCATGACAGACTTGACAGAATTTTGAACCCAGACAGGTAGCATGACATTAAAGGGAGTAGCAGAGCTGTTAAGAAGATTTGGTAGGAGGGGAACACTGTGAGAAAGAGACACAGAATAACTCTACCTTAATTACACAAGGTATACGTTGTGCAGATTAATTGGTTTCAAAATTCTATTACCCTACCATCAATAAAGATTTTTCCAGAAATCTAACTGGTTTTTGTATGTGAAGAGAAGGACATGTTTGCAAGCCTTTCTTCACTCGTATGTGAAGAAGAAGGACATGATCACAGTATCCAAGAGATACTGGAAAACCCCCAAATATCTCTTTGTTGTGGACTTATATGTTCAGGTAGATGGCTTATCCCTTCTCAAAGCTTTCATCAGATGTGATTTCATGAAATTTTGAAATAACTTCAGAGAGTTTTCCACTAAAAAAAAAAAGACTGCTGACATTTTATAAACTTTATCCTGGTAATGAAATGTAACTTTGTAAAGGATGTTTATCACAAGAATGTGACACAGATGCTACTTTAAGTAAAACTATATTACTGAGCGAGTTAAAAGGAGTCAACTTAAACACCTGTGAATTTCATTTTACATGTTGATCTATGTCTATTATTTTTTTCCTGAAAACATTCATCTGGGATTTCCAGTGAGGATGAGCAGCCAGAAGGTTCTGGCCAGCAAAATCTCTCCAGAAAAAGGACAGATCTTAAGATCACCCACATGTACTCCAGACAGCTGATGTTCATGACTGGACTTCAGTAACTGAGGTTTTGTGGTCAGCTTATGAATCAAGGGATATCAACCAAGCTCAAAGGTGTCATGTAGATATAAACCTCATTTCTTAATCACTTTTGGAAATGGCTTAATTGTTTTTCAGCATTTTCACAGGATCTCATAAGGAGAGAGTCAAAAGCCAAGGAAGAAATATCAAGCTTATAGAGTGTAAGCATGCATTAAGGACACTTGGTTTGCCCAAAACACCATTTTCTAGTTCATTTTGGATTACAAATGCAAATGTTACAAAGATCTTTGAAGCAGTAAAGCAACTAAACGACCTAGTGAGTTTTCCTTTGGCCCAGAGCAAGATTAAAATAAAAACTAAAGAAATAATTGTAAGGGCTTAAAAGCAACTAATAGCAAAAAGCCTGCCAAAGATTTGAAGTATAAAAGTTTAAAAGAGATTAAGAGAGCAGTTGAATTGGGAATATTGTTTATTATAAAGTATATTTGAATTAATTAAATAAATAAGGCATACCTCCCTGGGAATGAACCACTATTTAAATTTCCTTAAAAGAGATGATTGGCTGACTTTATTAAACAAAGAAATAAGGGTAAGTTGTGCAAGATTATGTGCCTATAGAACTACGGAACCAAAGAGTTAACGATATAAAGAAAGGAGGAAACAAGGTCACAATTTACTTTTTACTTCTCCTTTTTTCATTATAAATTAAAAATAGAAGAATTGCAAAAGAATATTATAGCATCAATCACTAAATCTGTCAAGAGAGATTTGGTGACACTTGAAGAAATAGAAGAAAGCTTCAAGATGAATAAAAAATTGAAAATTATATAATTAAAAAAGTGGAAAGATTAAATAAATTAAGGGGGAAAATCTAGGAAATTTGGAAAATAAGGAAAATAATAAATAACATTGGAAAAGATTTAGATGCTGTAATTAAGACAGAAACAAATCTCCCAATTTTGAGGAAACTTGGTGAAGATATTAGGGAATGCATTGTTGAATCCTTACCAATTTTTTGGAATGAGATGCAGCTGTGGATAAAGTGTACATAATTAGTATAGGATATGCAAAGGTAAGAAGATAAGAATTGGGCGTGAGATCACAGCCCCCAGAAGATTCCAGTCTCAATGCAAAAGGCATTTGCAAGCTGCTAGGAGGCTTGAAGCAATACGATTTTGCTGCCCCAAAGTCTCATCAGCTTGCAAACACTTTTTGCACTGAGACTGCAAGTAGGCAAAGAAACTGCAGCAGAGAGGCTGGAGAGGAGACAGCTTGCTAGATCTTCACAAGGTAAGCAACCCGGCATGGCAAGATGGGAGGGGAGGAATTGTGGGGACCCCAGGGGAGGGAGCATGAGGTATCTCAGTTGCTTGGGGGGGGGGGCTTGGATGGTCTGAAGCAGATGGCCTGTTCCATCACTAGCCCCCCGGCCTTCCCCATCGTGAGATACCTCATGTGCACTTAACGACCTGCATATTCCATTAGCGAATGTGTGGACAAAAGCAGGGAGTGATCACATTCATTTTATGTGATTCACTCCAACGAGTGAATGTAATTGGCAGGTTCCATTACATACGTAACTCGAGGATTGCCTGTATTAAATCAGATGTAATTTTACTTAAAGAAATACCTATCAGAATATTGCCTAAGAGAAAGGAATTCACCTTCTTGACTGTCAAACTCAAAACAGAAAAAGATACCATTTCATTGGGATAAATTGGACTGACTGGTTTTAACTTAACTAGCAGAGATTTCAATTTAACTTACTTCACAATGTGAAGAGAGTTCCTTGAAAGCTTGCAACAGGAATGGGAAGAGATGCAAGGGGATCAAAAGAAAGCAGCTATGCAGCAAATACAACAAGAGACTGTGGAAGAAATTCCCACATTGGGTGCTACAGGTATAGACTTTTCTAAGTTTACAACATAAATATGGGTTTTAAATGTCTAATGTGGAACATAACTGGGATGAATGCTCCACAAAAAAAAGAAATCAGGTTTTTCATTATTTGAAAAGATAAAATTTGCTTATAATAAATACGTGTAAGAAAAAAAAGGATCAAACATTGATTTATAATAATTTGGAATAAGAATCTATTTCAGCACAGAAGACTAAAAAAAATAAAATTGTTTTTGTATATAAACCCTCAACTAAAACCAAAACTGATTTGGACTAAAGATTACGGCAGATCTATGGAGGTTGAAATTCATTTTAATGAAACAAAGATTCTGATACTAGGAATATATGCCTGAAAAAACAAAGCTATATTTTTAAGGGATTTATGGGAAAACCAGTAGACTTGCCATATGAAAATTGGTATTTATTGGAAGATGGGATTGGAGTGGCTTTCACAGAATATCTGTGAAAGGAATTAAAACAACACAAGGCAAATTACTGAAAATATTTTTTGAAATGTTAGATAATTTTGAACTTATAGATATATGGAGACTTAAAGATGGTGACTGTAACAAATGCACTTATTTTTCTGAAAGGCACGGAGCTTTCTCAAGTACAGGTGAAACTCGAAAAATTAGAATACCATGCAAAAGTTCATTTATTTCAGTAATGCAACTTAAAAGGTGAAACTAATATATGAGATAGACTCATTACATGCAAAGCAAGATAGTTCAAGCCGTTGATTTGTCATAATTGTGATGATTATGGCTTACAGCTCATGAAAACCCCAAATCCACAATCTCAGAAAATTAGAATATTACATGCAATCAATAAAACAAGGATTGTACATAGAACAATATCGGACTTCTGAAAAGTATAAGCATGCATATGTACTCAGTACTTGGTTTGGGCCCCTTTTGCAGCAATTACTGCTTCAATGCAGTGTGGCATGGAAGCTATCAGCCTGTGGCACTGCTGAGGTGTTATGGAAGACCAGGATGCTTCAATAGCAGCCTTCAGCTCTTCTGCATTGTTCGGTCTCATGTCTCTCATCTTTCTCTTGGCAATGCCCCATAGATTCTCTATGGGGTTCAGGTCAGGTGAGTTTGGTGGTCAATCAAGTACAGTAATCCCACAGTTATTGAACCAGGTTTTGGTGCTTTTGGCAGTGTGGGCAGGTGCCAAGTCCTGCTGGAAAATGAAGTCAGCATTCCCATAAAGCTCGTCTGAGGAAGGAAGCATGAAGTGCTCCAAAATCTCCTGGTAGACGACTACATTGACCCTAGACTTAATGAAGCACAGTGGACCAACACCAGCAGATGACATGGTTCCCCAAATCAACACAGACTATGGAAACTTCACACTGGACTTCAAGCATCTTGCAGTGTGTGCCTCTCCATTCTTCCTCCAGACTCTGGGTCCTTGGTTTCCAAATGAGATGCAAAAGTTGCTCTCATCAGAAAAGAGGACTTTGGACCACTGAGCAACAGAGCAGTTCTGTTTTTCTTTAACCCAGGTAAGGCGCTTCTGACATTTGTTGTTCAGGAGTGGCTTGACAAGAGGAATAGGAAGGAACATTGAAGGCCATGTCCAGGATCCGTGTGTGTGTGGTGGCTTTTGATGCACTGACTCCAGCCTCAGTCCACTCCTTGTGAAAGTCCCCAACACTTTTGAATGGCCTTTTCCTGACAATCCTCTCCAAGCTGCGGTCATCCCTGTTGCTTGTGCACCTTTTTCTTCCACACTTTTCCCTTTTACTGAAATAAATGAACTTTTGCACGATATTCTAATTTTTCGAGTTTCACCTGTATAGATATCTTTTGGATTTCTAAAAACCTGGTTAGGTGTAATAGTAAAATGGAGATATTGCCAAAGACTTTTTCTGATCATAACCCAGTGAATTTAAAATATAAGAGAAGAGTTAGAACTTAGAGATGGAGACTAAATGAAACTTTATTACAAAAGGAATCAATAATGGAGGACTTTAAAGAGAAATTGAAAGCATTTTTTTGAGAATAATCTTAATAACGGCAACAATGTAAGAAGAGTATGGGATGCAAGCAAAGACTTTATGAGAGGGCAAATTATTAAAAAGAAAGAAGTTGCAATAAACATAAGAAGCACACATGGCTTGGTGCAGTGGTGGGATTCAAAAATTTTTACTACTGGTTCTGTGGGCGTGGCTGGGTAAGCATGGCAGGGGAAGGATACTGTAAAATCTCCAGTCAGAGGTGGTATTTGCTGGTTCTCCAAACTACTCAAAATTTCTGCTACCGGTTCTCCAGAACTGGTCAGAACCTGCTGAATACCATCTCTGGCTTGGTGGCTGCCCTGCCCTGCTCTTGAATGCTTCTTGGCCTTTTCTTATACAACTCCGACTGATGAGTCATTTTCTTTAGAATGCAGTCTAGCATTTTTGAACCCTTTTCCTAGGACAAATGGTTTGCAATTGATTTAAGCCATTGCAAATGTAGCATTTTTATTTTTATTTTTCCTCCTGGCTTTACAAATAATTTTTTGCCCCTTACTTTTCTGCATTATGTAGATTTTATCTTGTAAGCAATTTATCACAAAATTACTATCTGCTTGGTTTTTTTTTAATTTCTCCTTCATATGTCATAGCTTAGTAACTTGTTGACAATTAATTTAAAATAAAAGCAACTAGTATTTAGAGCTAGTTTATCTACTAAAACTTATTTGTAATATATAGGATTTGTATACAGATTTAGATCCCTCCATTTCCTCTGGACACATGCTTCATATTTTTCTGAAAAAATGCCCTTTTGCATACTGACCCCTTGTGGTCAGTAAGTCATGAGCTATTGTCATTACCACTGGATTTGCAGTGCCAACTAATTGAGCCAGGTGAATCCATTTTAGTTGTCTCACCTTAAAACTATAAAGACATCAGCAATCATCATCCTCACTGTTGAGGCAGAATAGAGCTCAGATGTCAGGAGTTATCCTTTACAACAAATCTCAAATCTGAAGTCAGATTGATATAGTCTAAGATGATATGCTTATCCTGAGAATTTCTGGAATCACCAGCTACCAGCTTTTCAAGAATCTTGACTCGAGCCATCATCTTTTTAATTCAAATCAAATAATTCATGCAACATAACGAATAAAATACTTCTTACAAAATATGCAGTAACTGTGTTCCATACGCTGCCTCCCCATAAAAGCAGAAAGCCTAATACTGAACCTCTCTTAGGTAGGTCTATGAAAAATAAGAAGTGAAGAGCTACTCCATTTTATTAATATAGTTTATGTGTTTTGAGTTTCTAATTGTGTCCCTGTTTGTTTTTGATCTCATTAGTCATATTGAACATCATTCTTGGCAAAAAGGCAATAAATAAATAAGCATTTTTTTTTCAAAAAAAGTTCACGAAATTTAGTATGATGAATTAGTGAATTCTTATTGACTATTTGTTCAATAAATAAATATGGTAGAGCTTGCTTATAAAAAATAATTCTGCTGCTTACAGACGATTAAACAAAAAACGTTTTGTGGAGGAAAAGAAAGAAAGCAGGGAGAAAGGTTGAGGCTGTCTTTCTTTAGTTAACAAGGAAACATCCTAATAACTATGTTATCCCCCTATATATAACATAAATATCTGTCTACGGTATAAAAACAGATTTTTCCATTCATATGTTATTCTGTGAAGTCAAATACTCTCTCTTGCATTTCATTCTTCCTTCAAAATTTCATTTAATTAGGATAATTTCTGATGCTAACTGAGCCATATACATTTGGCTGCAGTTTTTATTTTTGAGATCAAAATTAAATAGCATGTACAAAATAAAACAATTACCTAAATTAAATAATTTTTAATTTAATTAATTTTAATAAACCGGCAAGCACGTGAGCTCAATCAATGCATATCAATGCAACAAATTCAGGACAAAATAGGTGAGATCTGAATCAGATCAGATACATTATAAAAATAATTCAATGGAGAAGAGTTTTAATTTATTAAAGTGTTAACTATGCTATAGCGAAATGTAATCATAATACTGATATAAGGGAGAAATGATGTCAGTATAGGACTATTTCATTTCTGAAATAGTCTTGTTCCTGCTTTAAAGAAAAAAATGTTTTTTCCTGCTGCTTCCCCTGTTTCACCCAACAAGAAGCAGAACTGCAGAATTAGGTAATGCAGACATTAATATCAATCACCAAGAAGGCAGCAGTTGGCTTTGGGTTCATGAGCTGCTATGAAGTCTCTACCTGCTCTCAGCACATCTGGGCAAAATGTACAATTGAATAGAAAAAGATATATGTGAGACATTCAGATGATATCATAAAGGAAGTCATGTATCTATGAGAGAGAGAGAGAATGTGCAGAGCATATGAAAAAACACACAAATGTATTTCTGATGTCCAAAAGCACTTAAAGCCAACATTAGCTTTAGTAGCTTTTTGTAAGAATATTATTTTTCCAATAGTTAATCACTTAAGAATATTTATTACTAGAGCAGGGCTTCTGGAGTTTATTACAATGAAGGGAATAAACTGAGTAGCAAAGTCCCAAAAACAGAAAGAGTTGCTCAGGTCACATCTCTATGCTGCAAGCTGCACTGGTTGCCAGTTTGCTTCTGGATCCAATTTAAGGTCCTAGTTTTAACCTTTAAAGCCTGAAGGATCACATCTCAATTTCATCCATTTGCCCTATTAGTTCTGGTATACCGTAGGTACCATCATCTAGGCATGTATATTTGGTGGGCTGCAGGTGACAGGTCTTTTCTGCCATGGCACCCTCTTATGGAACATTCTTTCACCCAAAATTAAATTAGTTCCACCCTTTTGCTATTCTTGAAGTTCCTCAAGATCTGGTTATGTCATCAGGTCTAAGAGTCCCAGGGAACCAGAGATATTTTTAGTTCATCCCACTACTGAGATAGATATACTCATTCACTCTTTGCTGCTGGGCTTTATATATTTTTGCTTTTAACAACAATAACAATTTTTAGCTTTTAATATTGATTCTTATATTTTTGCAATGATTGTTTTACTGTATATGTGGTTTTTTTCCTGATTATCGTATGCCACCCAGAGTTGCTTTTTGTGAGATGGGAAGCTATACAATTTGATTAATAAATAAACAAACAAATAAACATTTATAGAGTTATGTTTTCACCTACTTCTAGAAGGCCATGAAGATGGAAGTAATTGCCTCAAGGAGAAAGTTATTCCAAAAAAAAGGAAAGAAAAGCTGAAACAGAGAATGTCTGCTGCTAGGCCCACTTCTGATGTACCTTTTAGCAGACACTCTCCAGTACTTGGACCCCTATTGGTAGCCAGTTTAGCTCCTGCAGCAGAAATGTAATCCAGCAATATCCTGACTGACCACTGAGCATGAATATTCCTCCATTCTAGCTCAGCTGAGGTTTCCAGGTAGTTTTCAAGGGTAGTCTCATATTGAGTGAGTTACAGTAATCTAATCTAGAGATGATAAGGACAACTGTCATCAGTGAGCATACTAAGTGCCAGGTAAGGCGTCATCTGAAATACTGGGTGAAGCTGTGGAAAAACCTTACTGGCCAGAGTTCACCAGTTGCTCTTTGAGTAGCAGCTGTGTGTCAAGCAGATTCCTCAGATTGTGAATCTGTTCTTTTTAGATGACTGCATCAAAAATCATCCAATCCCTAATCAACAGTCTTGCTTGGATTTTACTGCCTCCAGACCTGAAAGATTCTACACATCAGATCATGACTTCCATGCGTATTGCAATGGGTAGAGATGTATAACTGAGTATCACCTGCATATTGATGATACCTCATCCCAAACCAACATATGACCTATTCCTGTGATTTTGTGTAGGTGTTAAAGTATGTCTACTTTAACACCTACACAAAATCACAGGAATAGGGAAAAGGGCTGAACACTGATGCATTCCATATTAAGCGCCTCCCCACCACAACCCATCTCACTTATTACAACCTGCCCAGTGGTGGGATTCAAAAAAATGTTTACTACCGGTTCTGTGGGCGTGGCTTGGTGGGTGTGGCTTGGTGGGTGTGGCTTGGTGGACATGGCAGGGAAGGTTACTGCAAAATCCCATTCCCTCCCCACCCCACTAACCTGCTTTTCAGTTCCATTCTCCTGTACAGGGCAACAAAGGAAGACCCAGCCAGTCAGAGGTGGTATTTATCAGTTCTCTGAACTACTTAAAATTTCTGCTATCGGTTCTCCAGAACTGGTCAGAACCTGCTGAATACCACCTCTGAACCTGCCCAATCAGATGTTCCCAGCTCTCCATCCTTGTATGTGGTTCAGAAAAGTACTAAGAAATACAGGGCAAGGACGGCTATACCACTGATATCTGAGTTCCACCATAGATCATCCACAAAAATGAGAAATGAGGTTTCCATCTTATATCCAGACTGTCAAAAGTCCAGTTACCTAGAGTCCCCTTCTACTGCAGCTCCAAAATTTCCTCAAAAACCATTCCCCCCAAAGGGAAGTTTGAGATAGGACAGTAGTTGTCCAATTCTGTTGGCATCAGACCTATCCTCTTGAGGAGTGGCAAACCACGGTCCTTATTTGAAGCAAGTAGTCTCTCTAAGCAGTAACCTTAAAAGTCAGCGTGCCTTTCCAACACCACCTTTTCCTATTCTGTCCTTTCTTTCATTATTATCAATCGTAACACAACCCCTTCAGTACTTGGTAACTATTTATCTTCCAACATGTAATAGTCAAGTATCCACTACATAGTAGTTTCTTACATAAAGGCTTTGGCAGACAAGGCATTTTTTCCCTGATGTGAACATTTCCTATCATTTTAGGCCAATTGCTATTTAGAAATGTGAAAATAGCACTTAGACTTATATTCCACTTCAAGGTACTTTACAGCCCTCTCTAAGCGGTTTACAGAGTCACCATATAGTAATAATAATGCTTCACTATTCATAAAATCACAGTCATAGAGGCCTGGTTAGGAAAAAAAAAGTTAAATATAGCTTGAATCTTTCTTTCTCCTTAGATATATTAGCGATACAACTTTTCTCTTCTCATACGTTCATCTATATCAGAATAAATACATATACATTAACCATCTCTCATGTCCCTTAGATTTAAAATAAAAAGCACACCGAGTTATCTAGGAGTGTTTAAAAGCTATCCAAGCATATATAGGCAACCTAATTCACAGCCAACACCTGAAATCAATATAGTCTAGACTCTAGAAATTTTGTAGAACAATATAGCTAGAGTCAACCAAATAATAGAAAAACTGGTTCAGCTCAAATCCATAGTACGGTAGCTGAACTGTATTTATATTTCACAGTAGCCACTGGACAAAGAGCCTATTAAGGGAGGGAGGGCAATTTGGCAAAAACAACTCTCTTAATTTTATGTATTTGCTGTGCCAAGAAGAGACTTCCTATTATTAGTTATGATCCATGGAAGAAGGGTCGGAATGGTCAAGGCAATAGGAAATCTTTAAGTAATGTATTAACTCTCCGCATCTGGTCCTACAAGAGCAAAGATGTGAGACTTTGGAACATTAAAATCAAATCACAGAGGCTGACATAACACAATAGAGCCTTGCCC
Organism: Notechis scutatus; assembly: GCF_049901735.1. NCBI lineage: Eukaryota > Metazoa > Chordata > Lepidosauria > Squamata > Elapidae > Notechis > Notechis scutatus. Next base: position 157,773,309 of record NC_142009.1, read on the forward strand.
CTGCCTTCATACAACCCCCCTACACACACACACACATACTGACAGATTGCCATTTAACTAGCAAGCATGGAGAAAGTGTTCCTGTTCACAGTCACCAATGAGGGACAAGGTTAACATTTTAAGTGATGGAGTACAGTGTATATATATTTCCCCATGCCACGGAGCTAGGACTCCAACACCACCTTTCCGAACACTTAATTTCAATGATGGAAGACGTTGTGCATACTTTTCAGGCTGCGAACTCTTGACAGCTTCTCAGATTAATACACCAGAGAGATTTGCTTTCCCTTAGCTTTCTCCTTAGCCACCTGAAGGGAAGCAAAACCAGACATTCAGAAATGATGGAAGGGAGGAAGTACATTTTTGTTGCCAAGTTGCCTGTTTTTCAAGGAATGTATTAGCAACCATCTGCTCTGATTATCCGTGTAGCAGTAGCCATCATATTCTTGCAAAAATAGAAATCATTATCTCCTTGAGGATACAACATTATTTACACAAACAAATGCTGATTATTTTTAGCTCTTAGGGAAATGTTTTCTGAAAATCCAATCCCTAATTAAAAAGCAATTAGCAAAGTGAACAGAGGAATAATTTTAAAAGACAATGTAATAGTTACATCTTCTTCAATGTGTATACCTATGGGTATAGGGTTTGTGCTACAGACAAAAAATCTGTTTGCCTCACTCAGTGCTCTGGTTCAAAAAGGATGCATAACAGAAGTAACAAGGCTGATGGATAATTGTTCCAAAATGCATCAGAATTGGTCAAGTATTTTGCTTGCATGATTGTTATCAAGCTTTGATTTAATATTGGCAGGAACAATTTATGCTATATTTGGTTTTGCCCTGTCTTTCTCTTTTGTACAATCCAAAATAAGTAATACCAAGAAGAAAGTAATATAAATCTCTAATGCAGAGGTCTCCAAACTTGGCAACTTTAAGACTTGTGGACTTGAAATCTACAAGTCTTAAAGTTGCAAAGTTTGGGGACTCCTGCTGTAGTGGCATAAGACAGGGATCCCCAACCGCCAGCCTGCGACCCTCTACCAGGCCAAGAACTGTTCAGAACTGGGCCACCTAAAGCAGCGGGTAAGCATGTGCACTTCCCCACTTACATGAGCTCCATTTATGCATATGCGCACACTTGCCCACTCTCCCGCCCCAGTCCACAAAGCTGAAAAGGTTGGGGAACTATGGCAAAGGAATCCTCACCAAATCATGTTAAGAACCTCTTTCAAATCATTTAAAACCTGTTTCACTTGTTGCTATACATATTGCAGAGATCAATGCTAACTCGGTTCAGATTGATTCTATAGAACCAGTTGTTATGATTCTGTGCAGTTTGGAGAACTGGCAAATCATGCCCCTGGTTGGCACTGCCCCTCTCCACCTGTCACACTCCTCCCTGCCCAGTCAGTCCTTATCACACATGCACGACATCACTGACTGCATTCTCCCCCGCCCAGTCACTCCTTAAGGTATTTCCTTTTTTTTCCCCTCCTTACGATCAGCTGTTCCAATCAGCTGTGCCAGGATCTCCCTCGCTGTCTTACTGCGTCATCCAGGAGGCTTCCCTGAGGCCCAGGAGGCAAAAAGGGGCACAGCCCCCCCCACTCCATTTTTTCCTTCCTGGGCTCCAGGGAAGCCTTCTGGGACCAAAAATACCCCCCCCCCCAGGAGACTTCCCTGAGGCCTAGGAGTCAAAAAAATGGGGTGGTGCTGCCAAAAAAAAAAGAAGCCACACCCACCCAATCGCATGGCTACACCCACCTAGCCATGGCCACAGAACCAGTTGTAAAAAAAATTGAATCCCACCCTGATCCAATACCTATGAATTATTAAGTTTAGCATAAATATATGGAAGGAATGCAGCTTCAAATATAATATATACTAGGTGAAGACAAGTGTTTTGATCTAAAGGGCACTTTTTTTAAAAAAAAAAATTGTCCTCTGAAGATTGTAGCAGACACATCGTAACAATGGCATTGGTTTGGAACAACTTGTAGAGTGCAGATGAGGTGTAAATGTTTTAATCTTCACTAAAACTCATGGGGTGAAAATTCAATTGGAAATTGAACATTTTGCAGGCAAATTTCAACAGGGTGATGGTCTCAAGGTGTTCTTAGGTATCCATCTTTGGTTTACAAACACTGAACAAAGACTCAACCTGCATGTAAGAGCCTTGGAGGTTTCTAGTGATACCATTTTCTAATGTAGATACTTATTGTTTAAAATTATATTCATTCATGTTTATATGAAGATAGCATACCCCTTCATGATCACAATGGAAAAGCATTCTCAAAAATGGTGATAAATACTGGTAGTATTCCTATTTGAACTCTTGAGTGGAATAGTGGGGAAAAGAATATTAGCCTCATCAGCAGGGAAAATTTTCATTGCTGATCACAAAGGCTTAGCTGCTCTCAAGAACATTGCATAATAATGATTTACAGTGTTCTCCGAATATCGTTTTTATGATGACATACAGATGGTGACGTATGGTACTCTGACTATAATGTCAAATACCTTAATTCATCTCCTGCCATCTTCATTTGTGCTAACCATTTAGAACCACTGCTGCTGGAGAATTTGCCACTTGGACACAAGCACATCTAACAGACCACATTTCTCCCAACTATCTGGGGAAGAATAAGTAGCAATAGTCATGTTAATGGGTTAATCCAGTCTTCCCCTCCTGAATCATTCCAGAGAGTTTGGCCTACAAATCCCACCATCCATGACTGATGGATATAATGGCCAGATTATCACAAGTCAAAATATCTAGAAAGACCCAGATTAAAGAAGACTTAACTAACAAATCATGGAAATTTATATATTTCAATCAGCTCATATTTAAGTCCCAGTTCAGGCACTCACGTGTACAACAATGGTCCTCTGAACCTAAGTGAACTTTTGTTTAGGACTTAGATATCAGTTCCTTCAATACTTTACCAGTACTGTGTTACAGTTTAAAGATTGTACATTTAATAAGGGTAAAAGAGAAATTCTCTTCCAAGCTATGGTAGTGCAGCCTCCTGGGCTCTTCTAGAAGTTGGCCTGATACGTTTGCTACTGGACTGATGAATGACACACTCTCCCACCAGCCATTATTGGATAAATCTATTTACACAGAAAATATTGACCTGGACCAGTGAAGTGGGACTGGAAACAGGAAACTAGGAGGCCCCAAAGGTAGAAACGCATTTCCAGCCAAGAGTGTTAGCAACTCAAGCTCATAAACAACAGCACTATCATTAATTACTCAGACAGGGGCAGCCACAAATACAGCCAGAAGATTCAAAAGCCAACTGGAAAGAGTTTCGCTTGCTGATGAGTTGAGAGGAGGGGTAGAAAGTGGGCAGATTCAGGTCACCACCCATAACATAAGCCAGTTCACAGGCTGAAAAGGCTAATTTGCACATGGACAGAAGCAAAAGGAAAGCATAAATCCTGGATGGGAAAGGGGGGAGGATTATCTCTCAGCATGGGAGTAATCACTGCAATTTCCAGACACAGAAGGTAAGGCACATCACCCTCCTGGTAATTAATTAAGGGAATAGAATGAAATAGAATATTGGGTTGATCAAATGGTGCTTTCATGTGTGAGGGCAACAGAGAAGACAAGGGTGATGCTGTGCGTGGATGCACCGTATACAGGGCGGGAGGGAGGATTTTAACACCATTTCCCATAGGTACTGACTGGCAACCATCCCCAGCCATAAAGACACAGCCTAAAGTCACTTCTCCAATAAAATTCACAGTAGGCTATTGAATTGTATTATGATTGAATCATTTTATTTATTATTACATTTGATTTACTTATATTTATAACTAATCTATTATTTAAATATTGAGCTAGGGACCCATAAAAACAGACATGGCTAGTTAGTTCAAATCATTATTGTTTGTAGCATCTATGGTTTTCTATATCTCACCATTTTACACTTCTTAGTTTCCTTCTCTGCTGTCCATGTTATTTTTTTCCAGGAACACAAAGTTTATTGGTTCAGATCTTAGGAAACATTTCCCCCAAGTTTTCTATTGTTCTCTTTGAATCTAATAATATGTAACATAATACAATTGTGTTATATGAGCTTCCTGGTTTTTTCACACTGCCAACTATAATGTAGACATTCCTGCTTTTGCCCTTCTCCAAAGACTTTCTACACCTTGGCTCATCTGAGCAATTTATTGAAATTATAGATATTATTATCAACATTACAGGCAACAAAATGTCAACTCATTGTATAGGAAGGTTCTAAAATAAATATAGAACTCCTGCAACTTAAGGTCATATCTTGCAAATGTAAGAGTATCAATATCCCATCATAACATGCACATTTCAAAGAGATAATATTGCAGGGGTAAGCTTTATATTAGAGAAACCTGTCCATAATTATTAATAATCTCACTGGGGAAATTCTGAAGTTTCTGCAATATTCTTAGAAAAATGTGAAGGCTATTACTCTTTTCAAGATGCTATTATTGAAGATAGAATCAATGGTTGGATTGCACACATTGTTTTGGACCTTATATAAGTAAGATGTTATATTACATAACTATGATCTTATAATCAACAATCTCTCTTCCCTTGATTGGCAATTTCTATTCACTGGGTGCAATACTGTTGAAGACCATTACAACATATTCTTACTAGAAATCAAAAGAGCCATCAAACTATATGTACCAATAACAACTCCCAAAACCAGGAAAAACAGATTACCCATAACAATAAGGAAGCTTCAATCCAAAAAGAAATCACTTTGGCGAAAAAATAAATCTGGTCACGTTGCCAACTTCAAAAGCCGATACAAAAATCTATGCCACCAGATAAAAACTGAATGCACTAATTATCACATTAAACAAGAGGAAAACCTTCTATGCACAAATTCCACCCGCGCTTTCTACAATTTTGTAAACAACAAACTAAAAGACTCAAGGTCCATTCCACCCCTGAAAGGACCTAATGGTAAAGACTGCAACAATGACACCATCAAAGCAAACCTCTTTAACACATTCTTTGGCTCAGTATTTGTAAACAGCAATGGATCAAGCCCAGTATTTCCTAGTCAAACCACAGATAACTACAATGATTTAATACATATCGATTTTACAGAAAACAATGTTGAAAAAGCACTGCTCAATCTAAAACCATCCCTATCTATTGAACTGGATGGAATATGTGCCTACTTCTTAAAAAAGCTATCCACTGCCATAGCTGAACCTCTAAGTATAATCTTCAAAATATCTTTCAGGACCAGCTCGTTGCCAAAACTATGGTCACAAGCCACAGTCATCCCCATCTTCAAAAAGGGAGACCCCAGCCTAGTTGAAAATTGCAGACCAATCTCTTTATGCTGCGTCACCTGTAAAGTCATGGAATCAATTATTAACCAATCCATTATCCTCCACTTAGAGACAAACAACCTACTCTCCAATAAACAATTTGGTTTCAGAAAAAAAACTATCCTGTAATCTGCAACTCTTACACTGCAAAAACATATGGATTACACAACTCGATCAGGGCAAAACAATAGACGCAATCTACATAGACTTCTGTAAAGCCTTTGATTCAGTGGTACACGACAAACTACTCCTAAAACTAAAATCTTACGGTATCTCTGGACAACTGCATAACTGGATAGAAGCATTCCTGTCAAACAGACAACAAATGGTCAAAATCGGGAGCGTCCTATCAAATTCTGTATTTGTCAACAGTGGTGTCCCCCAAGGCAGTGTTTTAGGGCCAACTTTCTTAATACTCTACATAAATGACCTCTGTGATCATATTAAGAGCAACTGCGTTCTCTTCGCTGATGATGTAAAGTTATTCAACAGACAATACTACTACCCTCCAAAAAGACCTTGATTACGTATCAGAATGGTCAATCAAATGGCAACTTCAAATCTCAACAAATAAATGCTCTGTCTTATATATTGGCAAAAAAAAATCAGAAAATAAAATACAAGCTAAATAATCAAGACCTTGTTGAGGATCCAAACTTTGTCAAGGACCTTGGAGTACTCATCTCTAATGATCTAAGTGCTACAGCCCACTGTAACTACATAGCCAAAAAGACATTAAGAGTTGTTAACCTAATCCTACGTAGCTTCTTCTCTGGTAATATCACACTACTAACTAGAGCATACAAATCATTTGCTAGACCTATACTTAAATACAGCTCATCAGTCTGGAACCCATATCATGTATCTGATATTAACACAATTGAAAAAGTCCAGAAATATTTCACAAGAAGAGTTCTCCGCTCCTCTACACATTGCAGAATACTTTATGCCACCAGACTTGAAACTCTAGACCTAGAAAATCTAGAACTATGCCGCCTCTGGTCCAATCTAAATATAGTATATAAAATCATACATTGCAATGTCCTACCTGCAAATGAATACTTCAGTTTCAATCATAACAATACAAGAGCACACAATAGATACAAACTCAAGGTTGACCACACCAAACTTGACTGCAGAAAATACGACTTCAGCAACAGAGTGGTCAATGTCTGGAATACTCTGACTCTGTGGTTTCTTCCCCAAACCCCAAAAACTTTAACCTTAGACTGTCTACTATTGACTCACCCCCTTCCTAAGAGGCCTGTAGGGGGCGTGCATAAGCGCACCAATCGTGCCTACCGTCCCTGTCCTACTGTTTCTTTTTATTTTTCTTATAAGTATCTATCTCATGTATTCAAAACTATGTTTATTCTTATAGCTGTATCTTGTAAGCGATTGACAAATCAAATAAATACTAAATACTAAAGATCATATATTTTTGATATATATGTGATTCTTAAGGCATATATATATATATATTTCCAAAGTAACTTGAAAAGAGATGTCTGTGCTTTAAGAATCACATCAAATATCTAATTATTTGGTCTTTCTATTCCAACATCCTGTTCAAGCAATCTCTTCTTAAAAACCTCCAGTAATGGAGCATCCACAACTTCTTTTTTTTTTAAACTTTTTTTTTAAAACACACAAATTATCATTATTCATTACATGTTTAAACCTTTTTCATTGTAAATTTAACAAGTCAGATAAATTATGATTCTGTTTTAAACCATTTCCATATAACATACAAAAACCTCTTATTCAATTTCTCTTTACTTCTCTTTACTCTTATTCAATATCATTATTATTATTTCATCTATTTCTTTCTGACTTAGTTACCATTATTCTCATTCTATATTTCTGCAAGTTTTTACTAATTCTCCCCCAAAAAAACATATACACACAACACACAAAACATAAAAAAAATCTTTTGGAAAGTAACTTGGACCCAGGTATCTCTCTCTTCATGGACTTCAATTATATTCATGCTCATCTTACATATCATTACTTATTTTATTTACCATTCTAAGCCTTCTATATTAACTTCTCCACATATTTCACTCTTCTTAATTCTATCTTAATTAATCATCTTAGTTTGAATCATTATATTTGTATCTTTTGTCCATTTTTATCATCCCTTTGTCTCATTCCTTATAAAAAGAAAAAAATAAGTTTCTCCTGAAATCATTAATCAGAGTATGATGCCTTTCTATCTCCCCCTAAGTTAATCAAATTAACCTTTAAGATAACATCCAATACCCAATCCGATTTTGCTTGGTACATTCTATCTAACTAGTACATCCAAAATAATTAAATACATAATTAGACAATAAATCCAAATATTAAAAACAAATACTATAATAAAAATTTTATAATAACATCAATACCATAATCTTATTAAACTCTTTAATTAAAACAGTATTCTAAACCTCCCTATTATTAAATTTTAAAGCCAATCATTATTAAACATTTTAACATTTTAATCTCTTATCAACTCTTAAACCATTACAATACTACCATCTCATCTTATGTACCTTGCAAAATCTTTTTTAAAAAATTATACTTTATCCATTATCCATAAAAATTCCTTTTTTTCATTTAATTTCAAAACGTTGTAGCTTTTCTCCACCTTTTCCCTTTCTTTCTTCTCTCCCAACAAACCTTTCTACCCCCTTCTTCTAGCCTCTGCCTTACTGGCTTCCCTTCTCTGTCGTATTCCTTTTCCCTTTTGTTTACTATCATCATATTGGTTTTGCACCTTATTTTTCCCTTTCTTAAATGTTTTTTTAGATCTTAAGTCCTTTAGTTCTCTTCTTTTCTCTCTTCCTTCTTTCTTGATCAAATTCTGAGATTCATTAAAAATGGCTTCTTCCTTTCTTTCTTGTTCCTCTGCTGTCTTCATCTGTTGTAATGTTTGTTGATAGTTAATAAGCGCCATTTCTAAAAAAAAGGAAAGCTTCTTCCACACCATCTTTACCATTTTTTTTTGCTTGTTCATATTCTTTTCTTAGTTCCTCAACAGAAAAAGCCATTATAAATCTTTTCTTTTCTTTTCCCCTTCTTTCTTCTTACAACAACCAGAATATTCAAAGAAAAGATAAAAAAATAAAGCAGTCCCAAAGTTATCAGTCAGTCCAAACCAAGGCAGAGTTCTCACTTTCTCCTTCTGGGGTAATATCAATCAAAGAGAAAGAAAGTCCAAATCTGTTTAAAATCTTATTGCAATATATTCTAGTCTTCAAATCCTTAAGGCATCTCCTCCAACAAAGTCTTAGCATACAAATATTTTCTTTTAATCCTCTCTTCCCACTCATCGCTTAAAACCAATTTTCACCTAAAAATAGGTTTCTTAATATCCTGTTATTTATTCCGTAGGAAAAGAGGGAAAGTTATCCTTTCAGCACCATCAAACTGCCGCTTTTTTCTCTTCTGGCAGGTATTATTCAGAAAGTCATACTTTTCAGGAATTTTATTAAATATGTCTTAGAGTCCTAGGAGCCAAGAAAACTTTCTCCTCACAAGCACTTTCTCCACTTCCTCCTGCGCATTCTTACCCGGCTGCCAGCTTCTTTGTGGCGGCCAACGGATCCCGCTGCACTGCCCTGGAAAAGGGGTTCTACGGCGGGAGGGGTCTGCAACACCCCAAACCCCACTCCGGATCCCCTACCTTCAGCTGCCCCTGCAGGCAGCCTAGCTCCCATCTGGGTCGGAGCCCGCGGCTAGCGCGGCAGGGATCGCAAATCCCTGCCGCCGCGAAGCCGACAAACCGGAAGTCTCATCCACAACTTCTTAAGGCAAACCTTTCCTCTGATTAATTGTTCCTGCTGAGAGGAAATTTCCCATTAGTTCTAGGTTGGGCTGTTTATTTATACTTTTTAAAAGAAAAAGAAAGAAAAAGAAAAAGAAAAAGTATGTGAGAGAGTGTGATTTGGGTAGAAACTGAATACCATGTGGAAGAAAAACTGTAAAAGATCTCTAAAACTGAGACATTAAAAAGAATCAAGGAAGAAATGCACATTTTTGTATTTATATTAGACTGGATTGATTCCAAGAACTAGTCAGTAGGCCAATTCCAACAACATAATCAGTACCGTTGACAAACAAGTACAAGGGCATGCATAAATATAGAATAAACACTATTTATTTGCTCTATATTTATACAACTTCATGCCCCCAAACCGATGATAGCATAAACTTTAAAAATCACAGCAATCTTCTAACAATACATAAAACTCCTTAATAATCACAAAATCTTTACTAAAAATGTAAAATTCATAATCATAAGTACTAGTTGTCCTGAATGACACAGATATTAACTCTTAAAAGCCAGCTCAGTTTGTAGGATTAAATGTAAGGAAGGAGGGCTCTAACTCTATTGTCATAAAGAAAATACTCTAGAGGATCAGTAACACAAATAAAACACTGTTTTCTCTTTCAACCAAGTTAGAATCTTCAACAATCTTCCCAGAATGGGTCTACTGAACGGATAGATGCACACCTAGTTTTAGATCAAAAACAACACCTTGAATTGTACCCAAAACCTACTAGTAACAAATGCAGAGTCCATGGAAGAATCCCTTAATGTATAGCAGCTCTTACAAATCAACTGCTGCATTTTGCACCAAATACAGCTTTAAAAAATAAGGCAATCCCATACAAGTTGCAATAAACTATATAGAAGAGGAATGCTTCTTCAGAAAGATTGTGGCAAGCCAGAGACTTATGTAAACTCAAGCCTTATAAGGAAGAGCATAGAAGACTGTACTTGCAATTACTATACATGATCATACTTCATATTCTGCCTTATGATGGCTTCCGTAATATTTTATATGCTCATCAATAAACATTACAGTACATGAAAGGTGAACAATCAGAAGCGGTGGTCAAAGTCTATTCTCTCCTTTAATTAGCTTTAAAGTAACTGAGGATAATAGAGAGTTTATGAATGTTTATATAAGCTTTTTCAACAAAAAATTAATATTCTAATGCTTAAATTGTCTAAAAATAGGGTTTTCTTTGTTTAGTATACTGGGCAGGTAGGCTTAAATGCAATATGAACAGACAGCAATTAGAGTATACATGTGTAAGCTCTTCACTAATAAAGAATTCTGCCCATCTACTGAAAGTTATTTAATCAGACGACAATGCTACATCATGCTTATTATAGCAGAACCACAAACAAGTGGAATAGATTGACAATAACATCAAGTAAACTAATACCTTTATCATACCTTTATCATACCTTTTCAGTATTTAAATTATTTAGCTAAGTTTCTCATTTTCCACCAATGCAAAACAGATGCACCTATGTATACACAAAAATGAGTGCCCGGCCACTCAATTTCCAGCACCACATCTGTTCACTCCTAACACAAAAACAATATGCTTTCTTTAGCCTATCTGTATACATATCATTACTATAGAATATGGTGGCCCTGTTACAGCATCTTTCCTTAAAAGGCACATCTGTTTAAAAGCTAGCATAATTGCATAATGCAGTTCAGTCTGGAAGCATCAATATAGGAAATTAAAATGAGTCCATCAAAGCAAGTACAACTTACATACGATATCTAGAAACCCCATACAATCCTAAATTGCATTAACAGAGGGATTCAATCAAGATCAAGTGAGGTACTAATACCACCCTATAAAGCCTTAGTAAGACCACACCTAGAATATACATCCAGTTTTGATCACCGCACTATAAAAAAGATGTTGTGACTCTAGAAAGAGTGCAGGGTAGAGCAACCAGGATTAGGAGACTGGAGGCTAAAACATATGAAGAATGGTTGCAGGAACTGGGCATGACTAGTCTAGTGAAGAGAAGGACCAGGGGAGACATGATAGCAGTCTTCCAATATTTGAGGGGCTGCCACAGAGAGGAAGGATTCCAACTATTTTCTAAGGCACCTGAGAGCAAGACAAGGAATAATGGATGGAAACTGATCAAGAGCTTCAACCTGGAAATAAGGAGAAATCTTCTGACAGTGAGAACAATCAACCAATGGAACAGCTTGCCCTTGGAAGTGATGGGAGCTTCACTACTGGAAGCTTTCAAGACTTGACTGCCATCTGTCAGAAATTCTTTTGTTTGGGTGGTAGGGGGTTGGACTAGATGACCTATAAGGTGCCTCCCAACTCTATAATTCTGTTATTATTAAAGCATGTTTTAAGGGTGGAGAGAAAGAAAAGTGCATCAAAGAACTTTTTTTTTATATAAAGGGGATAACTCTCCAACAAAAATAAAGAAAAATCTGAGTCTTCAAAGAAACAATCTTGGATATGATAGCTAATATAGCAATGTTTGTAGGTAGTTTAATTTTAGAGTTACAGTGATCTCATTGCAAAACGTTGTGCTATCCACCCATGTGGCTACATGATTGCATTTCAGCAGGTTGAGAACCAGTTCACATTTGTGTCTAATTACAGCGCCCTGTGTACATATGACCACAGTTCACGATATTTTTTGCTGGTTTCTGGCATTTTTTCCCAGGCTTTGCACTTATGACCATATGATTTGCTTAACAACCACCATAAAATGGTCATAAAACAGGGTCTGATCTTGTGGGTCCCTCAGCTGAAATTCTACTCCCAGCTGTGGCCCTAAGTCAAGACTACTCTCCTTCCAGTAGATTAGGGAGACAAATAATGTAAATCAGTTTTGCTTCTGGCTGCAATTTTATATTTGACTTCTTTTTTTCAGGGGTGGCAGCCTCTTTACAGATTACAGTTTCAAAAGGGGCAGAGCAGCAATCATTTAAAATATGCACCAGTCAAAACATGAAGTATATAATTCACTTTTAAATGCACACAAAAAGTTTTCATAAAGTAGCAGTATGGGGCTCTGGCATAGGTTGGTGGGAATGTTTCATTTTACTCACCTAGAGTGAGTAAATATATATAACCCTTTAACAAACTATGGGTGATTATGGAATATGCGGAAGCAGATATTCAAGAATAAAGGGAGGCCTGGATTAAGGAACTGGAAAGTTTGGACTTTTCATTGGGTGAGGAATGAAGTTTAAGGCCCTGAGAAATGAGACCAGATCAAGATCAGTCAAGCTCCTACCAAATGTATAGATTCTGAATCTTGAGGATATTTTAGAATTTTGTGAGAAATATTGAGATAATTTAAATGTCACAATACTTTAAACAAAGATGGCATTATCTTTCCCTCTCATGCAATGTTTTACAACTTGTTAACAGTGCTGCATCCCTCAGTTTTGCCTAACCTTGTGCATCTTCTATTGTATGAGGGAAGAGAGGAGTAGCATATTTTGTGTACTCTTGTCCTTACACCTAGGAGCTATTTTCATTTTTTTTTTAATTTCCTAAATTCCTTTTTTTTAAAAACAAGGCTCTTTCCCATTTAATCAGACAAAGATTGTCCTCTTAAATTGACCTTCTTCCCCCATCTGCTCTTCCCTTCCCTTCCCCTACCCAACCCCACCGCAGGCTATTGCCCTCATGGCAGTAACTAGATAACACACTCTATCAGAAAGGTATTTTTTTAAAAAAAAAAAAATCATTGGAAAGGCACTGGAGCTGATAGTGGCATCAATCCTAACCTGACACAGGCCAGGGTCAACCATTTATCTCTTCACATTGCCTGTGGATACTGAGGCAGCCATGTTAGCGTTCCTTCCAGAGTTTAACAACCTTGCAGAAGTCACATCTCTTGGAAATGCTAGCAATATCTGCCCTTAACCTGAGACTGCAGATAAATTGCATGAGCTTTAATGTTCTTATGGGGGGAGTGTCATTTTTATTTAATTTTTAAATCAAGTTACCCAGAAGATGGAGAAATTGGACAGCAAGATTTAAGAAAAATCTACAAGTTAATCAGGAGGGGAGGGAATGATGGATCTGTATAGTTACATTCTCTCTGCTACAGAAATATTGAGATGATGGAAATAAATAACCACCTGCCAGGTGTAACAGACATAGATATAAGACAGAAACCTGCCTCAGCATAGAGTAATTAGCAGCAACCAGCCAAACTACAGACAGCTAAGCTAAAGAAAAACTAAGTATACATAGGAACATGTTTCCTGAAAGGGGGAAAGGGGATAGCTTTGATATCTTGAATTCTCACACGCTCATCGCTTAATACTCACCCATCTATGTGTAAACAATGGCAACGGTATGGAATAAAAGACTTGGAGCATTGTAGTGGTATTAAAGGATTATGTTCTCCACAATTATGGGTTACTGTCTTGTATACTAGAATTAACGGAAAACATATGGGCTGCTAACTCAATTATTGAACTTTGCATTACATTTCAGCATGGAGGGTAGAATAAAATATCTGATGTTGAAGTTATTGTTATTAATAGTATTATTGGAACTTGCAGTGATGAATGTCTATGGAGATTCTCAATCATCCAGGTCATGGTTGTCCCAAAAGTGCTTTTTCAAAAGGCAATTGGACTTTCTGTTTTTTCTTCGAAGACTTTTTGCTTCTCATCCAAGAACTGAAGAAGCTTCTTGGATGAGAAGCAAAACATATTCAGAGAAAAACCAGAAAGTCCCATTGCCTCTTGAGAAAACATCTTTGGGACACTGATCTTTTCTAGGATAGCCAAGCTATCTCCTGTCTGTTCTATTTTTCAGTTTCTCTCCCCAGCCTCACATGCCCAACAGTAACTCAGCAATCCCTCTTACTCATTTTTGCCTTCAGTGAATCTTTTATTTTTTTCTTAATTTATCCAAATATTGGTACTTTCTTTATGTATAGAGGTGATTCTATTTTAATCCCAGATAGTCATTATTAATAATAGATACTTGTATAAAGAGGACACGTGCCATTCTTTACCCTGAAGTTTCTATAATTAGATTTTACCACTTTGGTTTTCATTGAAAGCAGTAGGGTCCACTGAAGATAAACTAGGCTACTTTTAAAATAAAATAATGTCTTGAGTTTCAACACAACTACAACTGGTTATCAGCTTGATCATTTAAAACAGTGATCCCCAACCTTTTTTATGCAGCGGCCTGGTACCGGCATCAACTGGGCGCCGTGGCCCAGTACCGGCATCAGCTGGGCGCCGCCATCTTTTTGATAAAAAGTGCTTCCGGTGACCTCACGGAAGCACTTTTTCATCAAAAGATGGCGGCATCAGCGCTTTCGATGAGCTTTTCTGGGTAGAAATGGCTTTCTGCCAGAAAAGCTCACGAAGTAAGCGCCCATCTCTTTTGATTAAAAGTGCTTCCGGTGAGCTTTCTACCGAAAAGCTCACGGAAGCACTTTTCATCAAAAAGATGGCGGCGCCAGCAACCAGCGACCTGGTAGGAGTTGTTCCGTGGACGTGCCGGTCCACGGACCGTGGTTGGGGACCCCTGATTTAAAACAAAGAGAAAGAGAAAATACAGAAAATAAAATAATGAAAAAGAGAAAAGGCAAAATCTAAAATTTCAGTTCATCACCACATTAGAACAGCTAAGTGAGTAGGCTTCAAAGTTCTCTACAGTTCCTCCTATGGTAAGATAAAATGAAATAGGCAATCAAGAAAAAGGTTAAGATTAAGTTTTGGGTTAAACAACTTGGACACTAATAGATGTTGCAGACAATATCACTATTGTTATGGGACAAAGAAACAATCATATATGCAATCTATAAATTGGTCAGTTCAAATGGGTTTTTTTAATGCATTTTTTAAAAAAGTATTGAGTCTAAGGCAGGGCTGTCAAACTCCTGGTTTAGTGAAGAGGAAAAAAGTTCTGATCATATGACAATGACGTAACAACATGAGTTTGACACGCCTGGTCTAATGCATTCACATTTGAAGCAGTTTCACATATCTGGGTTCACTATCCTATAAATTCCATAATGGAAATCCATTCAGTGTAACCAGCATCAAAGATAAACACTTACTTTGTTTTCCTCCAATGGCTTAATGCACATTGCTCCAGAAGAAAAAAATGTATGTAGGTCAGGGTTGAAATGAGATGTCCTTGGTGTTCTTTGAACTTGCTTGTATGCTTGCAAGTGTTTCATTACCCAACTAGGCAACATCACCAATGCTGATGAGCATAGGTTTGCTCCTTGTTTGTATATAGTAGCTTGCCATGTATCTACACTGCATGTACATTGATCCAGTGGTCCCAGATTAAAATATAAGTCCAGTAGTCATATTAAATCAATGTATATTGTTATTAGATCCAGTCCAATAAGCTGGAATAATAATTAACTGTAATAGTCCACATTTATTTAAGTCTCACCCAAACATCCCTTAAGTCTATGAGAGAATACAACTCTCATATATGGTCAACATATTTTATACAACACCTTATAGTATCTTGGTAGTTGATATTTTACTAGATATTGAAAAGACAGAAATTGAGCAATATAACTTTTCAATTACTTTGCTGTGTAATCATAGTACTTACAGTAGCATCTAGTCATGAGCTAATTATGACTTATGGGACAGGTAATCAGCATTTTTTGTAGGTTAAACTGCATTATGTACAGAAACATAGGTTCCTCGTGTTAATTACATGGTACAGTGAACATGTAAGGGATTTGAAAAGGAATTCTCAGTGGTTTGTGCTTTTACACACAATTTAATTATGCATACATTAATCATGATCCTGCATTAATGACAAACTCAGGTGCTGAATTACCATGATGAAATAAGTAGCTAAAATTGGTCTCCTGAGTAGCAAGCAGATATTGACATTCTCAGGGGAACTTTAAGATTTAAAGAATGGGGGGGCGGGATGTTACAGAGGAAAAGAACAGAGGTTAGTGACAATTAAGCAAATTCAGTGGCTACAGAATGCTAAGCTCCTGTTATGGGTATGAAAAAATGAGGTACAGTGAGAATATTCAAAAAAAAAGTGGACAATCTAGTAACTAAATATTTTCTAATATAATCTATCAAGATATTTTTCAATAAATGTTACTAATTGATTTTCTATAACAAAACAATTTATCACAAGGAGCAGTGACTGATTTGAGTTTTTCCTACTATTACCACGAAATTTTAAATCTGACTTTAGACAAAATGCTCTGGGTAAAGGATTCAGTGTGTTTGATCTTCTCATATTATGAATTATCAAGATATAAAAACTTATGGGTTCTGAAAGTGGGGTCTAAAACTATTATAGTACAATGCTGTGTCCAGTTTGCAATACTGAATTCTGAAATGTGCTCTTTGCCAATATATGGACCACTACTGATGTTAGTTTGGATACAGGGGAAGAAATATCAACTCTGTTTATGATATAACTTTCTGAATCATCTTTCTTTATTTCACTTTAATGTCCATGCACATTGTCAGTATAGATATATCACATTTTGTATTAGCTAGTTTGATTGTTAAAAATAAAAATGAAATAAAATTGTTGGATTCTTACTTCTTTAAGCTTGGTGGGTCTCTTGTAGATGTTTCATTACCAGACTAAGTAACATTATCACTGCAAGGGAGAGCAGAGTTTGCTGACTGTTTATATATAGCAGCTTACCCTATCAGGAGGTGTTTTGGGGGGGGCGGAGGTGGAGAGGATGGTTCTTGATTAAGGTATTTTTTTCTGGCTGTTTATCTGATACTGTTTCCTGCTTATCAGGCTGTTGGATGGGGTGTGACCTAGGTCTTTATTTCCTTCCTAGGCATTTGACTATATTTTTCAAAGGGATGCTCATCTAATTCTAATACAAGGGAAAAAATTACCAGAAATTGATAAATATATATTTTTGGTCATAGGAATTTGAACTGGACCAAAAGCTAACCACAAAATAAATCACTTTTTGACAGAAAACAACCAGCTTTGGACTCTAGAACATTGATAATGGGCAGATCTGCTTTTTCTGGTTGGCCCATCACAGCATAGATCCACATCATTCTCAGAACACAGGAAAGGACAATATCCTTCTACTCCTACTCCCTGCCCATGGCAAATTCACCCTGCACCGATGTTTTCCAACAAGAGCCTCCTATGCTCCTCAGAGAGAAGAGTCTGTCACACTCTGTTCCAATCTGAAGGCAGCCTTAGTTCTGATTGTCTGCAGTGTCTAACATCTCCTTCCCTCCAGGGGCTGGTCATTTGCTCCTGGGCTGCTGGGCTTATAGATATAAAATCTTGTGGTTGATCCAACAATGGCTAAAGAAGTATCTCACCCTGAAGTATTCATTCCCGATTCAAGCCATGCCATGTTGCAGTGAGTACTGCTTAGCATGCTTCCTTTGATTTTCAACTCCTGGCTCTCCGTGATGCAAACCTTGTTTTTTCTTCCCTTAAAAAATACATTTCAATTGTAATATAGGAATATTGCTTCCTTGTTTATGTCAAGCTGAACTTCCACTTCTTTCTTGTTCCAAAGTTTGTCTACAACTTTTGTAGTAATAGGAAAAATGGAAGAGTAATCTGTTTCTGTTGCTTTACATTACTTTAGCATCAAAAACACAGTGGTATGGAAGGGGAAGGGGAAGGAGAAGGAAGGAGGAATGGGTTGTGTTAAATGAGATAATGTGAGGAAAGAGAAGTTTCTCACAAACATGCAAGAAAGCAAAAGAAAAGCCCAGGGAAGTTCTATAACAAAGAAGAATCTTAGTGAAAAAGAACAATCCCCTAAAATAAGAATACTGGCACAGATAGACCAGTCTCATGAAGAAGCATCCAGACAGATTTGTCTTTCTTGGGTGGATGGAAAGGGCACAAAGCAGAAGAATGACCAGATTTTAAAGTGGTCATTTTCAGCTCTGAGCATCTAGTCTTGTTGCCAACTCATTGCAATGTCCACTGGAATATCTAAAGTTGGCTTTAAAAAGACAGCTCTGACCAACTGCTTAGCCTGCAGTATGGAAGTGTCCTTTGCAAAGAATTAACTAATGGACCAAAAGTAAGAGCGGGGAATCAGGGAACAGGTATCACATGACTAAATTTATATTAAGATTGTATTTTTCATGTGAAAAAATCTGATCTGTGAGGGTTGAAGCTGGCAAGGCTGGGAGTAAAGAATGTGGGGTCAGGCATAGTCCTGGGGAATTTTTGTCTCTAGAAGTGGGGTCAGAGAAAGCTCAAGAGTTCATGACCAGCATGACAGTCATGGGGCTCTCTTGGTTATCCAGGGCCTGAGTGGCCAAGGCCTCCCAGATGGTGACATTTGGGGTGATTAATTCTCTTTGTCCTGCTGTCTGTTAAAGAGGCAATGGTTCTCCCCCTCCTCAAGAGGCTATCACTAAACCCTAGAGTACTAGATAGTTTTGTCCAGTTTCCAACTTTGTCTTCTTGGAGAAAGTTGTGTAGAAGATGGTTGTGCAGGTGCTCCAGAGAATCCTGGAGAAAATGGATTACCTGGATCCTTTTTAGTCAGATTCAAACCAGGGCATGGGACCAAAACAATATATTTGAGCTTGGGTATGACCTCTGACAGGAGAGGGATTGGAGCAGTGCATTCATCCACGTTTTCCTTGATCACTTAGTGGCTTTCAATACTGTTACTTATGGCATCCTTCTGGATCAGCTCTGGAGACTGAGAATGGATGGTACTATATTATGCTGAAGGGTTGCCCCCCAATTTCCCTAGGATAAGTTCCTGTCAGCCTTGATAGGGGAAAAGAGTTTCAGCTCCTGGCCCCCTGCTTTGTGGAGTCCTACAGATCTCAGTTCTTTCTTCTCTTGGTGTTTAACCCAGTGAAGCCACTGGGTATAGTTATTCAATGGCGTGGAGTAGGGTATCAGCAGTATGCTGACGATACTCAGCTCTACAGCTCCATTCCTATCTGCCCAGGCAAAGCTGTGGGCATTTTATCTTGGAGATTGTGGGAGCTTGGGTGGGAAAGAACAGACTTTAGTTCAACTCTAATGAAACTGAGTGACTTTAGGTATTACAACTTAAAGGAGCCACAGTAGAATGAAATATTGCAGACTAACTCTTTCCACAGCCAGGAGTTCAATCCCGCTCAAGGTTGACTCAACCTTCCATCCTTCCAAGGTTGGTAAAATGAGGACCCAGATTGTTGGAGGCAATATGCTAACTGTGGAAACTACTTAGAGAGGGCTGTAAAGCACTGTGAAGTGGTATAGAAGTCTAAGTGCTATTGCTATGGCTTCCTGATTCCAGGAGTTTTCCATCTTTAATTCTGGATAGAGTCATATTTCCACAAACAGAACTAGCACATACAGTCCTGGGTGGGGGGGAATTCATGACTCCTCTTTGAAGAAAAGTTTACAGCTATGACCGGAGGGATTTTTACATAGTTTTTTGTTCTTCACTAGTTGTATCCATTCCTAGAACATGAGGCCCCACTTGTAGTCACTCATGCTCTAACCTATGGGTGTCAAACTCAATCACGTCACCTGACGTATCGCAATGTATCATGACATTTTTGCCTTTGTGGAGCCAGGGTGGGTGTGGCTTGTGTGTAACATATCCCGCCCATGGGCCACCAGTTTGACACCCTTGCTCTAGTCACTTCCTAAATGGGCTATTGCAATGGCCTCTGCACTTCAGACCTGCTGCTCTTGAAGATGACCCAGTGCAGAAAGTAACAGCACAAGCAGTTATGTTTTCTCCTCATTTGGTGCACACTACATCTTTGCTCCATGAGCTCCATAGGTTGCCAGAGTGCTTCTGGGTTCAATTCAAGGGCTTTTTGTGACCTATAAAGTGATTTACTCCAGGTTCCATCTATTAAGGAGTGTCATCTGGTAGAAACCAGGAACCCTTTTCTGTTGTGGCACTCATGCTTTAGAACATCATGTCCCTGGAAATCAGATTGGTCCTGACCTGTCAGGTGTAAGTCCTTCAATACTTGGTTCTGTACCTGGGCATGATGGAAAGAGATGGGGTTGAGTCCATAAATTTGTTATGTTAATTGTTCTTGATAGGTCTATTTTCACCATGGCTGCTGTTAGATGTGTTTTCTTTTCTTTTTGCCCTTCTGTTATTTATATTCTTAACACAATTAGCTGTTAGAATAATTCATTTGAGATGGGTAGCCATTACATTGAACTAATAAATAAAAACTCATCAAAACATGAATATGTCCCTTCAATGTCCAATGTCCAAAATGTCCGGCAAAAAGCCCCTCAATATGTAATTCGGACAGGAAAAAGAGTGCTTAAAGCACAAACAACCATACTTAGAGTAAGACTATAAGAAATTAAGAAATATTAAGAAATTAATATTAATGGTTTGGAGAGGAATGAGTGGGGTTGGTTGGGTGTGTGTGATATTAGATACACGAGACTAAACCCTTGAAAGTTGAACCAAGAGGTGACTTCATTTTTTTGATGCTTAAATCTTCCCACTCAAAAATGCTGATGCGATTTGAAAAAGTAGGCAAAGAGGCAATAGCACAATTCAAACCTATTTAATGCTCAAAAGTTCATCTTACAAAAAGTGAACTTGCGAGGAAAAAAATTAAGAAACAGCAGGAAGAACAGCTTTAAGTCTTATACAGGAAGAGAGAAAATGAATGCTTCTGCTTTTAGATTTTATCTTCCCCAGAGTAAGATGTATGGCAGCTACTGCAGAGAAAGCAATCAGATTCCCACTTCAGTCCTTACTAGTACATGCCTAGAAGTGCAAGTTGCTCACTGGTGCTTCCTCCCTCTCCTGCCATCCTAGCAGAAGGTCACTTGCCAAATAACAAAGAAGAAAACATTGCTGAGAACACTTGGAGGGAAGGGAAGGAAAAGGTTGACACGTCACGGGTTGGATTCTGGAAATCTGTCAGATCTGGGAAAGTCATGTCCCAAAGTCAAAATCAATATTAAATGGATTCTAATAAACCTGTTCTCATCAAGGATGAGTCATAAGAGTTTGTATGGCAGTAACAGGAAAGGCCTCAGGAACAAATGTTCAGGAAATATTGTTAAGTCCTTCTTCTTAAGATTTTTCTTGTGTTTTTTATTTCTTACATGTATAATATTATGGCCATGATTTCCCACTGGTTAGTTTTTTTCTGGTCTAGGAATATGTATGAAAGATGTGTAGAATATTTAACAAAAGAGTGATAACGCATTGCTGTCCTCATCCTTTGGTCATTATGTGATGGTATCGCCAACAGAAGCCAAGAAACCCCCATATATTGTTTTCTTAATCAATTTCTGGTGTTACAGCATAATTTTTACAACTGTGTCTATCAGAAACTTTTGCAAACAGAAAGTTTTACTACAGCCAACTCTGTTCCATCCAGTCTAATTCATTACCCAGTTTCCAACAAGTTTCCCTTTCATCTTTTCCAAAATCCACAGTCCAGCATTTGCTGATAATATTTCATCAAACTGTTTTACTCATTTAATCCACAGTGCAAATCACAGAAACCAAATGACTATTCACCCAGATGGAATAGCAATAGCGCTTAGAGTTATATACCACTTCACAGTGTTTTACAGCCCTCTCTAAGCAGTTTACAAAGTCAGCCTATTGTCCCCAACAATCTGGGTCCTTGTTTTAGTGACCTCAGAAGGATGGAGTCAACCTTGAGGTGGTGAGAATTGAATTGCCAAATTGCTGGCAGTTGGCAGTCAGGAGAAGTAGCCTGCAGTACTGCTTTCTAACCAGGGTACCACCACGGCTCCATGGTTAACACTTCAGATGAAAGTCAGACACTATTACTTAGCTACCTGTTCATTTGTTCTGCAGGCAGCATCTAACATGCAAAGATGGATTTTGCTTGGTCAAAACAAATCAACAGAATCTGGAAAATGCCACTAAAGCACAATAATATCCAGAAATATAAGGACAGTTTTCGATATTTGTCACAAGTCTGTTCTCAGTTATGAAAAAACGTATATTGATTACAGCAGATTTGCAACCATGCTTGCTTACATACTATATATTATATACATAATCAGTATATGTAGTTTTATATGTATATAAAATTCTACTTCATATACTTTTACCAAAAAAGTAAAATTAAGTAGACTTACCATTCTCAAGAATTATGTAAATAATTGTAATACATAAATTGAAGCAGGGGAAGGAAAGAAAGATCTTTTGAATGGAGTTAAATGAATTGCTACTTGTGAAAGTAAAAAATCACTTGCTTTCTCATAAAGGAAGAATGGTGAAACATTGACCTGTCGTTTTCTCAATATCAGAATTTCCCAGAACTATCAAGTATGTCTCAAAATGAATTTATTTTGCTAATGCCAACAAAGTTAGATGCCAACTGATAAGACATTTTTTGAACCAATGCATGCAGAATTGTCTAAATTCCTTAGAGATGTCCACATGTCTAAGGAAAAGGTGAAGTCCCATTACTTCTCTGACATTTTGTGCCTCTTGCTAATAGCACCATTACTGTAACCCAACATACAAAAGGCCATTAATGCATTTTTTTGACTGGCACCATTATTTCCAGTGGGAAGGGAAGGCCAGTTTGCATGACATGATTAAAACCTTTATGTAGAAGCATGTATATATTGCACGATATCATAAATCTTAGCAAGAGGCTGTCAAGTAAAATTGAAACCACTTATCTGACCTATCTGCTCCTCCTCAACACATACATGCGACTTAGGCTTCATCTGACACACTCAAGATTCTGAAATTCATATTTCTTTTAGAACAGAATGGCTGCATGTGGTATAACAAGAAAGTGGCAGCATGAACTGCGTACATGTTTCATCTCCAAAAGAACAGGAACTAACTATGTGAGCTACACCAAATCTCTCTCTCTCTTTCTCCCCTCCCTCCCTCTCTCTCTCTCTCACACACACTACACACACACATACATTTGCTCTGTAATTTGATCAATATGATCAACATCAAACATACAAAATACAAAACCATTATGTTTCTAACAGAATGGTTTGGGAATGAGGCAATAAAATGGAGTATATTACTTCAGACTACAGTTTAGTTGTCAAAATCATGAGTCATAGTGGCACAGTGGTTAGAATGCACTATCGCAGGCCAATTCTGCTGACTGCTGACTGCCAGCAATTTGACAGTTCGAATCCTACCAGCTCAAAGTAGACTCAGTATTCTATTCTTCTGAGGTCAGTAAAAGGAGGACTCACATTGTTGATTGCAATATGCTGACTCTGAAAACCGCATACAGAGGGCTTTAAAGCACTGTAAGTCTAAGTGTTATTGCTAAAATGTCCACAGATAATAAAAAATCTTTAAGGGAAGTGGAATAAAGATATTCATTGATGGCAGAGAGAGAGTAGATATATATTCTATTTCAGAATGAAATTGATGGTGCTCATCCATTAAAGCTAATTGGGAGGAAATTTAAATCCCAAATTTACAACTTCAGATTATACCTTCTTTATATGCATGCATTCTATGTGGAACTCATTGCAATATGACAATGAAAATGTTGCAATGATTGTATAAATTATGTGTGCATGAAATTACCCTCTGTATGGTTCTTCCCAGGATACAAAGCTATGTATTCCTACTCCTGTTAGATTACCAAAACTTACAGAGAACCCAAATCATTATTTCCAATTTCACAGATAACATTTCTGTTAATTATATAAAACACAACACATGATTTTAACAACTAAACTTAGTCTGAAGTAACATGCTCCATTTTATTGCCTCGTTGCTAAACCATTCTGTCAGAAACATAAACCTATCTTTACACTCACATGATTCACATGAATAGTCCCTAACTGCATTTCTCAGTGTGAAATGGTCAGCATTTCCAGTCCCTCAGCTATGTAAGGTGACAGACTTGGCAACCATTTGCATCCCCAAGAAAACAAGCATTCTGGTAATATATAGTTGTGAAGACAGCTACACAATCTTACAGTTTAATTATCTTCTTCACAAATATTTCTTTCCTGGATCATTCACATCAACAGTGCAACACAAGTAAGAGCAGGCCCATCTATTTCATGCTGCCCAGACTCTTTTGTGGCAAATAGAAATGGAACTCTTGATTGCACTCTTGCCCCCAAGCGTGGTGTGGCTTCTCGGATACAATAGCAAACAGACATCTTGATTGTTTACTTGTGCAAAAACTGCTAGATGTTTATCACAGAACCTCCCTCATTTCAGACCTTAATCCAAAAGATGGGAAGGTGGAAACCAGTTGAATACTATGGGTGAGGGAGGGGGACTTTTAAGAGTAAAGCCACTTAAAAGTAGAACACTGGAACTAATCCCTCAGAGAGGCAGGAAGCTCCCATTCATTGAGTGTTATCAAGCAAAGAAAGGACATCTGTCCTGAACCCTTTCTCTTATATTCCTACAGAGAACAGGAGTTAGGACTTGATGGCCTACTAAATGGACCCTTCTTACTTCATTAAGTTTGTGAAGAAAAGTTGCCATTACCTGCCCTACTAAAATGTCCATCTTCTCTGCCTTGACTCTCATTCTGAATTCGGTTCTAGGACTTCAGGAAAATGTATAGTAATGGCTGAGATGAGAAATCAAAACTTTCAAAAAGTAGATGTTTGACTGTCCCAGGTTTCCCTTCTCACAATATTAATTAAAGAAAAAAAATGACAATAAGTAGCACATGGCCAGATCAAGACCTATCTATAAGCCAGGAAAATGTAAAGAAATCGAATTCTGTATTCATTCATTCTTGGTATGACTGATGCTAATTAAATGTCTCCCACAGGCTCTATGTAAAAAGGACCAACTTACAGTCCCTGTGCCAAGTTAAAGTTTTATTCTCCTATAATTTCTCCAAATTCATTTATTTTAATAATGTTTTAATTTTAAAAGATCATCCCCAGAATATTTTCTCATTTCTTAACCCTGAAACCATTTTCTACCTATCATTTTCAGAAGATAAAAGGTAAAAGGAATTACTGCTAAACTGCAAAGGCCTCTATAATGAAAAGACTAAGCTCATGAGCTGCCTCCATGAGGAAAAAAAAATCTACTCAAACTGAAAACTATGCAAGCAGATTTTCTTGTCATTTTCCCCATCTACTCACATTTACACTAAAAATGTTTCTGTTTACCTTTATTTACCTATTCAATTTGTTACGCAATGCAATGACTTTTGGCAGATTACATATCTCCCAACTGAGGAAATCATAAGTAGTGTATACACAGGCTGAATTGAGGAAAAAGGACTTCATTGGATATTAATTATGCTTACTAGAATTTAAATACACCCAATAGACATAAATATACCATCTGCATGAATTTATTTTTGGCCTTTGTCCTGAACTTGTCTGGAACAGCACAGAAACTACCAGGTTTTTTTTTGACAAAATAGTTTTTTTTTAAAAGTCACTTGAGTGTTACACACTGTGTGTGTGTGTGTTTACACATAGAATTCCTACAGCAGTCCAAATATGGACAAAAGGGAAGAAAGACAGATAAGTGTAAGCAATATTTATATTTCTTACAGATATTAATGGAATGTAGAAATGACACAGCTTTATTAACTCTGTTATTCAAAAGAACATAACTCAGAAATAGTTTCAATTATTTTAATTCTTCTTCCATAAGGATTGAAGAGGCAACATGATTTCTTTAAAAATATCTGGCAGTATGGAAGAAGTATGTAACTGCTAGTTCATATTCCAATAAAGCTTATCATCTTCTTGTTTCAACTAGCTAATAGCTCATTGCCTGAAGAACATGAGAAGAGACCATAATAATTTGGGGGGGGATCTATGATTGTGATCTCTGATTTCAGCAACAGAGGCAGGAAGAAGCATCATTTATAAGAAAGGAGCTTGAAAAAATAAAGAGACAACAGAAAGCAATTAAATACAGCAGGCCTCATTCATATTTATTAACTTGTGGTTAACCATAGTTAAGAATTAGTTCCTTTGCTGTGCATTAGCTCAGCTATTCAGTTGGAAAGCATTTAAAATTACATATTGCCTCTGCCTGGCCTAAGGTTTTTTTTTTCCACTTAAATGTACACAATATTATAAATTTAATTTTAAGCTGTTTGAATCAGTCTATAAAAAAGATTTGATTATACCTGAGTGTTCTGGCCCCAGTTTTTCCATATCTCAGTAATCTTGGCGGTAATTGGCTGATTAGGTCCCTCACACTCCATCTCTGCCTCAGTTTCCATGGTAATGTTACAGGAGCTATTATAGATGAGAACTTCATCTCTTTCCACTTTAGGGCTGAAACGAGAAGGGAGGTTAAATGGGGTGTCATCAATCTTAATGAAATGCAATTATTTTTACTCTTATTAATCATCGCAAGCCATTAGCTTGTGGCAACTCCAGACCACCATTTGTCAAACTTTGCAAATTTCTGTAATTTTGTTTCCATTCTTTTATTGTTTATTTGTTTTGCTTCTCCCCCCGCCTCCACACACACACATACACCTTTATCTGCAAACCTTTCCAACAAAAAAATACTCATAGGAAACATTTCTTAGAGATGCTGTACTGCCAGCCTCTCAAAATAACGCACATACACATTCACTTCTAGGGCAGAAAACTAAAGAGAATAGACACTGTTTGAGTCAAAGATGGAAGTAAATCCCAAGTAGCTCTTTTTTCTTACTCACACTTAATCCTGGGGAATGAATAACTTGCAACTCCCTCAGGGCAAGTGCAGAAATTGGAAAACCATATAACTGGCTAACTGGTCCCTAATTCCAACTGTGAAAAAATGAGCTCATTTAGGGTTCCAATTCCTGCTACCCAGCTGATAGCAATGATGCTTTCATGCTAGCACTGGAACATTAACTTAGTAAATTAATTAAACTTACTTAACAGCCCAGGCTAAGCAGATTCGATATATGTGCCAGTTAGTTTAGTGGGGTCCCTTTCTATACAATCTCTGTTCACATTAAGAAGTGGTAGATGGAGTGAGAGATACTCATAATAATCAGGGGGAAAACAAATAAAGGGTCATTCTTAATTAGCTCTGCTGGTTGACAGCTGCCTACTAGAGTGGCGAGCATTTAAGATTCTAATATCTATGTCTATATACCGAAACAATGATTAGTATGTGTTCCAAATGCCTTAACAAATTTCAGGTTTACTAATCCTTAAGACTGTGTGAAAGGCAGTCAGAACTTTGGTGCTGAAAGTTTGGCCTTTCCTGTCATCACCAAAACCAAGGAAGCATTTCCTCATTAGAGTTGCCAACTTCTTTTTATTCCTTGACTTAAGATGTCACTATGAAAAGATGAATCCCCATCCCCATAAGCCATGTTTGTATCTGCAAAAAAGAGAATAGTTGCAAGATTGCCTTCAGCAATAATTATTGTCTTGGTTATCAGAGGAGCTAATAAAACTGTTTATTAAATTACTCTGCAAGCTAGCCACAGGACTGTTACATTCTCACTTTTTGCTATTCTTTTTGAAATCTTTACACCCCAAGAATTAGCAGGAAATGTACTAAATTCTGGACTGTATCCTGGGTACCCAAATCATTACAGACATCAAGATAAGACATCCCTTGCAATCTAATGCAAGCCATCCCCCTTTTTTTCACTAATAAGTTAATCCCAATCAAGTAAGAGATGCTTATAAACAAATTCACTGGGGGCAATTCATTGGAGCCTGGGTGGACAATTCTGAAAATTGTAGAGAAATTGCAAAAAAAGTATCAGTAGTAAGATATCTGCATGGTAGATAACACAGATTACAGCTTACTATACAGGAGATGTCAGGTATACCTTAATTATTGTACAGTATATCAGATTGCAATTAGAAATATGGAGAGTTGCACAATTGCAAGCTGAATGGTGATAACCTTCAATAATGTAGTCACTTCCCTGGACATCAGGCCAGTGTATGCCATTAAGGAACTGGTGCCTAGTTAATCAAGTGGGACAGTGATGTGTAGCTTAAAACCAGGAATTGGCAACATACTGCTTTCCAAACATGGTTCAGTTGCCATGAGCCCCAGCAGTGATGGAGTATCATGAGAATTGAAGTCCAACATTTGAAGGGCCACTGGTTGTCTCTCTCTCTCTCTCTCTCTCTCTGCCTTAAATCCACAGTGAATCTGCTTGCTAGATCAATGCTTCATATAATTGCTGTCATAGCATTTTTATGCAGTAAATCAACATAATCGAGATAAAGGAAGTTTTTTTTGCATACCTGTGTTTCATCATCCCTAATCTCCCCCACCCCCTCAGTATTCCATAGATTTTGCTTTCCACCAGGTGCAGAGGTGGTATTCAGCAGGTTCTGAGCAGTTCTGGAGAACTGGGAATGGAAACTTTTAAGTAGTTTGGAAAACCGGCAAATACCACCTCTGACTGGAGATTTTACAGTATACAGCCATGCCCACCAAGCCACACCCACAGAACTGGTAGTAAAAAAAATTGAATCCCACCACTGACCAGGCGCTATATATTTTGAAAGAAATTTGTAAGATCCCAGCTAGAGTTAGAAAAAGTTATATCTAACCTGAGAAGGAAGCCAGAAAAATGGACGTGGGATGAGTTGATAGAGGTCTTGTTAGACCTTACAGAGGAATAAGCCAAATCATCACAAAAGAATAGGAACGGGGTGGCTGCTGTAACAACATCAGCATTTGCTTTGATTTGGATGTCACACTGGATCAGTGCTGCACCAGCTGTTTTGCAGTCTTTACCAATCTCTTCTGCAGAAGATGTCAAAGTACAGAGAACCGCTATAGATGCTGAAAAAGGAAGGTTGGAGAACATCACCAATTAGAGAAATATAGACAGAGTCTCATTTTCCTGATTCCCTTGGGGATGATTTGCAATAGCAGTGTGATGAGTTTCATGCTATGATGTTCCTGAAAGGCACAAGAAGGCCACCTCGAAAAATGCCTATCCCAATTGAACTATTTTCCACACTGACAAATCCTGGATTGAACATTAAGCAAAATAAGCGCAGTGCTTAGACCTCAGGGCATCAAAGAGAGAATCACATTTTTTTTGCCCCTGGGCTATCATGCCCTTATTGTAACTCTTTCACTGCCACCCTTAGTTCTCACAGTTATTGAGACTTAATTTTTTTTTATTGTATTTCCAAAGTTAAAACACAAACTTCAACAGAAAAAGGAGGACATAGCAACAAACAAAGCACAAACTATACAAGGCAAAAACATGCATTAAAATACATACGTATATTGTCCCTCCAGTTGAATACTGATATATACAGTATATATATATATATATATAGTTTACTTTTGCACACACAAAAAGTCTACAATTGATAAACTACTACAGTTCTACTTGCCCAGGTAATTTGACCTACCATCTACTTACTGTTAAAAAAACAACAGGTAAATCCAACAATGTAACTAAAGTTCAAAGGCCTCTGTTAATAATCTATTACTGTATTTCACATACAGCCAGTCCCCAACGGCTTCTAATCTACCATAAATCATTGCACTCATTATCTCTGATCTGTCCAGGATCAAATATTTTTGACTGATTCTTAATAATAAAACTTTCCCTTAAAATTATAACTGCGATCTTTCCCAACAATTGCATTTCATTCCTCAAAATCATAGTTCAACTAAACATTTAATTAAAGATGTAAATCAAAAGCAAAAAAAAAATTGAAAAGTGATGTTTAAAAGTGAGTCTATACCCTCCCTCCCACCAACCCCCCAGCTGACAGGTAGAGATGGAGGCCCAACTCTCCAAATATGTTTACCAAGAATCCTCTTCCCAGACAAGTACATGATCATCCAAGGGTCATCTTGGGTCATTCTTAGTTGCTCCTGTTCAAATCTGGAGAGCCTGCTGTCAAAGAGTTGGCTTTGGCAGCAAAGTCAGCTGTTTGTCGGCAGGAAAAAAGTTCATCCTGCCACTTGGCATGCTATTTTCTGGAGGACTCCAGCAATTATTAAATCTTGATATCTTTTCAGTTTAGCAATGGAAGGACTGAGGGGTACCATTTGGACTGTGCTTAGGGCAGCCATTGGCCTTAATCTGGCCCTGATACTTACACTAATTTTACTCCTCTAATTCTCAACAATATTTTCATAGATAATAGACAATTCTAAAGGGTTCAAAAGGGCGATTTCTCCATATAAACAATCTACCTGTACCATATTCTGTTCTGCAAGTGCTTTTTTGTTTTGGTTTGTTTTAAAAATCACTTTACAAAGGAAATTCATTATAGCACCATATTTTGTCCACCGAAGAATGAATTATAGTTTCTTGGTATGTTATCTTCATAGGTGAGTGGAAACAAGTTCAGAGACAGGAGATCCCATTAATGTAGAAAATGGTCCACCCACAAATTTTAGCTGTAAAAACAAGACAATCCACATTTTTTATTGCCCTGCAGCTGAGATGAACATAAATGGCTCAGCACCCAACAGTGACAACATTTTGAGATCACTTGAACATGGAGATAATCCTGGAGTTATACAAATATCAACATAGAGTTGATCTACATAAAGACTGCTGTTAGTTAATTAAGCCTTGATATTAATAGTTTTGTTATGATTCCCACTATATCACTCAAAGTGAAAGTGAATGTTTCGTTATACTCTTTCATTATAAACCATCATGGAAATAGTAAATAGTTTTGATTATATATATATATATATATATATATATATATATATATATATATATATATATATATATATATATATATAGCTTTGTTTGGGTATTTTCCCACGTCATTATAGTTGTGCTTTTAAAGTTGTAGCAACATAAACAACTGTAAAAGTCTGACTCACAGGCGAACACAATACAGAAGCCTGATGATGGCAGATGAGATTCTGCCGAAACGTTGCTACAACTTTAAAAGCACAACTATAATGACGTGAGAAAATACCCGAACAAAGCTGAATACCATACATATATATATATATATATATATATATATATATATATTTTATATATATATATATATATATATATATATATATATATATATTTGTTTTCTGAGGTTCTCATGGGTACTTGTATGTGGATCTTTGGTTATTCGGGTTTTCTCCCGCGTAAGATTGGAAGTATCTAGGCAATGTTTCGATGAAGTCTCATTCATCATCTTCAGGCTTGTGTCTTCGGCTCTGTGCTTCTCAGAGTAATGTGAGCTTGCAGCTGCTTCTTCCTTTTAACTGCTAGTGGGAGTGTGACTTGATATATATTTGTTTTCATAGATTTTCACAGGTACAGGTATGTAGGTCTAGGTGTGTTCGGGTCTTTTCCTATGTAAGATTGAGTATCTTGATGACGTTTCGGCGAGTGGGACCTTGCCGAAACATCGCCAAGATACTCTTAATCTTACATGGGAAAAGACCCGAACACACCTAGACCTACATACATACATACATACATATATATATATATGTGTGTGTGTGTGTGTGTGTGTGTATATATATATAGTATATGTATGTATACGTATGTACTGTCTTTTAATCAAAACTACACATACACACTGTATATATACAAACACATATATACATGTATACACTTATATATGTCTGATTTCAGACTGTTTGATTGGATAGCTATTGTTACCGAGATATGATATGATCTTCTAAGTACCGTCTGTGTGATGTAAATTAGTGTTGTCTGTTCGGATGCTTCTGAGTCATGGTCTGTTTTTCGGCTGTTTGACTGGCTAGTTGTTGGTGGTGAGATGTGGTCTGATTTCTTGTGAGCTGATGGGTTATGATTTTTGTTGTTATGTAGTGGGGTGCCTTTTTGTTCATTTTAAAATGCTATCTTTGGAATCATAGTTGATCGTGATTGGTAGACTGGGTTAGTGTCAATGTGTCTGTTTATTGACATTGTTGGAAAACAAGGCTTTGAGGAATTCTCTTTCTCTCCTTGATTTCGCCTAGATGTTGTCCCAGTTAGATCAAATTTGTGTCCTTCTGAGTCTTCGTGGATGGACATGAGGGGATAGCGGGTCATGGCTTTTGATAGCCAGGAAGTGTTCATGCAGTCTGGTTGATAACTTTCCTCCTGTTTGGCCAACAAAGTTCTTTTCACAGTTGCTGCACTGGATTTGATATATGATGCCTGATCTTTGGTTTGTTTCTGTCCGCCCTTTTGGTTTTGACAGGGTCCACTATCTCTCAAGATAAATAAAAATATTATGGAAATAAGACAACTATGAAGCTCCCAAGACTATTGCTTTATATTATCAAGGAAGGAAACTTGACCGTTTCCCGTTTGTGCTGCTACAATCTGCAGGATTCCTCAGCACTGATAACATTGGTTGACATTCTGGATCAGCAACATCTGGAAAGTTATGGGTTCCCCACCAGCGCCAAACTCGTTTTCTTAAAAATACACTCCACTCAATTCAGTGCAACTTACATGTTTGTGTGTGTGCGCATACCTACACCCAAACATAGTTGCACTGTAAGCTGAATAAGAAGGAGGAATTAACTGGATGTCATTTTATATCATACCCTAACAAATGTTGACTATGGAAAAGAAAAAAGAAAAGTCACAACCTCTGTACAATTCTTAAAGGACAGTAGCAGCATCCTAAATCAGTTACTAAATCTGCCAATTGAAAAGGTCAATCTGGAGCTAAAGATTCTACTTCTGTTCTTGTCTGTGACGCACAGTGGAAGAAGGAAAAGGCATGAAGATTTCAGCACCTTTGTTATTAGATCTTCCAGAGCTCTACAGAAAAAAATAATCTGGAACTAACCATAGAACTGAAGGAATCTGATTCCGGGAATTTATTCTGAATATCTGAACTGCAAGGTGCTCATTGTCCTTATTAAAAAAAAAAGTCTTTCCTGGTTGTTCTAGGATTTTTAGCAGTACCTATTGGACTGATGACATCCATTTTTTTTTATCATCACTCTTTTTCTCAGCTTCTCAGCTTCCCCTTCGAAAACTATCAACTCAGATTTACCTATTTTTTTCTGTAATGAAGATGAAACAAAGTATGCATTCGAGGTTTTCTGTCGCTTCTTTCCCTTGTTTAGTGTTTCTGTGATTCTCTTGCTGTTGATCTCTTGATCTCCCAACATTTCTTCCATTTAAATCTTTCTAGCAATAGATTTCAGAAAACCTCTTTTCATATATTTTATTAGATCCTTAAAATTGTTCATCAGAAGCTTGTGTTTTAATCTTTTTTTTTCCTATTTAAACAAAGCTTCCCACTTTAATGAGGTTAATAAAAATCATGTTACCACCTCTAGTGCACTTTAGGAAGAAGGCAGCAAGATAGAAGATCAGCAAGGCTTCATGTTCTGAGGGAGGGAAAAACTAGCTGTAGAATAACAAATGAGCTCTTCCTGTCTCTTCAGGCCACATAACCCTGCTAGTTTGAAGCCTAGACCAAGTGCTTTTTTGCTTTTCGCAAAAAAAAAAAAAAAAAAAGCAAGAGGAAGAGGAAATTATGTCAGCAATTGCCTTTGCCTACTAACTGTTCCAGTACTACAGTGCAATAAACAGATCCCAAATTGACACAAACCTGAGGCAGGACGAGCTGTTTCTTACAACATACAGTATAGTATGAACAAGTATCCTTTTCAGTCCTTGGAACCACCATCATCATGTATCTTCTCAGAGAAATGCAGACCTAATCCTAACCCATACAACCTGGGGCCTCAGAATATTTCCTGTTCATTAAAAATATTTTGATTTTCCCACTCTAGCCTTCCCTGTGAGGGGGAAAATGTTGTAAAGATTTTGCCTATTCTTGACCTTCTTCCTTGGGTTCATAACCACATAACCAATGTTGACTGTTCCTCTTAGCCTGCCTTTGATTTAGCTCAATTGGTTTATTGTAAACTAAAAACCTCAAATATTTCTTCTGTTACTCAAACTTTTATTTGCAGGCTATTTCTCACGTTTTGTCTTCTTCTACTAGCAAAAGTAATCAGTTTGTGGTTTGAAGCAACCAGCGTAACACATAATAAAAATAATGAAAACTCTCAGTGCGGTATCAGTAATAGTAATCAATGTTCATTTACTGACATCTAATGGCAGTTTAAAATATTGCAAGATCTAACAATTAACTACATTTCTTATGAATGAATATAATCCAATTGGGAAATTCAATGCAATGATTTTTGTATATTTCATAACTTAGCTGAACTCATTTTACTTCTAATGCTTATACAGTTTATTTTGTATAGTTTAAAGTGGATGTTTCCTAAATTATTTACCACAAAAAAGATGTGTGAAATGTTAAAACAATGTGGGAATATTGGTAGAGAACAGTAATTCAGAAATATTAAAAAATATTTAAAAAATTGTGAGTTCACTTGTTTTACTTGTTCACTTTGCCAATAAGCAAAGAGAAGCTAAGGTAATGTTCTGAAAACTTTTTGAAAAATTTACACAAGCTTAGTGTTTCTTCCCTAAAAATTGATATTTTCCATTTGTGAAAAAGATTGTTCTTGTTATTAACGACTGGTTGTTTGACATGTTTATTATTTCAGTATTTTAGAGATGAAAAAGGAGTCTTATAAAATATTAATTTATTATTTATTATTAAAAACAAATTGTGCTGAATGTTGACCTTACCTTATCTAATTTTAGATAGGGATGTTTTACAAGGACAAGCTGGTTTTATAACACCCTTTATCAAAGAAGTTTCTGAAAGACAGCAGTCTTCTGTACAATCAATTGTTTCCTACTAGCACTTGAAATGTTCTCTCCCCTTCTTTTTTCCTTTTTAGGAACAAATTGTCAGCTAATTGATAATGCCTAATGTCTCTCTCTTGGCTCATCTAGCCAATGGAGGCCTCCCTGGTTTCTTTAGCATTATATGAGAATCAGTTACTCTGGCTTGTTTCTCTCAGCAGAATAATCAGAGTATGTACTTTATTACTCTGGCTTGTCAACAGAAAAATAACAAAGCAACTTTACATCTAATGCTAAAGAAACATATTGATATACAATATACCAGTGATGTGATTCAAAAAGTTTTACCACCAGTTCAGTGGGCGTGGCTTGGTGGGCGTGCTTTGCGTGCATGCACATGCTTTACATGTGCACGTGTGCCAAACATGGACTTTGCGCAGGTGCGCAGGTGTTTGCACAGGCACAGAGGCGGTCAAACTCACCTCCTACAAGCCTGCACTCTCCCAGTCTCTTCAGCAGCTGCCACGCAGCACTCTGCTGTGCCGCGCAAAGCAGCTGCGCTTCAAAAGCAGAGGATAAAGGTGAGTGTGGGAGCCGGGCAGATGGGTGGGCCCAACAGCAGAGCAGCGGAGAGACCAGGTTCAGTCTCCGCCGCTCATCGCCGTTACCGGCTCGGCAGAACCGGGCCAAACCAGTAGAATACTACCACTACAATAAACTTACAATTCTACAACTTTGGCTGCTGATTTTAACTTTTTGGGAGGAAAATATTTGTAAAGGGAGATTATGGTGGCTTTAGAAAGGTAGGTAGTTGCCTTATCATAACATTGGCAGAGCAGGAAAGAGTAACAAGTCAAAATGCATGGCTAATCCAGGGCATTTTTCAACTAGTGTGCCTGGTGTCACATTTTCTAGATTCTACAACAAAGAGGAGGGGAGAGGAGGGGAGGGGAGAGGAGGGGAGTGGAGAGAAGAGAAGAGAAGAGAAGAGAAGAGAAGAGAAGAGAAGAGAAGAGAAGAGAAGAGAAGAGAAGAGAAGAGAAGAGAGAAGAACAGGAGTTCTAACTTCCTCGTGCAAAAACAGCGAACTCTTTTAAAAATCATTAAAAACATTTGCATGTTAGTGTTTTCTTTCCAAGAAACAAATTACACAGAAAGAGGATGAAACAGACCTAACAGTCAATATATATGCATGTGATGTAATAGAAATCAAGATCAGTTTATTCTTAGTTAGCCACTAATATGCCACATTCTTTCAAGTTCATACTGAAGGACAACTAATTTCTTGCCAATTTCATTCATTATATTTAAAATAGCAGCAAGAGAGACACACTAATCCTTTGTTCCCAAAGGAGTGAGAAGCAATTGGCAGTGCAGTCAATATATTTTCTTTCTCTATCATTCTTATCTCAATTAACACATTTCAGTCATTCAACTGACCTTTCAAAGGCCCTGTTAAGCAGCTCAAATCAGTTGTGGTGGTCACATTCAAAATTTCACAAGG
This sequence comes from Notechis scutatus, assembly GCF_049901735.1. Classification (NCBI taxonomy): domain Eukaryota; kingdom Metazoa; phylum Chordata; class Lepidosauria; order Squamata; family Elapidae; genus Notechis; species Notechis scutatus. The sequence goes on from NC_142009.1 coordinate 157,809,518, forward strand.
AGAACCACAAATGGTGACTGAGGTATTTCCTGGAGAAAACCCATTTCCATGTATATATATTTCTCCTCCATCAAGATTGCCTTGAAAAAGAAATAATGTGCATAGCGTTTCACAATTTGCTGTTGCTAAAATTTGTCATCCACAGCTTCCCATAACATTTTGGAAATATGGTACTATGTTCTGGAAGTCAGTCAATAAAGACAATGACTCTCCTTGTTCCTTTCATAAATCTTTAAGGAAAGTAATATGAGTATACAAATAAGATGGCATATAAGTATGAAGAGTAAAACCTTACACAAAGGATAAGCCATTTTCATTTGTTCTTTTCTATTTATTTTCTTTTATTCTGGTCTTGGAGTGGAGCAGGAAAAAATCTATTTTCTTGTTCGGGGTTGCTTTTGGAAAAGTTTTTGAGCCTTTCCAAAACTCACCCAAAAGAAGAGGGTTAGCATGCCTACTTTCAATTTTGATTTGTACACAAAAATAAGCAGGCTACCAAAAATCATTCTGTGGAAGCAGGATTTTGAGAGGTTTTGGGAGCAAAAAAAAGTAGAGGAGCTTACAGTGTCCTGAGAGTCTTTGATTGCCCATCCCTGTTTTATCACTCCAGACAACCCAATAGATAAACTCTAAGTTGGATAACAACAAATTTAAACTGTAGTATACAAGCTGATTATTCAATAACCTGTTAAAATCCCACTGTTATCATCTGCAGAGCTATTGCTTTCTATCAGTGGTGGGATTCAATTATTTTACTACTGGTTCTGTGGGCATGGCCTGGTGGTCATGTGACTGGATGGGCATGGCTATGTGGGTTTTTTCCTGCAGCACCTCCCCCCTGCACCCCATTTTTTGCCTACTGGGCCTCAGGGAAGCCTCCCTGGGCACAGAAAAAAGAAGCATTTTGAAGGTAAGTACAACAGCGAGGGGGGAATCAGTTGTGCCATGTGATTTAGATTAGCTAGAAAGCAAGAAATCTGACAGTTTCCTGCTTTCTAGCTAATCTAAATCGCGCGGCACAGCTGATCGTTAGAAATACCAGTTCGGCTGAACCGGTAGCATTTTTTTTTTACTACCAATTCACCCAAACTGGTGGTATTCTACCAGTTCACCCAAACTGGGCCAAACCAGTAGAATACCACCACTGCTTTCTATGGTGTATCTCTTTTAATGTGATGTATTAACACGTTGTAATACCCTTCATTTGACAGTTAACAATGGTCTTGCTGACCATCTACTTTCATGAAGTATGTCTCCAGATGTAGAATGACCAAGGAAAGTCAACATAAAGTGGTGAAAGTCAGCTGTGATACTTGGACTTTGCTTCAAAGCTAGTAATGGGATTTTGAAGCTCAGATGGTAAAGCATTTCTGCTATAAGAAATGTGGTATCACAAGTGTTTTCTGAACATCGAACAGAAAAAAAAGTTTGTTATGTCTTTGTTGCAGGAAAACAGATTGTCATGAGAAAACATAAACATGATCTATGACTTGCAAGGTAAACCATAAGTTTATCACTTCGAGGAAAAATTCTAATCTAGAAGAAACAGCAAGTTATTTCACAAAGACAACAACCAAATATAATTCTGAAATTCTAAGTTTGCTGCTATAGCTCTCGGGTCTGTTTCTAGCATTAATTCAATGAGATTATAGACTTCCGGTCCCCAGAAGCATCCACATACTTACCATGGCTGTTTTTCACTGTGATAACTGTCAGGACCGAAGTGAATACCAAACTGGAGGAAGCCCAACCTCTCTGCACAATTCCACCTGTCACATTATATTCTCCAGTAGGAAGCTGAGGAAGAACACATTGCAAACTGGTACCTTTGCTAGTAACATTGGTGCAGGAAGACCCTCCAATAAAAACATATATGTCTTCCATTTGCCTAACTTTTGAAATAATTATTGTGAGAAACTGGCCGGTAGAAGGCAGAAGGGAGAGGAAAACTGGGGTGAATTCTTCACTGTAGCTTATTTCCCCAGCAGAATATGACATATTGTCTATGTTGAGCACCACGATCACAGTCCCTTGGCCTGAAGGCACAAGGCATTGAAGAGCCCAATATGTGACTTTGGTAAGGAGACACTTCTGATTTCCTATGAGAACTGAAGTGCTGCTCCTGCCTTGAAGTGCTGCACCTTCTAAGGTGAGGAGGCCTCCGCCATTGATACTGAAATTCTGGGGATAAAGATGGAGCACCTGAGGAGTAATTCTGAAGATATTGGAGTCTTTCTGTCTCAGGCAGGCTGAACCCCATCTTCTGCTCAATACTGAAATGCTGTGTTCTTTTGCATCAAGGCTGTGTGTCTGACATTCAATACTGGTTTTGTTCAAAGAAGTTATGTTGCAAGGAAGATGTCCATCCACCTCTATAAGGATTTCATCCACTGGCCAAACTAATTTTTGAATTCTGATTAACAAGGAAATTAAGATCCCAGCAAACTTCACAGTGACGGCATCAATAACAACAGTCTTGTTTGCAAAAAGGTGGAACAAGCAGTCTCCTAGGCAACGGCTATACATTCCATTGACATTCACCGTGACATAAAGAGCTTGGTGTACATCAGGAAATTGCTGATCATCCAAAAGGGGATCACTTGAAAAAAGTGCACAGATTATGCTGTGTTCGCTCGAGCTTTGGACATCACAAGACAAGTTGCCTGTTAGATTTACCCAAGCAGAATTTGTCCAAGATTTGAGAGAATGGCCAGATATTGTGAGCAACTGCCCACCACACACTGAGCCACGAGATGGAAAGATAGTCTTTATCTGTGGGTATATTGTAAAATGCTGCATCTCAGCTGGTACATTGGCAAAGCCCATTTGCTTCTGGAGAATTCTCATCATATAGTGCCCTGGTTCTAGAGCGCTTACAGGTAAGGAGCACTGAGACCAAGTTATAGAGTGGTTGATCTTCTGTACTTCAAGGGGACATTCCACATGTTCCAGGATAGCTACTGAATTTGTTACATTGACCCCTTCTACGCCTAGGTGCAGACTATTGTTCAATAATTCTGTTTCAATGTTTATGATATTTGGAGTCAAAGACATGCTGTAAAGAAAAGTGTAATTCTTAAAGATTTTCGTTTGACATGGGTCTACTGATGACCGGTTGCCTATGTATACCTCTATATCTGCCAGAAGATTTTTGAGAATGGTATTAGATGACTGAGTGGGTGGTGGGGTCCGACATAAAATTTTATCTTCAGTTAGGCTGGTTATAGTACAGGATTGAAAATTAATCAGGACCGAGACCAAGGCTGGGCTGTTGCTAAAACCTATTCCAGAAATGGTGAGCAATGTTCCACCTAGGAAAGAGATAAAAATGTTAGTGAATGTTAACTTTTTTCAAAATTAATATAATCTGAACAACTATGTATTATTGTATTTTTAGTACAGAATAAGATGTCCAATGAGGCAACCCAGTTAGAAAGAAGCTTGGGAAGTTAATTGTTTCAGGGTTTTGTTTTTTCCAGTATTTTAAATTCTCTCTATATGTTTTATTGGTGTTTCAGTATTTTAAATTCTATCTTTGTGGCTTATTATTCCGTCAATTTACTACAGCACTGATATAAACGTGTTATAAACAAAACCTTAATATAAAGCGCCATGGTGGCGCAGTGGTTAGAATACAATATTGCAGGCTGACTCTGCCCACTGCCAGGAGTTCGATCCTGAGTCACTCAAGGTTGACTCAGTCTTCCATCCTTTCAATGTTGGTCAAATGAGGACCCAGATTGTTGGGGACACTATGCTGACACTGTAAATAGCAATAGCACTTAGATTTATATATCACTTCACAGTGCTTTACAGCTCTCTCTAAGTGGTTTAAAGAGTCAGCCTATTGCCCTCAGCAATCTGGGTCCTCATTTTACCCACCTTGGAAGGATGGAAGGCTGAGTCAACCTTGAGCCACTCAGAATCAAACTGCCAAACTACTGGCAACCAGCAGTCAGCATAGGTACCCTATAGTACTGACTGCACTACCACAGCTCTTAGAGAATCATGTAAGAGAGATGGAAGGTTAGGGAAAGCCAGAAAAACTATTTTGTTTTCTGAAATAAGAATTAACTCCACTCTCCATGCTTATAAATTTTGCTAAAATAATTAGCCCCCATGAATTCACTAATGGTAACGTGAGAAAAGAAAAAGAATTGGAAAATGAGTGTTGAGGATAGGAAATTTTAATTACAAAATAGAAACTAAATGGTTTTAGTTTAAGATTTTTCAATGTAAAGGTGATATATTATATTCATCCCTTAGGTAGCTGGAGGGTTTGGAAAAAACAGACAAGGTACAAATGTAGGTATTGGGCCATCTGAGCTTTATCATAGAATAGACTGCAGGCTTCATCCATTAAATGTGAGCTGCTCAGCATGTATTCATATTTTCCAATCATTCTCAGTCATCCCAAGTTTTTTCTTCTTAAACATGTCCAAAACTATGACATTATTTACCTAGGAAGGAGCCACAACATGGTTCTATTCTGAAGATCTCTGTAACATACTGGATTAATGGCTCCAATCTGGAAAATAAATAAGTCTCTTACTGTTAACTGAACATGGGGTTTTTTTCCCACCATCTGCAAAAAGTTTTAATCCAGTCTTGATTAATTCAAATATCACTTGCCTCAACAGAAATGGCAGATGTGATTTGCAAGATATTCAATTCTGGGTTTGGACATGATGCTGTATGCAGGGGTGGGCTGCTGGGGGTCGCAGGGGTTCAGGAGAGCCCCTAGCTAAGGTTCTGTGCAGTTCGAAGAATCCCCAAATCCCACTCCTGGGTGGCCCCACCCACCCCTCCCCTCCCAGGAGTCCCCACACGGTCTGTTTTGGATACATGTAAGTGCAGGGGACATGCAGAAGCTTGGGTAGGGTGAAAAATGGGCCTCCTGGAAGTTCGGGAAGGCCGGAAATGGGCCCATTTCTGGCTTCCAGAGAGCCTCCAGAGCCTGGGGAGGCCGTTTTCATCCTCCTGGAGGCTCGAGGAAGGCCTCTGGAGCCTGGGGAGGGCAAAAACACCACTACCCCACCATGGTGCAGGAGGCTGACTAGGCCATGCTCACCATGGCCACGCCCACCCAGCAACCGGGTAGAGAACCCTTTGCTAAAATTTTTGAAGCCCACCCCTGGCTGTATGTACTGAATTCATATGTTTGTGAATATTCACCAAAAGTCCTGTCTACCCCTCTACTCAATTCCATGTGATCCTCAGCTGACTGAGACAAATCTGTTTTCCTTCCAGCTTCTCATGCTAGCCTACCAGAAGATCTTAGGTGCAATGTTTTCAAATGATACATTTCTTTCTGCATTTTTTTTTTAAAGAAAAGAAAATAATGTCTTACTGTGTGCAGTTTTCAGAAGGGCAGATAAATGAAAACTGTAAATACAATATTGGGCATTTCATAATAACCTAATCAAGAGAAAATTAATTTATAGAGCTTTTGGTGTTGCCCAAAATAATCACAGATCCAGCTTGTTGACCCCTGTTGGCAGATAGGCGTCAGGTTCCATTCTCATTTGTCTCATTATTTCTCTTAAAATTCTATTATGTTGCAAATTTTAACCATGAAAAATCAGCGCCTCTTACCCACTTGCATTGAGTGGGAGATGATAGAGGAATATTGAAAGTCTGTGCAATCCTTCTGCAAGAGGAGGCAGTAATATACTGATTCCACGATCGGTTAGTGTTTGAATTTGAACGGCAGCGTCCCCAATTTTGACCTTCACATCAAATGGGGTATAATTGGAAAATGGAGAAATACCTATCACAAGCAGCTGACCTCCTGCAATGAAGAAAAAAAAGACAATACTTTTTTGTTATAGCTACTAACCAACTGCTCTCATAACAACCCACTCTTCTGCAAACCCAGATATCCATATTCTGTTTTATTTCCACATTGAAAGGTTGACAATATGTTAGTATTTTAAAACTTTGCCTGATATAAAACTGTCTTCAGAGAAACCCATTTGGTTCTGCTTTTTATCTCCAAACCTGCAGTTCTGTAAGATAAGGGGAAGGTGATAAGCAGGACATTGAGGCAAAAACTGTCTGACAATTTAGCCTCAACACCTGGCAATCAAATGCATCGTGCTCCTGCAACAAATCTCAGTGGCTATTATGTCTCAATTCTTTCATTCGACCAATATGCAAGTTATATGCTGCACTCAGAAAGTATTCAAAGTTAATATGGGATTTTCTTTATGCTGACAGTCATCTCTCCTGTTTGCACTGGCAGCCTTGACAGGTATAATTGGATATTAGATAGCATCTCTCAACCTTTTTTCCTTCAATGATGTGCCTAAGCAAATCAGCCAATTGGAAGCATGACTAACAGCTGGAAATGTACTAAGCAAGCACAAATGTTTTATCTGGGTCTAGTTGAAAGGAAAACCCTGAAAAAGGTGTCTTTAAGATATTAACGAGAGAATCCTGAGGGTAGCACGTTTTGTATCAAAATTATCCTACCTACCCAATATGATGGCTAGTGAAAGAACAGTCGTGATTTTTTTTTATTCTGAACCACTAAATTTTAACTACTTTATTGCCTAAATATGCAAAACACTTTCAACACTTTTATACACTGAAAGGTATAAATATTGGAAAAATCAAATAAGAATAGAAGGAAAGAAGAACAAAAAAGAACCCCTCTTATTTTCCCCTTTTTACCTGTTATGCCACTTTTGTTTCTGTTCATTGACACAATGCATGGATTAAGAGAAGAGTTATATGTAAAAGCATTGGCAAAGACAGTCAATTCATGTTCATTCATTAGGGTTAGATGAACAGTATCCTCTCCTCCTCTCTAGGAGAAAAAAGAATGACAAAATATTGATCACATGTCTGTTGTCCATGTCTGTTGTCCACTGAGCACCCAGTTTATGCGGGGAAAGCCCACAATAAAAAAAAAATCTTGCAGATCTTATTCTAAGATTTTGAAATCAATCTCCACCTATTTTTGCTTCTTAGAACTGCTATCCAAGGCACTCTGACACTGCCAACATTCTACTCTCAAAAAACAGTGTGTGGTCCACCTTAGCTCTTCTTCTTTCAAGTCATAAAAAACAAGAATAGCCAGCCAGCTGCCCAATAGGAAAGAGTAGATTCATGCAAACCCTAAAGCAGGAGTGCCCAACCTTGACAACCTTTAAGACTTTAAGCTTAGCTGGCTAGGGAATTCCTAGAGATAAAGTTCACAGGTTTTAAAGTTGCCATGGTTGACACCTCTGTGCCAAAGGCAGCCCAAGTGGTAGCTTAGAGGACACTAGCAGAGGGGATGCTGGACTTCCTTGCTCTATGCCTTCAAGGAATAGGAGCTGGGACAGATAAGCGGCATAGAGGGGGCGAGAAACCACTAGTGCTGCTGTACCACCTTGTTCTCCACTGCTTCCCCAACTAATCTTTTTGTCTCAGCAGCAATAGATCTCCCCTGCCATCTTCCTCTTCTACTCTTCATTATTTGGAAAGCAAGAGAATGAGTGCAGGACTACATGGAAAGGACGGAGCCCTGATGGCTTCCTCTGTTCTGTTTTCACAAGGCTTAAGCCTGCTGCTGGGGAAGAAGTAATTCAAGGAATCATCCAGGGGTGTGATTTAATCGGTGTAACAACCGGTTCGGTGAGCGTATGTTTCACACGCATTGCACGCATGCTCAGAGAGTTTGCTACTGCCCTTCTGCAATCCTGCAATCTCTTTGTGTGTTAGACAGCTGACGCACGGCAATCCGCTGTGCTGCGCGGAGCAGTTGAGCTTGAAAACCAGGAAATAAAGGTCAGAATAGAGCTGGGGCAGGCAGGTGGGCCCAGCAGCTGATCGTTAAAGTGAACCGGTTCGCTCACAGATGATCCTCGGAGCTACCGGTTTGGGCGAACTGGGCCTAACTGGTAGAATACCACCACTGGAGTCATCCATTCTCATTTTCCCATCTCTCAATTGCTGCATTCTAGGGAAGGCTTGGTGCCTGAGCTCTTTCACCATTAGAGAGTTCCTTTGGGGCTCAAAGGGTTTATGCCCTAGGAGTGTTCATTGCTCCTCCCATCCATATCCTGTTTCATGCTATATACATTTGCCCTGTGGTTTATCCCACTCCTGATGGGGAAGGGGGATACCTGCTTTTTCATTTGCACTGTTGAACACTTCCCTTATCTTGTCCCCCAACTCCTAGGACAAGACAGTTTCTGCTTTAAACCTATGTATTACAGCTCAGCTACTGAGTGGGTTATGGAGAGTGCAGAGAAATTGCTCAGCAGTGCAAATGAAAAGATTGTCCTCCTTCTTCTGGGACTGATTCCAGACAGTATTGGTGGGAAGAGACCGTCTTTTTTTTACCATCTACATAAAGCTGTTGGGAAAGGACTTCTGACAGTGGAGTGAGTATGCTGATGATACTTGGTTTTATATCTCCATCTCGGGCCATCTGAGTGATGTTGTAGACATCCTGCCCCAATGCTTAGAGGCTGTGTAGGCTTGGATGGGATGTAACAGGCTTTGCTCAAATCAAGCAAGACACCCAGTGGGGACACTGTTCACAGTCACTCATGCCCTTCTGGACTCCTGCAATGCATTCAACATGGAACTTTCCTTGAAGAACATTTGGAAACTTCAACTGGTGTTAGTTGATTATTTGGTGCATACAATGCCACTACTCTAATTGGTGCCTTTAAAACCCTACATGCCTTGCAGCCTCATTGCTGATAGGACCATCTCTTCCCAGTTGTTTCTACTCAACTATTTTGGTCCGGCAAGATGGGCAAATTATGCTATTGGCTAAGAAATGCAGTGCAGCAAGACCCAGAATATAAGCCTTTTCTACCCCACTTGACACTGTGTCAATCTGATCTCTCATAATGGTGGGCACTGTGATAGAAAAGACTTATATTCTGGGTCTCGTTGCACTACAGTGCCTTTCATAAGGCCTAAAGACCTGCTTCTGTGGTTGAGCCAAGCTCCAAATGCATGAAGGATCTGTTTTCTGGCTATATGGTGATTATTTGTTTTCTATTTTTTGTGTGTGTATGTATATGTATATGTATTTGTTTTCTTAAGTTTTCGCGGGTACTTACATGTATGGTATTCAGCTTTGTTCGGGTATTTTCCCACATCATTATAGTTGTGCTTTTAAAGTTGATGAACACAATATAGAAGCCTGATGATGGCAGATGAGATTCTGCTGAAACGTTGCTACAACTTTAAAAGCACAACTATAATGACATGGGAAAATACCCGAACAAAGCTGAATACCATACATATCTATATCTATATCTATATCTATATCTATATCTCATATCTGTCTATCTATCTATCTATCTATCTATCTATCTATCTATCTATCTATCTATCTATGGTTTTTTATTCTATTCTGCACCCAGAGTCATTGTTGAGATGGAGAACTATATAAATTGATTGAATAAATAAATGACAGCTAAATTAGAAATAAATCAGCTCAACACTGTTGAACAGGGAAAATAGCATGACTTTATAGATGTTCAGAATAGGTTTTCAAGCAGTATAAAGTCCTCAGTCGAAGGTCAATTAGTTTGTACGCTTGTCCATAACTGCATAGGAGAGAATTTGGAGTCCCTAAATAAGAGTTGAAATTTCATTACAGCCATGGACTAATTAAAATAGTACTGAATGAAATGCTGAAGGAAATATGTGACAACATGCTGAAATTGACAACTTCACACATTCAATTCTTATGATGTTTGTAGCCTGACATTAGCACTGTCTGTATTCTAGTACTATGCCCTTGTGGAATAATATACAATATCATATGAAGGGAACTCTATGCAGCCTTGCCTGTTCCAATTACGCTTAATTAAACATATTCTAAATTCTTTCAAGTTACTGATCAATGAGTTATATCAGCCAATTTTATTTATAATGAGGCATGTATTAGCTGTGCCATTATAGCCTTTCCTATTATCTCTAATTATAGCAGCATGTGCAACAAGGAATAGGAAAACATAGAAAGACAAACCATTCAAGTAAACCTATACGCAACTAATTTTATATTCTCATAAGGAAAAGTAATAATTCCAAAAGAGTAAATAAAACACAGACATCACACTCACTCACTCACACTCACACACAGACACAGATGATTTTATAGTCATTAAATCACCACAAATGAGTCTGAATTGTTACAGCCTTGCAATATAATTAAAGGTGTTATTTACCGAAGGAGGAAGCCTACATTCCATTTTCACTGCGTTGCTGGCATTGAAATTGATGGGACAAGGTTGAGAACCAAAGAGTACTGTGTTTATCCCATCTAAGCCTGAACCTGATAGAATCACTGTAAGTCCTCCTAGAAATGTACAAGGCAGGAATGAATGAAATAATTAAAAGTAGATAGATAGATAGATAGATAGATAGATAGATAGATAGATAGATAGATAGATAGATAGATAGATAGATAGATATACACATACACACACACACACACATATAATCCACGCCTATAAAAGGAGCACGTTCTGAGGCAGTGTGTCAAACTCAAGGCCCGTGGCCTGGATCCGGCCCATGGATTGCTTAGACCTGGCCCATGGGGCCACCCTGAAAACAGCAGAGGACTGGCCTGCTGTGCCCCTGTCAGCAAAAACAGAGCTCAGGAGGGCTGCATGTGACCTTTCTGAGCTCTGTTTTCACTGGCAGAGGGTTGCAAGAGACTGTCACAGCTGAAAACAGAGATTGGGAACCCGTTTTTAATGCAGAGCACTTGGGCCACTACAAGTGCCCCCAACATGATTGACATTGAGTTGGCCACACCACCCTGGCCACTCCCACCCCGGTCCCCAAGGTCAAACACAACCCTCATGCGGCCCTCAATGAAATTGAGTTTGACACCCATGTTTCCTGAAAATAAATACATTACAAAAACAAGAGATTTATCTTGTTTTTCTTCCACAATCTTATATATGGCCCAGAACCACAATTGTGATTTCCTAGAAAGAATAACAAACAAAAGGAGTCCTAGCATTTCAATGCATTTGTTCATCTTTCAACTCACTGTGAGATCCACACACAATGCCTTTGAATGGCATATATGTGTGGGTGGGGGGTGGGCGGGTGTTTATCAAAAGTAATTATGATTCAGACATACCTATCTCCGAAGCTGTTGAAGGTTCAACATAAGACAATATAGGTGTAATCTTCAGGAAGATACTACTTTCTCCACTGGCATTGACTGCAAATCCCAAGGGTCTTACCAATAATGTCACCTTATACAATCCAGCTGGTAATACATTCATCTGACAAAGGATATTAGTGTGGTTTGAACTTAGGATTTTGCAAGTTAGGTTGTTTATTTCTATGAGCAACGATTGATGGTCTGCAGTGAGGCCAGATCCTATAATGTGAACTATCATGTGTTCAGTATCATCTGAAAATTCAAAGAAAATAACATATTAATTTATTACATATTACTTCGAGTTAAACCAATATAACATATATAAATATTACATACATTAAAATCAACATAAAATACAATACAGTAAGATAGCAATAGCACTTAAATTTATATACAGTCCCATAGTGATTTGCAGTACTTTCTGGGTGATTTACAATATAGGCCCCAGAAATCTGGGTCCTCATTTTACCAGCCTTGGAAGGATATAAGGCTGAGTCAACTTTGAGCCGGTCAGGACTGAACTCCTGGCTGTGGGCAAAGTTAGCCTGCAATACCTGTACTTTAACCACTATGCTACCAGGGCTCCTTGATAAATAATAATATCATCCTACACTTAAGAAGCTGCCATACAAAATTTTGCTAGTTGTCACATAACTCTGGTGTTTTCATTTCCAAGTAAATGGTTTGCGAAAAAATCATGAGCACCTGAACTATGGGTGTTATAAAGTTACAGCCCCTGAAAGAGGCAATATTAGCCGTAGGCTAATATTTCTACAACACCTGTCCCATGTGGACAAGGCTTTTCATTGGGATGAGTGTTTTTATTTCTCTCTCAGGAGGAAATTTCTCCCTCAGGAATTGCTGCAAAATATTAAAAGCACCCAATGGCAAACAGTCTATAGTATGTCAAGGCAGTGAACTGTTTTAAATGTTATAATCAAATCATAGCCACTGGACTTGCAGAGATTCTGAGTTGATCTTGTTGTATATTTTCTATTAGTTTTAGTGTTTAATATCTTCAACCAATATCTTGGTTGGTCATAACCTTATCCCCAAAAAAGCATCTTGAGAGAAAGGTCACTATGCAGGTCATTTCCTTGATCCAAAATAGTGACTGTATTTATTGTTACATGCAGACGCAAGGGAAGTTTATCTGGCAAGGTTATTAATGACCTAACTCAGATCCAGTTTTTGGCATCTTTGGCATAATAGCCATTAGGTTTCATAGCTCATTAAATGGACTGCAATCTACAAAAATTTATCATAGTAATAAATGTTTTAATATGTGACAAGATTCTATTGTTTTATTTGTAACAGATTAAGGTATTCTTTGCAAATGCCTAGAATCAGGCCAGCATAGTTTAACTGCCCTCTTGACTCTTCCTTTGTGTCTTAACACCTATTGATGTCTGTGCAACCGGAATAGTGGCAGGATCATTTGATGGCCCAAGTCCCTGTAACCTTTTCACTTCCTTGCTTCCAGCTCCTTCAGTTTGGTAAAGACCTTCATTTTTAAGAGGGCCTTAATTGATGAACTAAGTTCTTGTCAAACTTTGCTAATGTAAAGATTTGTGTTACCCCTGAAGCATTCTTCTGAATGCTTGTGTTGTTGTTTTATATTTTACATTGTTTCACATTGTTGCATATTATATTATATGTTTTATATTTCTGCCTTCACTGAGCCATCATTTGCAATATTTCTGTCTTCACTAAGCAATCATGATGGACAGACAAGATCCAAAAATACCTTCTAAAGTTGTCTATGGAGATTCTCAGTCATCCAGGTCATGGTTGTTCCAAAGGTGCTTTTTTAAGAGGCAACGTAGGAGTACAAACATATCAGGACTAGATTCAGCAGTCCATCTGCATTTAAAAGACACAGGTCATTCTTTCAAAGACAACAAAGTCCATATTTTGGACAGAGAGGACCGCTGGTTTGAAAGAGGGGTTAAAGAAGCCATCTATGTCAAAATAGCCCTCTCTCAACAGAGGGGGAGAGATATGACATCATCTATCTCCAATCCTTTCTCCAGTCCTTTCAACAGTTTAAAGAAGGCTCCACACCCATCTGCACTATTCAGATGATCCTGATGACACAGATAAACCTCCAGGTGACCTTAATGACCCACCAAAAGAATGCAAATGACCAGCTGTCTGCAAGGGGTATAAATCCTTCCATTCCTCACTGTTGTGATTCCGGCATCTGCTACAGGTTTTTTGAATGACAGCTCCAGCGAGGAGGACTTATATGAATCAGCAAGTTCTAACGATGAGGAGGAGATGAATGCATTTGATTTGCAAGATCGGCTTGAACCTTCAAACCTCCACCCTTCAATTAGGTGGTCAGCCGGGAACGGGTGATAATGAGGAACAAATGTTATCTTCAGGTGAAGAAGATGATAATTTGGATGATTGCTGGGTAGATGTCAGGACAAGACGTCTCCTGACAAGGAGGAACCAACGAGGATACAGTAGGAGAGCAGACCAGCAATTAGACTAATTAGTTACTCTATAAAGGGAGAGATATGACTTTGCACTTTGTCCGGAACAAAGTGTCTATTTGCAAGAGAGAACTGAAGAGCACAGTTTGGAGGATTTTGATCTGAAATATCTTGTTGGGATTTGGATTTAATTCGTTGGAACTTCTACTTATTGGAATTATTTTGTGAAGGATTTTGATCTGAAGAATCTTGTTGAGTCTTGGATTTAGTTCGTTGGAACTTTTACTTATTGGAGCTATCTGTGAAAATTCCTGTTTGCTGCCTTTCTTTACAAGGACTGTTGCTTTCAGCCTTATCTGTTTACTTTAAAAGGTGGGACATAACATTTTCCTGTTTGCTGCCTTTCTTTACAAGGACTGCTGCTTTCAGCCTTAACTGTTTATTTTAGAAGGTGGGACATAACATTTTTGTTCCGACTAACAGACCATCTTTGCAACGATGGATTCAACTCAAATGCAACAATTGGTGGAGCAGCAACAGATGCAAATAAATCAATTACTCCAGAGCAACGTATCCCTTCAAAATCAGGTAACACAATTATTATCGCTCGTGCCAATTCTCAAACTGTTTCAGCTGCAGCTGGAGTTCCCCTGCACCCCTGTGAGAAAAATTCGATAGCTATGCCAGATAAATTTTCTGGGCAAACGGACATGTTTTCAACATTTTTGGGTCAGTGCCAATTGTATTTTTCTGTGAGGCCGGAGGATTTTCCAACCGATCGAGTTAAAATTGGCTTTATTATTAGTTTGTTAACCGGGCAGGCTGCCAAATGGGCTACTCCTTATTAGTACAAGATAGTCCATTACTGGACGATTTCCAGGGGTTTATTCAACAGATGAACGTTATGTTTGAGAATCCAATTAAATCTCAAACTGTGGACAGAAAATTGAGGGATATTATTCAAGGTAAACACTCATTGCAAGAATACGTTGCAGAATTTCGCTTGTTGTGTATGGACTCCACCTGGAATGAACCAGCTCACATGGCAGCATTCCAAGAGGGTTTGTCCGACATTATCAAGGATGAACTAATTCATGCAGAGCGTGCAGCTTCAACTTTGGACACATTGATTACTCAATGCTTACGTATTGAAGCTCGCCACAACATCGTGGGTGTAAACGGACCGCTGCAGAGCCACCTGTGTTTCCTCGTTCACGCACCCCGTCTATGAGGGTTTTCCAATCCAGAATTCCAGCAGAGGAGCCGATGGAGATAGGCGCACTCCGCCCTCGCTTAACAGTTCAGGAACGATCGAGAAGATTTCAGGAAGGTTTGTGCCTTTATTGCGGGGTTCGGGACATTTTGCAAATTCCTGCACTCGGAAGGGGACTCGTGGACCTGTATCAAAACCCATTGCTGGTCCGTCGGGAAACGGGTAGGCCCGACCTCAGGAAACCCTAGGTCGGGCACAGTATTCACTTTCATCTCAAATTGCTGAAGTTAATTCTGGCCCTCCTCGACATTTACTTTTGGACACTCGCATATTCTTGCAATCTCGGAAGGAGGGAATCCCTGCCGTGGCACTGGTGGATTCAGGGGCTACGACTAGCTTTATGGATTATGATTTCAGAAACATTTCAAAGTTCCTTTAGTGCCTGTGAATCCCCCCATGCAGGTGGAAACCGTAGATGGGCGCGAACTCAAGTCGGGACCTATTCGCTTGCCACCCAACCACTGCGTATGCGTATTGGGGATCACGAGGAGGCGATAAGTTTTATATCACTGAACCTCCATCTTCCTTTGGTGCTCGGAGTATCCTGGCTGCGTCTACACGATCCGTTGGTGGCTTGGGCGCAGAACGCTGTTTCTTTTCCAAGCTTGCAATGTGTGGACCACCTGAGACATGTCTGCGCAGGCCAACATATTGTCGCTTCTGCTGCCTCGATTCCTTCAGAGCTGTCGGATTTCCCGATGTTTTCAGTGAACAGGAGGCAGATCAATTACCACCACATGGATTTGTCCCGTGGATTTGATACCGGACGCCCATTACCAAAGGGGAGGTTGTATTCTTTGTCTGAGCCTGAACTAGTTGCACTTCGAGAATTTTTGAATAAAAATCTAGCTCGGGATTTATTCGACCTTCGTCATCCCCTCTTTCAGCACCCGCTTCTCTTTGTCAAGAAGAAGTCGGGAGAACTTCGCCTTTGTTGTGACTATAGACGCTAAATGCTATCACTGTGAGAAATAGCTATCCTTTACCGCCATCTCCGAATTGTTGGAGCGGTTACGGAAGCTACAATTTTCACGAAACTTGACTTACGTGGAGCTTACAATTTGGTTCGGATGCGTAAGGGAGACGAGTGGAAGACGGCTTTTGGCACTCGTTATGGTCATTTCGAGTACACCGCTATGCCATTTGGTTTGACCAACGCTCCTGCTGTATTTCAACATTTAATGAACGATATCTTTCGAGACATGTTGGATAAGTTTGTTGTCATATATTTGGACGACATTTTGATTTATTCAAAATCTAAAGAGCAACATCTTCAGCAGGTGCGCAAGTGCTTCAGCCTTCGGAACATAAACTTTATGCTAAATTAGAAAAATGTTTCTTTTTCAGTCGCCTTTCGAATTCTTGGGACACATTATTTCTCCTGTGGGCATTGCTATGGACCCCAAAAAGGTTGAGGCGTTGTGTAGTTGGGAAGCTCCTCGTCGGGTTAAAGATGTGCAACGACTTTTAGGATTTGCCAACTATTATCGGACTTTCATTCCAGGTTTTGCGAAGATAATGGATCCCATAACCCAGCTTCTTTGTAAGAAGGTTCCATTTGTGTGGGGCCTCCACAACAACAGGCTTTTGACACTTTGAAAAAGCATTTATAACTGAACCCATATTGAAGCATCCTGATCCGGATCGCCCATTTGTGGTCGAGACAGATGCTTCTAATGTCGCTATCGGAGCAGTGCTGTTACAAGCTTCGGAGGATGGCGCTCTTTGTTTCCTTGCGCTTATTATTCTAGGAAGCTTACAGCTTCGGAACGCAACTATACCATTTGGGAAAAGAGAGTTGTTAGCTATTAAGGTTGCTTTTGAGACTTGGAGACATCATTTGGAGGGAGCTCGACACAAGGTGGAGGTTCGGACAGATCATAGGAACCTGGAACATTTGACCACGGCTAGGAAATTGAATCAAAGGCAGATTCGTTGGTCGTTATTTTTTGCCAGATTTAATTTCTCGGTTACTTACGCCCAAGTGGTCAGAACCGGAGGGCGGATGCATTATCTCGGAAACCGGAGTATACTTATGCCGAAGATCCTCTTCCTTTACGGACAGTGTTACCACCGGAATCTCTAGCCGTACTGCAGGAACCGTAGATTTACGGGCCCAACTACGAGAGGCGCAACGTTTGGATGTGTGGACGCAGCAGAGACGGGAGGACATTGGCCCAACTTCTCCATGGTCTTTTGAAGACGATCTGCTTCGATATCGGGTTTATTATATGTGCCTACCAGACCGTTGAGGGCTTCATCATGACACAATGTCATGATAACCCAGCCGCTGGTCATTTTGGATTACACAAGACCTTGCATTTGGTCACTCGGACTTTTTGGTGGCCTCGAGTTCGTCATGATGTGTCTTCTTACGTCGCTTCTATGCTCAATGTAGGCAAGCGAAAGCAGCATCCGGTGCACCTCCTGGACTTTTGCAACCCTTGCCGACTCCAAGTAGACCATGGGGAGCGATCTCTATGGACTTTCTGACACATTTACCGTCTTCATCGGGTTCACAACAGTGCTTGTGGTAGTGGATATGTTGACTAAAATGGCTCATTTCATTCCCTGTCGGAAATTACCATCGTCTCCGCACTACGGCTCAGTTATTTTTGCAACATATCTTCCGGCTCTACATGGACTGCCTGATAGAGTGGTTTCTGATCGTGGGGTCCAGTTTACGGCAGAATTTTGGAAACAGTTAATGGCGGCTTTGCAAGTGAAAGTATGTTTAGCGCCAGCGCACCATCCGGAAACTGATGGCGGGACGGAGAAGGTGATTGGGATTCTTACTCAATATTTGAGATGTTTTGTTAATTTGCGACAAAACGATTGGGTGAAATACCTCCCGTTAGCAGAATTCGCTTTAACAACTCGCAGCATACCTCCACCCGTGTCACGCCATTTTTTGCAAATATGGGTTATCATCCGTGTTTCTTCCCATTAACTATGATGGATTCCCCGGTTCCTGAGACCCGAGAGTTTTTGGAAGAACTACACGCAGTTCGACGCCTACTGATACAACAATTGAACAAGGCAAAAGAAGATTATAAGCGGTTTGCAGATCGGTCCCGCCGAGATACACCTCCGTTAGTTGTGGGTGATAAAGTGTGGCTATCTACAAAACATCTGAAGGTCGATCGCCCTATTAGAAAACTTGATCATCGGTTTATTGGTCCGTTCCCGATTGAGGCAGTTATTAATCCCGTGGCATATCGCCTCACTTTGCCACGATCCATGCGTATTCACCCCGTCTTTCATCGATCTCTTTGATTCCTGATTCTTCTGTTTGTCGATTACGTGATTCTGCTGAACCGGGTCCGTTATCATTGCCTTCTGAGGAGCCTGCTGTTGACGATACGGTGGTCGACGCCCTGATTCCCGTTGGCTCAAAGGTCGCTTCCAGTATTTGGTCAGGAGGAGGGTAGATGACTCGGAGGTTTGTTCCTGGACGGATGCGTCTACACTTCATGCTTCGGATCTGCTTCGAGACTTTCATGCACGCTTCCTTCGAAACCGCATCCAGATCGCCAGACCCGGGGGAAGGGCCCTGCGGTGAGGGATAGTGTTGTGATTCCGGCATCTGCTACAGGTTTTTTGAATGACAGCTCCAGCGAGGAGGACTTATATGAATCAGCAAGTTCTAACGATGAGGAGGAGATGAATGCATTTGATTTGCAAGATCGGCTTGAACCTTCAAACTCCTCCACCCTTCAATTAGGTGGTCAGCCGGAACGGGTGATAATGAGGAACAAATGTTATCTTCAGGTGAAGAAGATGATAATTTGGATGATTGCTGGGTAGATGTCAGGACAAGACGCTCTCCTGACAAGGAGGAACCAACGAGGATACAGTAGGAGAGCAGACCAGCAATTAGACTAATTAGTTACTCTATAAAGGGAGAGATATGACTTTGCACTTTGTCCGGAACAAAGTGTCTATTTGCAAGAGAGAACTGAAGAGCACAGTTTGGAGGATTTTGATCTGAAATATCTTGTTGGGATTTGGATTTAATTCGTTGGAACTTCTACTTATTGGAATTATTTTGTGAAGGATTTTGATCTGAAGAATCTTGTTGAGTCTTGGATTTAGTTCGTTGGAACTTTTACTTATTGGAGCTATCTGTGAAAATTCCTGTTTGCTGCCTTTCTTTACAAGGACTGTTGCTTTCAGCCTTATCTGTTTACTTTAAAAGGTGGGACATAACATTTTCCTGTTTGCTGCCTTTCTTTACAAGGACTGCTGCTTTCAGCCTTAACTGTTTATTTTAGATGGCGAGAGTTTTTTTTTTTTTTTTTTTTTTTTATTTTTTTGAGGGGGGGGGGGGGGGGGGGGGGGGGGGGGGGGGGGGGGGGGGGGGGGGGGGGGGGGGGGGGGGGGGGGGGGGGGGGGGGGGGGGGGGGGTGGGGGGGGGGGGGGGGGGGGGGGGGGGGGGGGGGGGGGGGGGGGGGGGGGGGGGGGGGGGGTTGGTTTGGGGGGGGGGGGGGGGGGTGGGGGGGGGTTTTGGGGGGGGGGGGGGGGGGGGGGGGGGAGTTTTGTTTTTTGAGGACGGGGGGGGTTGGGTTTTTTTTTTTCGGTTTTTAGTTCCATGAAAAAGTTAGAGATCTTTTGTGCTACTTCTTCACTTTCCCCTTGAAACCAGAAAAATTCCTATAAACCTTCATGATAATAATAGTATACCCATTTGAAGCAGCATTACCTGTTGAATAGTCAATGTTACTGACTAAAGGAGTCATTTCCCTGAGATACTGAAAAGTGCATGAGCCAGAACAATTTGCTGGAATGTCATTCACTGTAACTACAACCTGGATTGACAGAAAATAGTATTAATGAAATAATGAATAAAAGAACTGAGACCCACTGAACAGTTCAGAATATTAAAAATAATTAAAACTCAAACAATGACAATATTCCTTGATTTTAAAGTTTGTAATATAAGTAAACAGTTTTGACTGTGAACTAAAAAATTAATATTTTAATAAAGAAAAAAAGTATTCAACACAGAACAGAATCTAATACAGAATTCCAAAATGATGTAGAAAAGACTAGGAGGTGGCCTATCTGAAATTAATGTGGCAGTCAAATGTTTTCAAGGGCCTTCTGAGACTTCCAAATATGTCACAAGTCCATTGGCCTTCTTTCAACGTAGCAGCCCTCACCGGCTTGTTTTATCTTGTAAACATTTCAAATCAGGGCTTGCATTAAACTGGTTCTAGGATTGTAGCTGTTTCTGTTACAAGCTTTATTATTTACAATCTGGGATCAAATCTTGATTGGGATCAAATCTATCATGCCCATTTTCTTTGCATCTTTTTTTCCTTTGTGCGTGTGTGTGTGTGTGTGTGTGTGTGTGTGGACTTTCAAACTTTATCTTACCTCTCTAGAGAGTTTGATAGAGATGGTTAGAAAAATCTAACTTGAACTGGCATGAAAACAAACTAATTTTGACTATCTTCTTAGTAGTTACACCAATAGTCTTTTAAGATTTCATCACCAACCAACACCACCATGTTTCCATGTAAATAATCAGGTAATTTCCTTTCAAAGAGAGGGGCAAATGATTTCTGTTGATTTTCACCACCAGTTTAAGGACATGCATAGCCCTTTCTTGACCTAACTAGTTTCTCCAAGTTTAGGTGAGATTTTGTTGACTTTCTCTCAAAATTACTGAACTTTATAATTCAGTTGGCTCCAAAAGAAAAGAATCCAGATGGAGAAAACATAACATTCAAATATTGAGGTAAATTAACCACAGCATTATACTATTTTAAAATAGATAGATCACAAATTATCTCAGTGACAGTAAAAAGAAAATGAAAATGTTCAATCCATTCAGTTATGCCAATAAACAGGTCTCGTCTATGACTCTAAATCAATCTTTTGCCTCATTGGAGCTCTTTCCAGCAGATGGCAATTGCTCAGATTTCTGGCATTTGACCTCTACATCAGTGATGGGATTCAATTTTTTTTACTACTGGTTCTGTGGGCGTGGCTTGGTGGGCGTGGCAGGGGAAGGATACTGTAAAATCTCCAGTCAGAGGTGGCATTTGCCAGTTTTCCGAACTACTCACAATTTCCGCTACCGGTTCTCCAGAACTGGTCAGAACCTGCTGAATACCACCTCTGCTCTACATCATCTGGAGATCACCCAGTTGAGAGAGTGTTCTATAGACAAATAACCACTGGAGAGTAGCATAATAATCAAACTTTTATTTAAATAGATATACTCTAATTGCTTAGGATCTATTTTGTTCCTGTTTGTGTTCAAATAGATTATTTCAGGAGGAACAGAAAGATAAAGATATAAACATCATCATCTTCCTCACACATTTGGGATTTATGGGAATGTACAATTGCCTGAATATGGGAATCTATCATTTGCTGTCTCTTTTTCTTCATTCCATTGAAGTGGCTGGAGTGAAATGAAGAGCCTTTCCCTTCATCCAATATTCTTATAATGAAACAGGTAAGAAACTTTTTTTTTAAACCCTTCCTACATACATGTGCATATAAATTGCTTTCAAGAAGACATCTCAATTTCATACCTGTGTAAAGTTATTGGGGGTAGCAAGCATATCTCCAAATATGGGATCAATGAAAACTCCACCATCAAATACTACATAGCTTATTATTGCGGGGTTAAAACCAGTGAGGTTTTCATCAGAGACCTTGGAAAAAAGAATTAAATAAAATTCCTTCACATTTTCTTATTTCAGGAACACAGTAGTATTTATAATTTCTTAGAATGTTTATTTTTAATGTTTTAATGTTTATAATTTCTTTCCATGCAGGAATCGCTTGATGTCTGATTCTGACTATTTGCTGTTGCAGACTAAATTACTAATAATTAATTTAGTAGTATAAGCACATGGCACCCAAGTGTTAATTCCTTACCTTTTCATTGGATATTGCATCTGTGAGGGATTTTTTTTTATTTTTTCATAATAAATCCAATCACTCCTCCCCTCAAAAAGGTCAAAATACTAGGAAAGTACATAATAAAAATACTGGGAAAGAAGAGTAGCGTGTAGTAGATAATTTTTCTTTTCAAATTTCCTCTCCTATCACAGGACAAACCATGTCCCTCATTGTTGCCAAGATAATATAGTCACATTCATGAAGATGCAACATGTCAAAGTGAACTAAAGGTAGTCTTTACTTTGATTTTCCAAGCCTACCTACTTTAGTACTGTAGTAGTGTACCTACTACACACAACTGTCTCCAAATCTAGCTACATTGTTGTCTTCTCCTTAAAAAAATATTTTTTGTATTCTTCAGATGTAGTAAAAACTTTACAACTGCTACTATCTTCAGAACTTAATTTACAATACTGTACCAGACAAAAGCGAAAGGTGACCTCGTATCAAGCTCAGTTTTTAGTGACTTCATAGACACAAACATGCAGTAGTATAGCTATGCTTTGCCATTTTGATATCCCAGCCTAGTTTATAGACCTAGAATGCCATGGAAGTCTCCTATCCAAGTACTACCCAGACTTTACCCTGCTTTACCCTTCTGAGACAAGTTGCTGAGACAATATTGTAGAATTTACTGTATATATAGTATTGTATTTAACATCTTATGCCATATCAATCTACTCCAACTAAGTGCTCTCCATTTACACTGGTACTGAAATTACCAGAATTCCCAGGTTTGGGAACCACTATGTTGGGATTGAGAGGCACCACTATTCATCATTCCAATGATACTAATATTCATGATAATGCAAACAATTATTTTAACTCGTCCATTTTAGTACATTGAACTATATATGGAAAATAATTATCTGCAACACATTCCCAAATAGATTCCATTATAGATGAAAATAGCACAACTATATGTCCATAGGCTTTTTCCCCCACCTACTTGGTAGTCTTCCTTATGGTTAAATGCTGCAAGACTGAAGAAAAATTCATTAAAAATTAATATATCTTACAATGTGAATTTCCCCATGGCAAAAACAATTCTTGGAGATTTGTGGATACATACATGAAAAGTTACTTTTTGTAGAAGAGAGAACAGCCGAGCCAGGAGGAGGAGTCAAATAAGGAATAAGTCTGGAATTCTTATGTGGGCACAGGAAGGCAAAGTGCAACACAACACATACCAAATGTCCCGTTGAATCTTATCTAGTCTTACTCAGGTGGAAAACTGCCAATCTGAAAAGATTCCTATATATAGACTTGAGCAATAAAATAGTTAATTGAATTCTTCCACATATGGATCTGGTTGTTCATGCCTAACACTTATTACTTGTTGCTAAAAAAATCCTGATTGCTGTTCTTTACAGGAAGGAAGGAAGGAAGGAAGGAAGGAAGGAAGGAAGGAAGGAAGGAAGGAAGGAAGGAAGGAAGGAAGGAAGGAAGGAAGGAAGGAAGGAAGGAAGGAAGGAAGGAAGGAATGTGGATATATGCATTATCCAAACTATATATTAATTACAAGCCAGAAAACCTGATGGAATTACATAACTGATTTGTATTTTATATTTTAATTGCTGTGAAGATACATTATCTACATCCAACATGGGCAATAATTTAGTATAATGGTTAAGGTTTAAGAGTAAGACTAGATTTGGGAATAAGGTTCAATTCCACTCTTAGCCATAGAAGCTCATTGGATGATGTGTAGTCAGTCCATCTATATTCTTAGCTCTGGCTTTTTTTTAAATGACAGTGTTGTACCAGCACACAATATGCTATCCTCCTTTTGAACATTGATGTGATGTCACAATGCGGGTACAAGAGAAGCAGAAGTTCTATCATGACACTGTTTCACTGCTTCCATTAGACTGAATGTTTTGATACCAGCTCATCTGTGAATACCTCTGAGTCTGTCACATCCCAATCTATGTTAGAGATTGATTGATGTGAAGATAAGATGAAAGAGTTACCATGAGCTCCTGAAAAAAAAAGTTGGATATATATCTAATGAATAAATATCAAATAACAACAGATGGAGAAATGATCTTCCAAAAAAAATTAGAGGACACATTAAATTTAGTAAAGATACAGTATACCCATGTGTTGTGGCCCCAATTCCCGAGCCTATGCTGTCAGAGGAAGAGGACCTGGAAGATGAGGGGGAGGAACTGGGAATGCCTTCCTCCCCAGGACCTTCCTCCCTGGCAATGCCTTCCTCCCCAGGACCTTCCTCCCTGGCAATGCCTTCCTCCCCAGGACCTTCCTCCCTGGTAATGCCTCAGGTTCCATCAGACAACTGAGAGGAACAGCCTGAGAAGAATCAGGAGGAAGGTATGTCGGAGCAGCCCCTGACAGGGAGTGAAGAGGAGGAGTACTGGCTCGACCCCAAGCAGCGTCGTAGGGAGAAACGTGAGCAGCAATGTAAGAGGTGTGGGAGGGTCAGAGAGTGAGCTGAGTCATTGAGCCACACCCCACAGGGGATAAAAGTGGGTGTGTTTTCTCCTTAAACTTTGTACGGGACAAAGTTTAACCTTACTTCAGATTTTCTTCGTGAATGATTGTTTTGTGGACTACCTTGTGATTTTTATGAAGTAAAAGAACCATTTATCTCTGTGAGTAAAACTTTATTTTATAATTGCTGCCAGCTCGGACTTGGCAGGCAGGACGTGGTGGAATGCCAAGAATATTATCAGTTCCAAAGAATTAGCTCTGCGAAGTCCGAGCCAGCTTGCCTGCCTGTGTTTGTGTGTGTGTGTACTCCCTCACCTTTTGGAGGAAAGGGAAGGCGAGACAGAACACCCATGTTTCAATATCATCATGTTTTTTTCCTAAAAACTGGAAGTCTGTTGGATGCAGTTAATTCATTTCCACATGTGCCTGCCAAAATGATGTTTCTGTGAAGCAGAGAGGTCCAAGTGAAATAGGCTGGGAAGGAGCTGCATCAAATAACTGAATGACTCAATAGGCTTTGTTTATCAGGGAGTTTATCAGGGAATTCCAGATGTTGCAAATAGCAAGATTGAAAGGTTTAATAACAATGACAAATAAACCAACCAGGGAAGCAAGAAAGACTTGGAACTAGAATGCATCTATGAAAAGAAATTGTGAATTAACAAATATTAACATAAAACATTCTGAATAAAATAGGTTAAACAACCGATCTTACCCTGATGAAATTGGGCAAATCACCAATCATTGAAGTCCAGCTCAGTGTCCATATACTTTGATAAGAGTTGTGTGAAATCTTAGATACAAAAAAGTCACTAGCATTTATGTACTGAGCTGTAAAATTATCACTGCAATTTTGCAGGACGCTGTGGAGTTGATTGGCAGAGATGGACACTGGAATACCTGGAAGAAAATGGAAAAATAATAAAATAAGTAAAGTTTCAGATTAAAATCTGGTTTTAATCTCTGGCCTGAACAATAATCCTAATATGATGCAAATGATATGAGTGACATACAGTATTAGAGTTATTTATACAAAGAAATGATATATGTCCATGATGGCGAACCTATAGCCTCTCTGTGGGCATGCAAGCTGTCACTCCAGCTCAGCTCTACCGCACATGCACATACACCTCCCACCAGCCAGCTGATTTTCAGGTCTCTGTTGAGCATGTGTGGTGGGTTGGGGAGCTCAGGGTAGGTGCGGCGCAGTTCTTGAAATAGACTTCTCAACTTTTATCTAATTTAAATTCCCAGGCATTTTTTCCTTTTTATTCTATAATTTGTCCACTATGATTATTAATTCACATCATATTTTTAATTACTATTTGCATGGCATCAGATCTGACACTTGTGTTATTTTTGCTTTTTCTTGTCTTATCATTATTTTGCCTTTTATTACTTTATTATTATTTTGTTTAATTAAAGAAGTATACTGATGCATTTAAATAATACATATGATTATAGAAAAGCAGCCATAGATAGATTTCATCCATTATTTGTCTGTGCCCTAATTTTCAGGATGAATGGTCTATCTTGGCTAATCCTTTATTTGTAGAAGAGAATGCCAATTCTCAAGCTTACCTGGAATCACTTTGCGAGGCAGATGGATTTGAAAAGTTCCTCCAAGAGGTGGGCTTGCACTTTGCATCCTTTGGACAGTCAAATTTATTCCTATCTCATTCATAGACATCCACAATTGATCAGTCCCTTCTGGTCCCTTCACAGGTAAACCTCCACTACATGAAATAAATAAATAAACAAACAAAAGCAAGTTTTGCAGTACCATTCCTGTCTCAGAATGGGGCTACTTCAAATGCAACTCTAACAGGGGTCTCCAACCTTGGCAACTTTAAAACTTGTGGACTTCAACTCCCAGAATTCCTTACCCAGCAAACCTTTTGGTGGCTGAGGAATTGTGGGAGTTGAAGTTCACTAGAACAGGGGTCGCCAACCTTTTGGACCTCAGGGACCACCAAACTCATAATTTTAAATTCCAGGGACCACTAATATGAATTTTGACTGACGGTGGCTTGCTGACGTTGATGGGAGAAAGAGATTTGATCTAACCTCTCTCTCTCTCTCTCTCTCTTTCACACACACACACACACACACACACACACACACACACACACACAGAGGCAGGGGTGGGATTCAAATTTCTTAACAACCGGTTCTTGGGCGGGGCTTAATTTGTGTGTGTGGCTTGGTCATGTGACTGGCTGGGCATGGCTTGTATGTAAATATTATAAATATTTATGTAAATATTGAATTTTTTATTAAAAAAGAGCAACTTTTACCCAAAATCAGGCAAAGCAGGCAGGCAGATTGAGTTGCTCACAGAATCACAGATTCAGAGATCTATTTTTCTGCCATTGGCTATCTGTGTCTGTCACATAAAATTTGCTTGCAAGCAAACTCATAAAATTTGCTAGCAAGCAAACTCACAAAATTAACTCACAACATACCATGTATGTAAATATTGGATTTTTTTATTAAAAAAGAGCAACTTTTACCCAAAATCAGGCAAAACAGACAGGCAGATAGCATTGCTCACAGAATCATAGATTCACTTAGAGATCTATGATTCTGCCATCGGCTACCTGCACTGAATAATAGAAGTTTCAGTCCTAAGGAAGGTCCGGCTCTGTTTTTAAGCAGAGCCAAAGATCTAAAGATTAGCTAGAAAGCAAGAAATCCAACTGTTTCCTGCTTTCTAGCTAATCTAAATCTCCCGGCACAGCAGAACAGCTGATGGTCGGGGGAAAAAAGGAAAAATAGAGACTTAACAGGCAAGTTTGCCAGGTAAGGAGTGAGTGGGTGGGGAGGGTTCCCACGGGCCATGTGGGCAGCGCAGCCTTGTGTTCCCGCACAGCCTGGATTAATTGCTTTGAGGGGTGCTCTGGGGGTGACATTTCTATGCGAACCACCAAAATTTTCTCGTGGCCCACCAGTTGGCGACCACTGCTCTAGAATATTTGTTTATAGGTGTTCATTTCCAACCAGAAATCAGTAGGAAATCTACAAACAAGACACAAAGTAATTCTATTGTTGCTTTTTTTCTCATGTTTCCTAGGCAAGTGACATTTGAAGACATGGTGCCTCTAATCCTCAATGTGTAGAGGCAAATGTCTGGAATGGCAAAGTTACAAAACAACCAGAAGTCTTTTATTAAGCACTTTGAATAAAATAAGGAAAACTGAGAAAAAACAAATAGATTCTTATATAAATAATAGGTTTAATTACACATAACTCAAACTTGATTTTGTAGGCTTTTATTACAGACAATTCAAATTGTTTTCGATACCTATTATGCAAACATATTTTCAAACCTCATTGCAAAAAAAAGATTACAAAGCTAACATAAAGTTTCATTAATACAGTCCCTATGCAATTAGTAATGCATCATAAGAAGAAAAATAAATTAGAAAAGATTTGTTTTCCTTCTATCAGAGAAAAATACCAGTGGTTATATACAAAAGCCAACAAAAGTGTAAAAGTCAATAAGCAAATTATTCTTAATTCCTCACATTTACAAAAAGTAATAATTAAAATTTTCAATTCATCCATGGGATCCATGGCTGTGAAAATCTCAGCAACCACTAGATGGCAGTAGGAAAAGACATAAGACATCGAAATTCAAAGCTTTTACAGAAATATGCTTCAAAGTTTAAATTTTGGGAGACAGTTGAAGAGTGCTGATTTAAGATATAATGTCGATAGTTACAGTTCTGGGAAGACTTCTAGGAAAACAAAAACCTAATTTATTGGCTGTGTTCAATTACAGATTTGCCATAGTTATAGTAAGTAGATTTCTAGTATCCTGGATATATTTATAAACTAAGCACATTAGGAAAACTTCACCAAGCATTCTTAATTAGTTTATGTGCCAATATAAAGTGTAAACAAAGACACAATATGTCTGCCACATACAGGCTGACTATCATCCTGTGATTCTGTGAAACTCTTGTGGAGATTACTAGCTTTGTTTATCTTTTCTAAACCTTCATTCATTTTCAAAACTAATCCAAAGTGTCAAATAAAATTAACATATAAATCTCACTGTTTTTCAAATATAAAGTGTCCCTTTAAAAATTCAGTCCGTACATTTTATTAATAAGTAGTGTAAAGTTAGGCTAACACTGGTCTTGGTTACTATATAAGTAAATGTTTATTTCAAAGATCTTTCTAAGATTTAGTCTAGTATTTAAATTTAAATTTCATGCAAGATTTCTGCTAGAGCTGACTTTAAAAAAAATTACCGTATATGCCGGCGTATAAGACGACCCGGCGTATAAGACGACCCCCCAACATTTCCACTCAAAATATAGTTTGTTATATACTCGCCCCCTCTTCCGCACGCCTTCCACTTTTGCACTTTTTTTTTTTTTGAGGCACTTTTGTCTACCGTGGAAACGAATCCCGTGAAGCTGAAAGGAGCAGCCAGCCTTCTCCCAGCTCCCAAGGAAACGAGGCTCGCACCGCCCGGGCTCCGCTGAGGTATCCGGCTGGGGCTGTCAGGAGTTGTTACCGCTGGCGCGGCTCCGCGTGGCTCCAGTCCCGCGTTGCCTCGGGAAGGGAAAGGCAAAAAGGAAGAGCCGCGGCGGCGCTTTGCAATGGCAGCAGCGGCTCCTGGTTTTGCCTTTCCCTTCCCGAGGCAACGCGGACTGGAGCCGCGCGAGCCGCGCCAGTGGTAACAACTCCTGACAGCCCCAGCCGGATACCTCAGCGGAGCTCGGGCGGTGCGAGCCTCGCTTCCTTGGGAGCTGGGAGAAGGCTGGCTGCTCCTTTCGGCTTCACGGGATTCGCTTCCACGGTGCGCAAAAGTGCCTCAGCCGCGGCAGCCGCAGTGCTTCCCAATTACTATTTGCCGGCGTATAAGACGACCCGGCATATAAGACGACCCCCCCAATTGGAGGCATCTTTTTCAGGGTAAAAAAGTCGTCTTATACGCCGGCAAATACGGTAAGTTTCAAGATTTTCTCTCTTTTTCTCTCTCCCACACACTTATGCAAGATTCAACATTTCTTCTTAATCTTTTATACCAAATTATCCCTCCCCTACTCACTACCCAATTGAATTCCATCGATCCAATAGCTTATGAAAAATCTTTGCTGTATCCTTATTTCTATTAGAGCTTTCCTGCCTGGGCTGCATCAATCTGGAAAAGTTTCAACTATCTCTTGGCTCCAATCTGGGGACCATCCAGATTTTTTTTTAAATCCATATGGGATGCTATTTAAAGCCTTTCATGGGCATGCAATTCACTTAAGTGCCATTCTTTACATGCATCTAATCACAGCACAAACATGCCCCAGCAATCTCCATTTTCTGCTCTTTTTACGCTATTGCCTTAACCTGATCCCAAATTATCCCCAAGGCAGTCTTAAGTCATCCTTAGCTGTTCCAGTGTTAGGGTTTTCCCTGTTATTCCAATACACTTTATACTGAGGTGCCAATTTAGCCATCTATCAAAACTTGCCTCCTCTTCCCAATCCCAGCCAAATGAACAAGAGTAAATTGGTTAATGTCTTTCCGCCAACTAATATAATAGGAGAAAGAAATCCAGGGGACTTTACCAATCCCTTTTTTTAAACTTGTCCTGGAGACAGAAAATAAGGATCCAATCATTTTTCCTGTGTCAGGATGAGGATCAACAGAAGGAGTAACAAAAATAACACTGGAACATCTTTCTGAAGATGAGCATGGAAACTGAATTTAGGGAAAGTCCTAACTGGGTTTCTTGACTTGCTCTGAAAGTCCCTGAGATAAAGATACTTTACCATATGTTTGGCCTACTTTACACATCTCAACTATTTTTAAAGTCCTAAATGGCTTTCTCTGATTCATTGGAGGAAGGAGAGAGGGAGGGAAGGAAGAAAGGAAGGAAATCAAAGCATAAATATGTATGAACATTTATTCCTACCTGAGTGAGAGAAGAGGGAGGTTCTTGTGATAATTTGCTACAAAAAAAGATACATTAAATATAGGTGGGATGCCAGCAACCAAGACAGATTCTATGAGGTTCCCATGTGGACGAGTTGACCATGGATCCTTCTGAAAAACTGGAAAAAAAACAGTGTTGGGATAATACTGCTATAAAAGATAAGACTTACCACTTAGCCAAACTCAATATGCATATAGTATAAAATAAAAGTAATTGCATTGTGATCTATATCAAAACTTCTCTCTACCACTAAAACAAATGTCTCTGTAGGAATTTCAACTTGCTCTTCAAAAGTTTCACTAAGTTAAGGGAAATGCTCAGATAAATAAGAAAGCTTTAGTGCCAATATAAACTATCCCTAGAAACAACAAAGAACAGATCCTGCAGAATCTAAGAATTTGCTTATATATGTGTGTAGCCCTGAGTTTAAATCCTACATTTCCTAGATAATTGGTGTCTCAGATTGGGACAATGATGATGTCTGTATAAGGTTTATGTACCAACTTTGCTTGTTCCAGTTCTTTCCCTCTTTCCAGATTGTCCTTCCCACTATTTGGATCCAGAGTCTACAACTGAAATGTTTCCCAAATGTCCAATAATTATCAATAACTGTAATTCTATCAAACATTTATTTCTTGATTAAAAAATATCGCTCTTGCCCCTCCAAATCCATTCATATTTTACTCTTATATCTATCAAAAGAAAAGAAAAGAAAAAGAAGCAAAATGTGTGATTACCAAATACATCTTGATCTGAAACAATGATCTCATCAATGAAAAACCAGGCATGTGTCTCTGTTGCAGCAGCAGGAGCTTCTACATCCACCTGGTGCAAAAATACTGAAGAATTTTTGGGAAGATCATTAAGGAATTCAGAACTATACAGACAGTCTCTCCAAAGGTCAGTGCATATGAATTTCCAGCTGAAAGAGAAATATATGTTTGCATTCACCACCTGAATTTATATTAGATGTCTACTTAAAAGGAAATTCACAATTTTGAATGACAGGACTATTTTTATAACTGCCAGGAAAGCAGAAATAAATATACATTATCTATATGCCCCCCCAAATATCGCAGATGTTTAGAAATATCAGTATCACACTTTACATGGTATTCAGAAAAAGCAAGCAGACATTTTGCTTAACAGTCCTGCATATTTAATTCCATGTTCAGATTTTACTATGGGCAACATCTTAAAAGGAGTACCCTTGACTTTGATAATTCCCAATCAAGTTTCTTAGCAATATTCCTGTGAATTTCCTAAACCAGCTTTCAAATTGTGTTCTGTGACACCATACATTTCCATGAGCACCTGATGAGGTCCGTGAGAAACTAAGGCCAAACAAGCAAACAGACACAAGTTCACTCAAAGGCAAACTAATGGTCTCTCATCAGAGCTCTGCTCTTGATCAGAATTCTGGAATTGCTTTTCTTTTCTTTTCTTTTTAACAGGTTCCATGACCTGAAAAAGTTGTGATTTAATTGAAAAGTAATGAGTTAAATATCTAAGATATGAATGAATATCAATATTAATGAATAGATTTGTATTATTTTTGATAATATAGTATAATTTTAGAATGTACCAGACAGAATACCAATGTAGGTTATGTATTTTATATTAAGTACTATAAATATAGAAGAAAAAGACAAAGGCATCATACTCCATATAGTGTATAGGAGAAGTACTTCTTCTTTTTTTTTAAAGAAGAAAAATAAATGATTGGCTGAATAGAACAGACAAAGAATAATAAATATTACGATATGAATTGAGAGGAGATAAAAAAATAAAAATGAAATAAAATTGAGAAAATTTAAAGGAGAGGAGAAGTTATATAGAAAATTGAAAATGTTAAGAAGATATGAAATGGTATGTAAAATGAATATGAAATTGAACTTGTGTCTGTACCAAGAGTTTTAACCCGGGACTAAGCAACTTTCAGAAAAGAGATTTTTTATACTTTTATGTTTTGTGTTTATGTGTATTTATGTATTGTTTGTCTTGAAAAATAAAACTTGTTTAAAAAAAAAAAAGTTTGAAATCCTCTGTCCTACACCATGACTCTGCCAAATCAAAATCATATACTCATTGGAATGAAACCAGAAGCTTATGGTTAGGTCTCTGTTCTTAAACATAAGAGTAGTTTTCTAGATATAGATGAAATGTAATTCTCAGCTACTTGAGCCAGCATAGTCAAATGGGGAAGGATACCTAGAGCTGTATCACAGAAAGCATCAAAAGAAGTGGTTTCAATTCTCATTTGTTAAGTACGTGTCCCATTGCCTATATGTCAGA
The DNA here is from genome assembly GCF_049901735.1 of Notechis scutatus. Classification (NCBI taxonomy): domain Eukaryota; kingdom Metazoa; phylum Chordata; class Lepidosauria; order Squamata; family Elapidae; genus Notechis; species Notechis scutatus. Next base: position 157,841,983 of record NC_142009.1, read on the forward strand.
AGCATACATATTGCAGCTAATTATATTAAAAAGAAAAGGACCGAGGAAAATGTATAAAATGAAAGTTTATAAATATAGACCTTTCTGGACTGGATTTCAGATTCCATTGGCAAGTCACATGTTTCTTCACAGTATCTAGAAAGGTATTGGAATAAGACACTGCAACGTAGAGGGTATTGCTCATGTAGCCTTTGTATGCAAAGCACAACTGTAAAGCAGGGAAAGAACAAAATTCCCCTTTAAATGATTTGCTTCCAATATAGCTGCCAATAATACAGAATGACACATTTCCATACTCTTTCCATATTCTTTTGTACAACATGTTATCCTAAAACATCTGCCCCACTTACACAAGTGTATTACACTTGTCCACCTTATGTCCCTCATCATGCTTGCACAGATTCAGTTATAGCCTTGAGGCCAAATGAGCTTTCCTGTTCCTGGTACCGATTTTGCCTATCACCAAAGTCATCCTGTTGACTCAATATTTAATCCTTTCACTGCTTTAAACTGCTTGGAAAAAACATTACTCACGTGTGTGTATGTAGTGACATCATAAGGAGGGATTAATTGAGAAGTTTTGATAAGACCTTTTGGCCTGAAATTGCTGAATCTTCCACAAAAGGGTTCTGTCCAACTGACAAGGACTCCACCATTGACTAGATTCTCAGTACCTATGGCAGATGTAGGAAAAGTAAGGAAAAATTATATGCAAAGTAAGTACTAGACAAACCTGAGTGCAAAACTAACTTTAATAGCCCAATGCTATGAGTGGCAGTCTCAGTTCTGCAAAAGAACATTAATGCCAAAATTCAGTTGCAGGATATAAAGACTTGCACATGACAAATTTAGTGAAAGAGGTTCAGGTTAAGCACATAAATTAGAACATGACCCATAATATGTGGTGCACATTATACAACTCAAGTATAGGATGCATATCTACCTGATAAATAGGAAACCACTTGCTGGTTTTGCAGCATTCAAGACCACAAGAAAAACAGGGAGACAAGAGACATTGTGCAAAAAGTACAAAAATCTATGCCACCAGATAAAGACTGAATGCACCAATTATCATATAAAACAAGATGAAAACCTTCTATGCACCAATTCCACCCGCACTTTTTACAATTTTGTAAACAACAAACTAAAAGACTCAAGGTCCATCCCACCCCTGATAGGACCTAACGGTAAAGACTGTAACGATGACACCATTAAAGCCCAAATCTTTAACACATTCTTTGGCTCAGTATTTGTAAACAGCAATGGATCATGCCCAGTATTTCCTAGTCTAACCACAGACAACTACAATGATCTAATATGTATCGATTTTACAGAAGACAATGTTGAAAAAGCACTACGCAATCTAGAACCATCTCTATCTATTGGACCGGATGGAATATGTGCCTACTTCTTAAAAAAGCTATCCACTGCCATAGCTGAACCTCTAAGCATAATCTTTGAAAAATCTTTCAGGACCAGCTCCTTGCCAAAACTATGGTCACAAGCCACGGTCATCCCCATCTTCAAAAAGGGAGAGCCCAGCCTAGTTGAAAATTACAGACCAATCTCCTTATGCTGCGTCACCTGTAAAGTCATGGAATCAATTATTAACCAATCCATTATTCTCCACTTAGAGACAAACAACCTACTCTCCAATAAACAATTTGGTTTCAGAAAAAAACTATCCTGTAATCTGCAACTTTTACACTGCAAAAACATATGGACTACACAACTCGATCAGGGCAAAACAATAGACGGAATCTACATAGACTTCTGTAAAGCCTTTGATTCAGTGGTACACGACAAACTACTCCTAAAACTAAAATCTTATGGTATCTCTGGACAACTGAATAACTGGATAGAAGCATTCCTGTCAAACAGACAACAAATGGTCAAAATCGGGAGCGTCCTATCAAATCCAGTACCTGTCAATAGTGGTGTCCCCCAGGGCAGTGTTCTAGGGCCAACTCTCTTTATACTCTACATAAACGACCTCTGTGATCATATTAAGAGCAATTGCGTTCTCTTCGCTGATGATGTAAAGCTGTTCAATACCACAGACAATACTGCTACCCTACAAAAAGATCTTGACTATGTATCAGAATGGTCAAACAAATGGCAACTTCAAATCTCAACAAATAAATGCTCTGTCTTACATATTGGCAAAAAAAAATCAGAAAATAAAATACAAGCTGAATAGTCAAGATCTTGTTGATGACCCAAGCTCTGTAAAGGACCTTGGAATACTCACCTCTAATGATCTAAGTGCTAGAGCCCACTGCAACTACATAGCCAAAAGGCATTAAGAGTTGTTAACCTAATCCTACGTAGTTTTTCTCTGGTAATATCACACTACTAACCAGAGCATACAAAACATTTGCTAGACCAATACTCGAATACAGTTCATCAGTCTGGAACCCTCATTACGTATCTGATATTAGCACAATTGAGAAAGTCCAGAAATATTTCACAAGAAGAGTTCTCCACTCTTCTACTTGTTGTAGAATACCTTATGCCACCAGACTTGAAATTCTAAAACTAGAAAACCTTGAATTACGCCGTCTTCGGTCTGACTTAAATATGGTATATAAAATCATACATTGCAATGTCTTACCTGTCAATGAATACTTCAGCTTCAACCATAACAACACAAGAGCACACAATAGATACAAACTCAAAGTAAACCACACCAAACTTGATTGCAGGAAATACGACTTCAGCAATAGAGTGGTCAATGTCTGGAATACTCTACCCGACTCTGTAGTCTCTTCCCCAAACCCCAAAAACTTTAACCTTAGACTGTCTACTATTGACCTCACCCCTTTCCTAAGAGGTCTGTAGGGGCGTGCATAAGCGCACCATCGTGCCTACCGTCCCTGTCCTATTGTTTCTCTTATTCTTTTATTTTTCTTATATGTACCCATTTCATGTATTCACAACTATGTATACACTTATACTTATTATCTTGTAAACAATTGGCAAATCAAATAAATAAATAAATAAATAAAAATATTAGCACAGTTGAGAAAGTCCAGAAATATTTCACAAGAAGAGTTCTCCACTCCTCTACTCGTTGTAGAATACCTTATGCCACCAGACTTGAAATTCTAGACCTAGAAAACCCCCGTCTTTGGTCTGATCTAAGTATAGTATATAAAATCATACATTGCAATGACTTACCTGTTCAGCTTCAACCATAACAACACAAGAGCACACAATAGATACAAACTCAAGGTTAACAGCACCAAACTTGATTGCAGGAAATACGACTTCAGCAACAGAGTGGTCAGTGTCTGGAATACTCTACCTGACTCTGCGGTTTCTTCCCCAAACCCCGAAAACTTTAACCTTAGACTGTCTACTATGGACCTCACCCCTTTCCTAAGAGGCGTGCATAAGCGCACCAACATGCCTACCATCCCTGTCCTATTGTTTCTTTTATTTTTCTTATATGTACCCATTTCATATATTCATAACTATGTATATACTTATACCTATTATCTTGAAAGCGATTGACAAATCAAAATAAATAAAAAATAAAATAAAAAGTAAGCTAACCCACGTAGCCACATTGCACTTAATCTGCTCTAATTATAGCCTTTTGTGACCAATTTTTATAGATCTTTTTTTTTTGTAAACTACCCTCAAAGAGATAGCACATTTTATTCATTTTAAATAAGTGAAATAAACCAAAAAAAATACATTTTCATTCAATAATAGAATGTATTCTTTCTTGATTTCATTTCTGACCAACATGTTGTGCATGTGCATGCATGTGCACACATTTGGTTTTTGGAGGTTTGCAGATGTTCCTTGCTATCTTTTACAGTAGCTAAATGTTTTTCAGAAATAAAATCTTTCAAACTGAAATTGACAAGCTTACTTTGCTCAAAACTTGCTTGCAAAAAAATATTAGCAGATGATAGCTCTATTTCACATTTTACTGAAAGAAATTCCTCCAGTTCATGCTGCATCTGAAAAATAAAATTATTTTGAGTTTTCTAAAAAAAAGTGCAGGGTTCCAAAACCAACTAGGACCCAAATTTAAGACATTTGGCTGTTTAAAACCAAACACTTTTCTCCATTATAAGTCTAGTTGCATTGTACAAAAAATAAGAAAAATTATCCTGATACCTGAAGCAGATTTTATACATATGTGTACAAAAACACGCGCATGGTTTTTAATAACACTAAAAAAATTTGAAATCATTTACAAGTGATCAAGAGTATTTACTAATTTAGCTTGAATTATAATTCCATGTTTGAATTTAGCCTTTGAGTAAATGACATTTCAAATTCACTTTTCATGATAGAAAATGTGATTCCTTACTTCTTAAATATCATGCTTCTGGGGTATTTCAGCTAACCATAAAATGTTATTATAGATTTTACACCCATTTATCACTGTGATCAACTTTTACGTTGGGATATTTTCCTAATTTTTCCTAATGTGTGACCTCTGCTTATAAAGTTCAATAACCATTTTAGATGTTGAAGCTAGTGTTGTACCAATTACTACTACCATCCCAGTTCTACACATTGTAATTATTAATAATTATTTTATATCCAAGAGAATCATTGAGTCTGTACTTGATCAGCCGTAACATTTGTTGACATGGGATTGCTGGTCACATCATCCCAAGCAAGACTGAACCATCCTCTGCCAGACAATATCAGCATCTATAAAGCAGAAAGATTGAGAGTAGCTTATAAAGTATATTTATTTCTTCTGAATAAAATAAAAACAGTACTTTTTAACAACTTGGGGTTCTTTGTTCTCTCTTTAGCCACATAATGAATGTGATACGTAGTCTAGAAGAGTTTTGAATGTGATAATCTTGAGTCCCAGTTTAATGTATAGTTTCAAAGCAGCAAAATTTCTGCAAATAGTTTCATTTAGAGAGAAGGGAATTAAGGAACTTATGAAGTCATCCTGCAAAATGTTTGAGAATCCCTGAAATGGTTGTTTACTATTTTCTAATAATCCTAGCATTAAAACATCCATAAAATTATTGTAAGGTGCCGATTGTTGCCTCTAGACCAGATGGGTGGCATATAAATTTGAGAAAGAAAGAAATAATAAACAAAACCTTTATTCTGACTTTTTTTAAAAAAAAAGTCAGAATAAAACAGAACAAAGAAAATAATAAAAACAGGAAAAAATAAAATGACAAATACAGACAAAGAGATACACATTTTATAGCAATCATTCACACAATCTGTGACTTTTATTGCAACTCATTGAAGCAGTGGGACTTCACAATTTCAACTAGTAAATATAATCCAAGTGATATCATTAGTTCATTGTTTCATCAATTCAATTGACACCTGTTATAGGGAAAACTGGGCAGAAGAAACAAAAAAAAAATTCAAATTAAGATCATATTCTGGAACTTACCTGTATCTCTGGAAGCTGGATCGCACTGGCTTGTATTCTGAATCTCTCTCTGCGATAAGTACTAACCACATCCGGGTTCAGCCAGGTATTGTGTAACTGAACCCCCATGCTCATTCCCTTGTCTGGGGATATCCCATGATGCACAGCTTCCATATAGTACATTGTGCCAGCAATGAGCTCGTACTTCTCTGATTTGGGCTTCCTAGGATGAAACCAATCTTCTTCCCAAAGTGCTGACCAATCAGCAGTGCCAGTAGGAATTGATACAACTTCCACCTGTTGACCAAAAAAAAAAAAAAAAATGAAAACAGTAAAATGAGTAGAATTGTTTGCATTTGGCTACCTTTTATAGTACTAGTACTTCATCAGAGCATTCCAAACTGAAGCAGTCATACAGTTAGATCAGGGGTGGGGAGTTTAACTATGGCCCCTTTATGACTTGTGGACCCATGCTTGGCTCAGGAATTCTGAGAGTTCAAGTCCACAAGTCATAAAGAATACTTGATTCAAAAAGCAAGGAAAAAAATGAAATGATTTTTCCAAATTATAGATCCTAGTGTCAAACATGAAAGCAGGAACATTCATTGAGTTTAAAGCACAGATTTTATTATTTCTACCTCTAATACAAGAATCTAGTCAACTAATGGAGATAAAGGTAAATAGCTGCTACATAACCATCAACAGAATTCACCGGAGGGGTGGGGGAGTGGATTATTGTGAAAATGCAATTACTCCAAACTGAAGACACATTTAACCCTGCCTTCCAGTTCAGCTTTTTCTCCTACATCTGGTGGCAGTAAATAATCAAGAAGCAAACTCCACACTCACTATCACTGATAATGTTATCAAGTTGGGTAATGAAATGTCTGCAAGCAAGCAAGCTCAGAGATTATTCCACAGCTACAAAGATAATTTATTATTAGACTCTGTATCAAATAGATTACAACAGAATTGAAGCTGGCCAGTAGCTACTATTTGCTTCATATCTGAAGGAGTAATTTCAACATTTCTACTTTACCTGATTGACTATGACAGTTTTTGGTTTTGGAAATTCCACACTGAATACTTTTCCTACCACCTTTCATAAGAGGCACCAAAAAGACTGGTGACACATTTAGAAGCCAACATGCTTCTGAAGAAGCATTCTTAAATTGAATAAATCAAATGGGTGAAGAAACAAGTCACTGTTTTGTCTTGAGAAACAGGGAGTTAAGCTGCAGTGAATAAATACTAAGCATCAAAAGGTTTAGCTCTGAACATCAAATGATTCCATTCACTCACAAATCAATTTAAACTCTGCCTGGATTAAGGGGAATGGAAGGATTTATACTCCTTGCAGACAGCAGGTCATTTGCATTCTTTTAGCAAGTGGTTAAGGTCATCTGGAGGTTTATCTGTGTCATCAGGGTCACCTGATGGTGTAAATTGGGGTGAAGCTTCTTGGAACTGTTGAAAGGACCAGGGGAGGTCTCCAGGGGAGACCAGGGGAGACATGCAGGGGTGGGTTTCCACCGGTTCTGTCCACCTCTGTAGAACCGGTAGCTCTGAAGAGCAGCAGACATAGAACCAGTTCTATGTCTGCTGATGTTTTTGCCCACCCACCGACCCAGGCTCTTACCTGATCTTTATTTCCTGATTTTTCAACTTCAGCTGCCAAACGAGGCACAGCTGCAGTTAAAAAGGCAGGAAAAGGGGGCTGTTTCAAAGGCTGCTTCTCTGCACGCAGCATGTTGATGATGATTTACAGGTGCGCGGCTTGCAGCGTGCAGGGAAGCTCGTAAATCCCGAACCGGTAATTAACCCTGTCGTATCCTACCCCTGGAGACATGATAGCAGTCTTCCAATATTTGAGGGGCTGCCACAGAGAGGAGGGGGTCAAGCTATTTTCCAAAGCACCTGAGAGGAAGACAAGGAATAATGGATGAAAACTGATCAAGAAGAGATTCAA